>NC_134560.1:19465145-19781803 GCF_025594145.1 Primulina tabacum | reverse complement strand
ATAAGAACAAAGTATCGGCCAGCAAGGAAATCAAAAGCATTTCAAATTCATTCAACTTCTTGACTTGTAACCTCCAACTAAATGCACTTCAAAACTCCTTTATCACCCCTTGTAACCTTCATCCTCATTACCTAGCAGCCCTTCATCCATAATTTCGAAATTTACAGAAGAGAACAGCAGCTAAAAATCGAGAATAGCAGCAGAAAACAAAGAGAGAAATTCCACTCCGACTCCGCCGCTCGTATTCGTAGTATTGATTTGTTTTTGGTCAAAAAAAATTCCAAGCATGTATATATTGTTTCTTTGCTCTTCAATCAGGTCCTATAAATATTTTAAACATTATATGTTCATGGTTCATGAGGTAAAAACGAAATTTGACAGCAAAAATCTAAAAGGTTGCACAGGTTTTTCTCGGCCTTGGCTTGAGCTTCACGGTTGCTGAATTTTTGTTGATTTCAAGATGTTGTTCGGTTCCAGGCACTCATGGCTGCTTCTAGGAATAATTTAGAGTGTGTTAGGGTGTTATTGGTCCATTGGTTTATATCCATAACCTCACAAATACAGAAATGATAGCAACTTTTTCCAAAGATACAGATTTGAGCCACGTTTTCTTTGTTCTTTGTTGGTTAAGGAGTGTGTTCGAATCTTGGCTGTCCTAGGGACTGTAGCCATGGTTAGAACCCTTCCTTATCATGTCTAGGACGTGACCAAATCAGTTTTTCTAGGCTTGGTTCACCGATCCTTCATATTTTTACATAAACATGACAAGTGCCCATCGGATTTTAAAATTCTGATTTCTGTATGAGTATGGTTTCGGTTTTTGAGAGTTTCTTGGATTATGGTTGGCTTCTGGCCCATAGACATGGTTCATACAACTCTCCATCATGTCTAGATTGATCCATGGTCGATCAAATGGTCCTTGGAACGAGACAAGACAGTAAAATATTTCAATACAACACACTACACAACAAGTGGTGCTCTCGGCTGGTATGCTGTGATTGTCTTAGGTGTTTGCTTGGGTTGTGGTTGGCTTTTAGCCCTTAGCCATGGTCCAAGCCATGCCTTAGGATGTTGGTAAGAGTCTTTGGTCGGTGGTTCAAGCCAATGGTCATTAAATTTCAGAGTTTACACCACAAACACACAAGCTGCTACTGCTGTATTTTGACAGCAACTTTCAGTTTTGGTTTTGGTGCTTGTTTGAGTTCTTGGTTGACTTTTAGCCCATGGCCTTGGACTTGACAGTACCTTAATGAGTTAGTAAAGTCATGTTTTTGGCCGTTTGTGATTCGGTTGAGTTTAGAGGTTGTACGAGAATTTACGGTGCAATGTGCCAAAATGACTCTCGAAAGAGTGTTTTATGTTTTTGGATTCCATTCACCAATGTTCGTGTACAGCTATCATCATGAATATTTTTCAGTATGTTAGGGGTATTTTAATTATGGTTAAATGTCGGTTTAATGTTGGTTTGGGTTGGTACGAAGCCATGATTGAAAAATTAAGTTGTTGGTCATAATCGTCCCGTTTTTGGTTCGATTGTCAAGTTTTGGTCAAGATAAGATTTATTGCATGTGTCACATATTAGAATTAAGTCACAGCAATCCTGGGAACGATCCAACTCATCCGGTAAAAAAAATAAGTTTATAATTATATTACGTGCATAAAAAAATATAAAATGTTTATTTTTTAGATATATGCGATATGTCTTGTGGCCACCTTATGTTTATGGGTTTGGAAGTCGGTAGGCGCAACCGAGAACCTCTCCACCCGATGACCTACGACCGGTTTACGATTATGTATGGGTACGGATATCCAGTCCAAGGGCTGTGCTGATCTCTACCGCCCAGTATACTGTGGTTTACCCTGATCAGACACTCACGTTATGTTATGGGCCACTTGCTTAGAAACATTATCTCTACCAGAAAATTATGATATGATATGACAGAGCTCTATTGAGCAAAGCTTTTACGTATGATTTTCAAATATGCACGTAGTTATAATTATTCATGATACCATTTTCACCATGCGCTTTACGATACCATATTTTTACGTTGCAGGCGATTTTATGATATATTTACTTATTATTCATGATATATACATGTTGAGTCTTTAGACTCACTAGACTTGATTGTTGTAGGTATTGATGAGGTCGAGACTGCGGGCGGAGGCCAGTGAGCTATTTTGGGGCAGCAGTAGTAAACCCGGGGACCTCATGTTTTAGTTTATGCACCTTTTATCGTTCAAACTAAATTTTATTATGTTGGATTATTTTAAGTTGTTGTTGGAAACACAATGTTGACTTCCGCTGTTATTTTAAAGTTAAAATTATTTACATGTTTATTTTATAAATGAGGCAAGATAATTATTTCTTTAGAAATTTTTTAATAATTCAGCTAAAATACGAATACGAAATACGGGCCTTTACAATTGGTATCTGAGCCTATGATCTTGTTAAGGGTTTTACTACTACTGCTCTCGAGAAGCTCATGAAGTCACGTCTTCGGTCTGTAAGTTTTACGTTTACGCATTTCGTTTAAAGAATGAAATATTTTTACATCATGATTGCATGAAATATTTTATGTCAAGATTATGATTATGCAGTATTTATTTAAATTTAAAGAAAATAGTGGAATTATGCATGTTGGTTACGTATGGGTTATAATTATGGAACAGCATGCCTCCTAGACGCATTATTGATCGCACGGGAGGTGATGAGCATCGTCATGAGAACGAGGAGAGAGATTTACCACCACCACCTCCACCAGACTTGAATGCCCAGATGTTAGCTGGGATGACTCAGTTCTTCGCACAGTTCGCGGGGAATAATGTTGTGGTAGCCAGACAGACAGGGCCTGAGGATGTCTGTGAGCGGTTCATGAAGATGAGGCCGAAGGAGTTCTTAGGGATGTCAGATCCTATGGTTGCAGAGGAATGGATTAAATCCCTTGAGGTTATTTTCGAGTTCATGGGGCTCGAAGATGGAGATAGGGTTCGTTTTGCGACTTATCTGTTTGGAGGAGACGCTCGCCTGTGGTGGGAAGGAGCATCTATAGCTTTGGATTTGGCTACTTTGAGCTGGACGCGCTTCACCGAGGTATTCTGCTCTAAATATTTTACTGACGAGGTGTGTTCCAAGTTGACCAGGGAGTTTATGACCCTGAGGCAGGGAGACATGACTGTTACGGAGTTTATCCGTAAGTTTGAAAGGGGTTGTCAGTTTGTACCCCTGATTGCAAATGACGCTGGTGCAAAATTGAGGCATTTTATGGATGGTATGTGGCCGATATTGCGCTGTGATGTTAGGGTGGCTGGCCCTACTACCTATGATGTTGATATTTCCAGAGCTTTAGCGGCAGAGCAAGACCAGAATGATATTGAGCACGATCGCCAGGGTAAACGACCATTTCAGGCACCACACCGTCCTCCTCCGCAACAGCAGCAGCAGGGCCGGACAGTCCCGAGGACAGTGGAGTATCCAGTCTGTGCCAAGTTCTCACGTCTTCATGCTGGGACTTGTATGTATGGTTCGGGAAAGTGTTACAAATGTGGTAGTGCTGACCACATATTGAAGAATTGCCCTCAGAAGAATCTGCCTACCCAAGGCAGAGTTTTTGCTCTCCATGCAGCGGAGACTAACCCGGAGACGATGCTCATGACAGGTATCCTAAAGCTTTTAGTTCGTATTTGAAATGTATTGTTTTAAGAGTTTGAGTTAAGATTTTTAACTTAAAAAAAAAAAAAATTGGTCATAGGATTGCATGTTCTAATCAGGGTTATTTTCGGGAATTTAAGTTAGAAAAACTTTGACCTTTGCATGTTTAAAAGCTTAGTTCTGGTAAAATTATTGGGTTTAGCATGATATTCCAATCTTTCAGGGAGAATCTTTATAGCCGGTTCAGCTATGAAAGCCTTCATAGATTCAGGGGCTACTCATTCATTCATTTCAGAAACCTTTGCAAATTTTCTCAAGATCAAGACAATTGGGCTAGACATAGCGTATTCAGTAGCATTGCCTTCTGGAGAGGAGATGACAGCTACTAATGTGATCCGAGATATAGACCTTGAATTTCATGGTAATCTTGTGTATGTGGATCTTATCATCCTGCCGATGCCAGAATTTGATATCATTCTGGGGATGGACTGCCTATTGAGAAACAGAGTTTTAATTGATTTTCAGCGGAGATCTGTTCTAGTCCGACCGCCAGGGATGGAACAATTCTTATTTGAACCAGACATGTATTTTAATTTACCGCGTATAATACCTTATGTCCAGGCTAGGAAACTCATGCATCGAGGGTGCCGAGCATTTTTAGCTACACTTGTATCTGTTCCCGAGATGCCCAAACAGTCAGCATCCGATGTTCCTATTGTCCGAGACTTTCTAGACGTTTTTCCTGATGAAGTCACTGGTTTGCCACCGGTGCGAGAGGTGGAATTTTCTATTGAGCTTATGCCAGGTACCTAACCGATTTCAAAAGCACCGTACCGATTAGCACCGACAGAGATGGCAGAACTCAAGAAGCATATTCAGGAACTTCTTGACAAGGAATTCATTCGCCCTAGCTTTTTTCCATGGGGCGCGCCAATCTTATTTGTGAAGAAGAAAGATGGTACGATGAGGCTATGAATTGATTACCGGGAGTTGAACAGAGTTACAGTGAAGCACAAATACCCACTTCCGAGGATTGAAGATTTATTTGATCAGTTGCAGGGAGCTTCAGTATTCTCCAAGATTGATCTGCGTTCTGGTTATCATCAGTTGAGGGTGAAAGATGCCGATGTTCTCAAGACTGCTTTTAGGACTCGTTATGTCCACTTCGAGTTTCTTGTGATGTTGTTCGGTTTGACGAATGCACCAGCGATCTTCATGGATCTCATGAATTGCGTATTTCAGCCGTATCTTGATCAGTTCGTGATAGTATTCATAGAAGATATTCTCGTCTACTCAAAGAATCAAGAGGATCACAGCAGACATTTGACCACAGTATTGCAGACCTTACAAAAGCACAAGCTATTCGCGAAGTTCAGCAAGAGCGAGTTCTGGTTAGAGAAGGTGGCGTTCTTAGGCCACGTCGTTTATAGCAGTGGGATCGAGGTAGACCCAGCAAAAGTTGCAGCCGTCAGAGATTGGGTTTTGCCGCAAAATGCGTCAGAGATCCGTAGTTTCCTTGGGCTAGCAGGATACTATCGGAAGTTTATTCAGGGATTCTCCTCCATCGCAGTTCCACTCACATCATTGACGAAGAAGAATGTTAAGTATGTGTGGAGCGAGGAATGTCAGAAGAGCTTCGATACATTGAAGCAAGCTCTTATTTCAGCACCAGTGTTGGCCATGCCTTCAGGACCCGGAGATTTTGTTCTGTATACCGATGATTCGAAACTCGGGTTAGGCGCAGTATTGATGCAGCATGGGAAGGTGATAGCATATGCTTCTCGTCAGTTGAAGATTCATGAGAAGAATTATCCTACCCATGATCTAGAGTTGGCAGCCGTAGTATCTGCATTGAAGATTTGGAGACATTATTTTTACGGAGAGAAGTGCCAGATCTTTACCGACCACAAAAGTCTCAAATACTTCTTTACACAGAAAGAGTTGAATATGCGGCAGAGGCGTTGGTTGGAGTTAGTGAAGGATTATGACTGTGACATTAGCTATCATCCTGGCAAAGCTAATGTAGTTGCGGATGCGTTGAGCAGGAAAGTCGCAGTGATGGCTCATTTGGTGGTTTCGAGACCTCTTCAGTTTGAGATGCAGAAGTTTGATCTAGAGACACATCCTCGAGGTAGAGTTCCTCCTCTATCTACTTTGACGATTCAATCTTCTCTTCTAGACCGTATTCGCAGTGGACAGTTGGCAGACAAGCAGTTGGCAAAGTGGAGGCAGAGAGATGAGGCCAAGGGCAGTATCTTGTATACAGTTAGAGACGGTATTGTGAGATATCGAGACAGAATGTGGGTTCCTAGCGGCTATTCTATTCAAGAGGATATCTTATCTGAGGCCCATATATCGTCGTACTCTATTCATCCTGGGAGTACGAAGATGTACAAAGACCTGCAGTTATTATATTGGTGGCCAGGAATGAAGAGGGATATCAGACGATTTGTATCCGAGTGTCTGACGTGTCAGCTAGTGAAAGCGGAACATCAGAGACCAGCAGGTATGCTCAAGCCTCTTCCTATTCCCGAGTGGAAGTGGGAGAATGTTACCATGGACTTCGTTGTCGGATTGCCGAAGTCAGTCAGAGGGTCAAATGCTATATGGGTGATAGTTGATCGTCTTACGAAATCAGCTCATTTCTTGCCTATTAAGACGACTTTCTCCATGATCCAGTATGCAGAGTTATATATCCGAGAGATCGTTAAACTTCATGGTATTCCCGTTTCTATAGTGTCTGACCGAGATCCTAGATTCACTTCCTCATTTTGGAAGAGTCTACATTCAGCGATGGGTACGAAGTTGTTGTTTAGCACAGCTTTCCACCCTCAGACAGATGGTCAATCAGATAGAGTTATCCAGATTTTGGAGGATCTTCTTCGTGCATGTGTCCTAGATTTCTCGGGGAGTTGGGAATCAAATTTGCCATTGGTGGATATTACCTATAACAACAGTTTTCAATCGTCTATAGGTATGGCTCCATATGAAGCACTGTACGGACGTAAGTGTAGATTGTGAGAACCCGGATTTTTCGAAGCAAAGCACCTCAAAAAGCTCGGAAAGTAGCTCAAAAAGAAGCCGAGGCAATGCAAAACCTTGAGAATTAAGGGTACGTCGCTCGGAAGAGGAAATCCTCAGCTCAAAAGCTAAAACCCTCAGCTCAAGGAAGTTCATTTATTCTTGGGGAGAAAACCCCTAGCTCATGAGCTCGATCTTTCAGCTCAAAGAAGCTCAACCATGCTTGTCCTAAAAAGGCCAAAAAGAGAGCTAAAGGAGGAGCTAAAGGTTTGGACACACTTATTATGCAAGAAATGACCTTTGAGTTAACCAAGAAGAGGAGCTAAAGGAGCTAAAGGTTTGGACAAACTTATTGTGCAAAAGATGACCATTGAGTTAACCAAGGAAGGAGCTAAATGAGCTCAAGGTTTGGACAAACTTATTATGCAAGAAATGACTATTGAGAAAACCAATGAAGGAGTTAAGGGAGGAGCTAAGAGGCTAGGACACATTTATGGTGCAGGAAATGACTCTTGGTGCTTGAGATGGCCTTGACAACATTTATTTCATTTCTTAGAGCCCAATATTTCGGCCATGGGGTGTTGAGAAGACATTTTGGCACCTATAAATACCACTCAAGGTGTTGAAGAACCACACCCAAAATTCAGCAAGATAAATCGGCTCCTTTCCCCTCCAAAATCACCTCTCAGCCGTCTCTTGCAAGAAGAAAGAAGGGAGGTAGTTCTGGCGTTTTGATTGCTGTGAAGTGCTATCTACATTGATGAGAAGAATCTACCCAGGTTCGGTCATTACTCGGCCAAAATTCTGCAGGTTTCATTCAACCAAGCTCCGCATGCTCGGACTGTAAATTCAAGAACAGTAAGTGGGCTTTTGTTATATATTCATTTGTATTTTTAAACTTGAATATATATATTATTACATGCATGATTGCGTGTCTCCATTTTTGAAAATATGAAGTCTGTCTGTTTAAAATTTCGATCGATTATATGTTTCTTCTGATATTCGAAATTCGTTGATTCCGCTGTATCCGTCTGAAATTCTGATATCTGAAATTCTGATAAGTTCTGTCTGGTAAATCTGAATTCTGTGTTGCACTGTTACAAACTGATTTGAAATGGGACGAGAATTGTAATTCTGTCTGGCCCCCATTGGTGGGTATAAAACCATGTTCTGTCTGGCCCCCATTGGTGGGTATAAAACCATGTGCCGTCTGGCCCCCATCGGTGGGTATAAAACCGTGTTCTGGCCTCACCCCTTAGAGGACTAACATATTGGGGACAATTTGACCATGGAAATGAGATGAGTAACAGTGTTCTGTCTGTTCCGATCTGTTCTGTTCTGAATTGTTCTGATCTGTTTCTGAACTGCTCTGAATCGTCTGATAACCTTTGTCTCATATTTGTTTCGTTTCTGTTATGATGAGTTAAAATTAATAAGATTTGAAAGTTTGTTAAAGAAATGTTTTAAAGATTAAGTTCTATATGTATCATTGGAAATCGATCGACCCCCACTTGCTGAGTGTTTCCCAAAACACTCACCCCTTACAAGTTTCAGATAAAAACGAGTAGCAACTGAATGAGGAAGAGCAAGATGCTTTTTTTGGGGATGGTGAATCAAGGATCGAGATCAAGATTCGCCCTAACACTACGTAACCCATCTCACGTGATACGACCCCTAATCGAAAGTTGATAGTAAAGACTGAAACTGAGAAGGATCTTGCTCACCGCTCTCTTTATCAACATGGAGACCTTTCTAGCAAGCAAGAATGTTACATCTCCAAGCTTCATGGTGATATGGATAGAATGCAAGAACAACATAACTATATGCACCTTGTCATGGAAAACATAGAAGAAGAAGAAGAAGAAGAAGAAGAAGCACCTATGGAAGTAGTGGAAAAAAAGAACAGTGATGATGAAGAGATGATAAGGTAGGCTAGACTGGTATTATGGTTATATGATACGATAAGAAAGAAGTGTAACATTTCTTTGAGAATGTACAGAGATAAGTTGAATTATATTTTTGGGAACATACCTATCAGAGATAATTTGACTTATATTTATGAGAATACAAATACTCTGATATAAGTTGACTTACATTTGGGAATTTACTTATCGAAGATAAGCTTCCGACTTAAGATGAAATGTTTGATTCGGGAATAATAAATTATTTATGAAAATATGAGATAATAATTAAATAAGTTTTGATATTCAGATATGAAAGTTGATTTTTATGTCAATAATTAACGGTATGGACATTTAAATTTGGGATATTAAGCGATAAATTTAAATATGTAAGATTTTGGAATATTTAATAGAGGTAAGAAACAATAACTAAGTTAAGAAATTATGGTCATTACCTTAGGTAAATAAAAAGAGTTATGAGATATTGGTGGACATCGAGGGAAATGTAGCATGCATAATAGGTTCTGACTCTTCTTATAGTAAAAAGAAAAATAGGGGAAAGATTTGTGGAGAAAGACATCCAACGAAAATTGATTGTATTAAGGCATGTTAGGCTCATAGTTTTGATTAAAGACAGATTTAGTAAAAGAAAAATTGTTTGAGGAATTAGTTTCTTCCGTACAAGGTTGAAAGAAATTTTAATTAGGTTATTGGGACTTAGGTCAATAGGCTGATAAGGAGTTATGTTCTAAGATTCTATATTGATTTTAAGTTTTGAGATATTAATCGTGATAATTTTAAGATAGAATAAAGTAAGTATGGATACGCTTATATTCAATGCCGATTTTATTTAGTGTACTATGGTAAATTTCAACGTCATTCTGAGAATTGGTTGGTTGGACAAGAATCATGCAATGGTAAATGGTCGGGGTAAGAATGCCAAACTCCAATCCAAGAATAAATCATAATTTATGGCAAGGATAAGGAACATAAATCCTTCCTTTCTGCTTCTCAGATCTAGAAAGGCATGGAGTATGGCAAAGAATTCTAACTAGCAATAATGAGAGAAGCAAAAGAAGGAATTAAGCTCAAGATATAAAATATTCCTGTGGTAGTGAGCTTCGGAAAGGTTACTTTGAATTATCTCAGACTGTGAAGTAGAATTCGAAAGTAACTTGACAGCTCGTGCTACACTAAAATCTAATGAACCCTAGCAAATGGCTTCGGTTGAACTCAAGAAGCTAAAAGATCAATTCCAAGATTTGTTAGTCAAAAACAAATCAGACTAAGTGCCTCTCCTTGGGGAGCTTCAGTCTTATTGACACAAAAGAATGGTGAAAGCACAAGATAGTGTGTCGATCTACAAAGAACTCAATAAGATCAAGAACAAATGTCTTTTTTCAAGAATATATGACCTTTTCTATCAGTTAAAAGGAGCTAAGATCTTTTCGAAGCTCTATCTAAGGTCAGACTACCACAATTGAAGGCCAAGGCAGAGAATATTCCTAAAACAGCCTTAAAAAGAAAAGGGTATGGACACTATGAGTTCACGATAATACCTTTTGGCCTGACCAATGCTCCAGCAACATTCATAGAACTCATGAGCAGAGTGTTCAAGAAAATTCCTCGACAAGTTTGTGGTAGCATTTATTGATGACATTCTTGCATATTCAACAAGTGAGTAAGACCGCAAGGAAGATCTTTGTCTTGCTCTACCGATGCTCAGATGGAAAATAACTAAATACTAAATTTAAGAAATGTGAATTTTGATTAAAAAATGTCACATTATTCGATCATATAATCTATGAAATGGGCATATCAGTGGATCACCAATAAGGTGGAGAAAATCACATACTGGCCTTGATCGAATACTGGAATATAAATTTGAAGTTTTTGGGATTAGTTGGTGATAGGATCGATTAATGTATCAAGAGTGTTTAGAAGGGGGGGTTGAATAAACACTCACAATTAAAACTGATCTTTTCGAATTTTGAGTTCAGTTTGGTGAAAAACTGATTCTCTGAATCTTGTTGGTCAATGACAATCAGTTAAACTAAAGTAGTTGCGGAAAGTAACTGACTGAAAAATAGAATACGAAAATAAAATACACAAGGATTGTTTCTGGATGTTCGGAGATTTCAATTACTCCTACGTCACCCCTTCTATCTCAAGGATAGGATTTCCACTAAAAGACTTTGATCGATTACAAGATTTGTACTGACCCACTTCAGTTTGGACTTATCACTGCCAAAAGCTGAAACTCTTAGTATCACAAAATGTTCTCAGTGCATAACTGATCTAGGCACTATTGAATTTAACGATTGTTACAAAGTGCTAGTGAGCTCAAATTGTAGCCTTGACTGCTACGAATAAATCAAGTAAGAGTGAGCTAAGATTTTGGCAGAATAACAGCAAGCTTTGAGTAGAGTGATCTTCTCTTTTATTCAGCTGTTCTTTTGTCATATTTATAAGTTTCCCTTCCAACAGTAACTTAATATATATATTTGAATCTTTGTATCCGTTGATTGCCACTTCATTATTTCTTGGGCATTGTTTGCTTCATTTATTGTAATGCGGCGTCTTAACTGCTTTAGCCGAAATGCGTTGTTCTAAGCTGTATTGATTGAAGTGCGGCGTTCCATATTCAGTTGCAGTCTTCTATGTCTCTTTGTCGGTTGAGTCTTCTTTTCCGAGACATGTTCAGTTGAAAGATGCTTAGCTTAAAAGCATACGGCTGAATGTATCAACGGATCGATTTCCAACTGATCAGTTTTCTTTATTCGATCAACTGATTTCAGTTGTTAAGTCCAGTTGCTGAATATAATCGTGCATATCAGTTGGTTGATCAGTTTAAAAGCATACGGCTGAATGTATCAACTAATTGGTTTCCAACTGATCAGTTTTCTTTATTAGATCAGCTGATTTCAGTTGTTAAGTCCAGTTGCTGAATATAATCGCGCGTATCAGTTGGTTCATATTTTGTCAAACGCCGGAATTTAGTTTCCAACAATTTCCCCCTTTATGGTGTTTGATAAAATTAAGTAAATAATAACTGAACGTCTGAACTCATTGTAGATAAAATAAGAGATTGATCAACTGAATAATGGACTACATGAATCTGTAGAGATTTTTATTCAACGAGAAGAATTCTTTTGTTGTTCTAGAATCTCTTTGATCTCTTCCCCTTTTTTGTCAAACAAATCCATCTTCTCAGATACTCTTCGAACGTCAGTGGAAAGAATTTTGAAATCTGAGGAGATACTTGAGACAGCAGATTGTAAAAGAGTCTGCAGTAATTCCATTTTATTAGAAACAGAAATTTCCAATCGCTCAACTCGTTTGCTGATAACGTCTTGAGTGATGGAGAGACTCTCAGCCAAACCTCTGTTATTTTTCATCTCAAGCACAGTTCGGGTAAGAGACTCCATGTTTGCTTGAATGGCTTTCAGTTTTGCTGAATCAAATTCAATTGAAGAATCCAATTTGACAGTATGAGACAATTGTGTGGATTAAATTTTCTTGATTTCAGTAATCATCTGCTGCATATTGTTCTGCATATTCTTGATTTCTTCAAGGACAAGATCCATTTCTGTGGATTGAAGACGAGGTGATTGATCAGATGTTCCCTGTGTTTGATCTTTAGAGGCTTGATCAGAAAGTACTAGAATCCTGTTCCGAACTTCAGTTTCAGCAGTTGCAAGATCGGGGACTTCTGATTCAATGACTTCTTCTGCAGTCTGAGTTGTAACTACAAAAATTTGTGTCTCTTGTTGTTCTTGCATCAAATCTGGGGCTTGCTCTTCAGTTGGAAAATTTTCAATGATTAATTGAGTTTTCTCCGATTCAGTTAGTTCTTTTTCTGAAGTTTGGATGGGCACTTCAGTTTTTTTTCAGTCTCAACAGATATTTCTTGCTGAATTAATTCTTCAGCAACAAGAGACTCAACTGGTTCTTCAGATGATATCTGAACCTCTTGTTCTGGTTTCTCAGTTGAAGGAGCAACTGATGCAGAATTTATTGCTTCTAGCTGAGCTTCCAGGGCTACTGTCTGAATGATTTCATCAATATTGGCAAAATTTAATTCAGCCTCGGAATACATGTGTTTATCAGCAGATGATTGTGGCACATCGTGAACTGTTTCTTCAGTTGTAACAATAGTTTGTTCTGAGGATGGCTCTTTCTGCTGAGAGGAGGGTTCTTCTTCTTCTTCTTCAAAGGCTTCCTCAGGAAGAACTAACTCTTGATCCAGTTCCCAAAATCTGATGTCCCTTTGTAGGCCACTAAGATCTGAGTCCAGTTGGGTGAACACAGCTCTATCATAATATGCAGTTGGACCTATGGGATTGTAGTTGGATTTCAGCTTTTCAACCATTCTAGTCAGCTTTTTGGCTCGAATTTGATCAAAGAAATATTTTTGCCTCTCCAATGCCTGGCAATAGTAGCAGCTTTGACTATATTCAACACAATCGCTTCAAATTTAATAAACTTTTTCAGTTGGAATTTGTGCTTCAGCTCTTTGGCAAAAATCTCAGTCCTAAAACTCTTCAAACTATCAAAAGATTTTAGTTTCGATGTGGCAAATGCATTTACCTGTTCCCAAACCAGGTCAATGTGAGTTTGAATAGCATTAGATGGTCTTGGCTCTTCAACTAGCGTGCCCTTTCCTTTTTTAGTAGTGAGAATGTGAGGAATATCCAAACCAGAGTGAGTGGTGTCCACTTGTTCCCTTAATATAATGCCTTTAGATCTGGCTGGAGGCAAAATGGTAGGGAGATTTACATGAGTCAAGGGAGCTCTTACTTTAGTGGGTGCCTTTTCTTCAGTAACTGAATCATCAGGTGGAACAACCTGCAAAGGGATAGCCTGTATAGGCTGTTGGGCAGGTGATTGAGTCAATCTCTCAGTTGAAATGAATTCCACCGCTATTATTGGTTTAGTTCTTTGCGTCCTCGGTCTCTTGACAAGCTTAGGAGAAGGAGTTTTCTTCGAATCTGATTCACTGATAATTAGTTTTCGTTTTGCAGTCTTCAGTTGGGCCAAAGTTTTGGCCTTCTTGACTGGTGTTGTAGCAGGTGGTTGCGTCCCAATCTCCTTCTTGATCTTCAAAAACTGTTTGGGAGAAATGTCCAGTTTGGTCTTTGACGGCAAGATGTTCTTGGCAGTGAATACCTTGAACTTTGATGATTTTCCAGCATTGTCAGCTACCAATCCCTTTAGTTTCAGAAGATAACTGATTGGAATAGCAAAGCCTCTTGATTGTTTGGTAGATTGAAGCATGTTCTTCAGAATATTGAAAATAATATGCCTCCAGTTAGCTTTCTTCTCTCCCATGATGATGGTCATCACTTGGAATTTTTCAAGAGTAAGGGCAGCATAAGAGCCTGCCTTAGCCAATATGCCCTTCGCCACAATGTCGGATAATAACTGAATTTCTGATTTCAGCTCTTTCTTTGGATCGGAAACTTTGATTTTCCGCCCATCAGTAGACAGTAAAGATTGCATTTCCTCAATGTCAGATGTTTTGACTTCAGAGAAGCTGACGTACCCATCAGTTGGTAAAGAGAAAATTTCTCCGAAAGCCTCTTCAAATAGGATCAACAGCTGATCATTGACAGTTACAGAGATACTTCCATCAGTAGTGACAAACCCCTTCAGATAGAATTCATTTACTTCCTTGGGGTATATCTCCTGCGAAGATTGTCCCAAAAACATCCTGAGACCATCACATTCAATTTTCAGAAAGACGTTCTTAATTTCAGCTTCTTGAACTGATAAAACTGAGTCAAAATCAATGGCCATAGCGTTCAACACGTGAGCTGGGATTTGATTCGCCATTTCGAAAGATAAAACGATCTGAAATTCGTAAAAGATAAGCTCTGGAATTAGTATGCTTTTAGGAACTGATTGTATTGGTAAGAAAGAAAACTTAATTGAAGCGGGCATAGTACATTTTTACGTGACTGTTCAAATTCGGAACACGTGTCAGTCCATGAAAAAATTTGAATAAAAATATGTGTACGTGTGATGTAAGCGTGTGTGCAAAAAAGTGAGCGGTTTAAAATAGGCCACGTAATGAAACTGCAGTCACGTCATTTGATTTGGAATATAATGTGATTAATAAGTTAACTTATGTGAGAATAATAGTGAAATTCTCAACTGAACGATCAGTTGTAAGACTGTGTCCTTTCAGTTGAGAGTTTACTAACATTTGTCTTCTCAGTTAACCTCTTAAAAACTGATATTCCCCCTTAATCGGTGCATAGAATAATAAATTTAAAGGTCAGAAAGATTATCGTTTTCTGAAACGTTGACAGCCCTTCAGCTTCCATTATTTTCGTCTATAAATAGAAGTAACACGGTTAGTTTCAGTCATATTGGTGAAGATATTCAAGACAAAAAGAATGGCAGATACGAGTAGCTCGAATTCTTCGCCGTTTGCTCTGGAGACCAGGAAGGCTGTTATTGAAGATGAAGTCTTCTATAAAAGTCTTCACTACTGGGAAAAGTTACAGAAGCTTGAGTTCCTGTATAATACTGGAGAGTCTACTACTCCCGAACTAGTGGCAGAGTTGAAAAGAGTGCGGGAGCACTTGAACATAGCTGTGTGGGTTGACATCTTTAAGGATGGTCATATCTATCAGCTAATGCTTCGAAAGGAACTGAAAATTCTTAAGCGCATAATTGTTTCTCAGAGCTTTGTCAAGACATCTACCGCACCTTTATCCACTTGGTTGAAAATGTGGATAATTGTTGTAGAGGAAAAATATGATGATGTAATCCGTGCAAACGTTTATGGTTGAATGATGTATTTATATAAGCTTAATTTTGTTTTTCTCTTTCCAGCAAATGATAAATTTCATCAGTTGTTATATTTGAATTGCGAACTTAAGCAGATGAACTGATGAAAGACTAACTTATATAAGTTGACTATGAACTGAAATCAGTTAAGCATTAAGTAATAAATGACAAATTGATATCAGTTGATAATGAACAACTGATAAATAAGAAGCCTGGGTAAATGAGAAAAACGCTTCGGTTGACTTGAGACTCTTTGGTTTCTTCAACATTTAATGTCATCTGTCCATAAACAATACGAGAGAGATAAAATGTGAGACAATAACAGTTCAATATGTCGGATTCAAGTAATTCTGATGCATGCAGCAGTACGCATATTCAAGTTACTGAACAATTAAGTCCTTATTTAGAAGAGTTGAAGAAAACGATGGAGGAATATGTCTTGACGAAAATGATGTCAACATGGTTCAAAATTCATGATTTGCAGAGGATAAGTAGTAGGCGGTGCTGCTCCTTCTCGTGCTCAAGCAGGAATAGCAAGAAAATACATTGATCGTCTTGAAGTCAGGCATGTTACAGACTTGGTTGATGACAATGTTCTGTTACAAGCAATGCTATGGAAAGAATGGCATGTGATTGAGAAGATTTCTACAACTGAATCATTTTCTAGAATCCGAATTTATGAGTTGAATAATTGGATTACAGAATGGCAAGATTCAGTTGGTTCTAAGTTATCTTCTGTAAGATGGAATCGATTTTATTCTTAATAAAGTATCATTTCCAATTTGTTGTTGTAAAGGCCCTCTAACTACTTAAATAATTCCTTAAACTTCTTTTTAACTTAAATGAACTTACTTGCTAGCTAAATTAACTTCTGGAAATATTTCTCAAATCTTAAATTCTATCTCAAAACTCCAACTCCAGTCCGGCCTCACTGAAATAACTGAAATGCTAAAAATCAAACTGCTGAACTGAAATAATAAATAATTAACTTCAAACAAATGCATTTAAAATAATCATGCAATGAAGTCAATTAAATTTAAAAATCTAGAATTATGCATGGCTTATACGTCTACTGATTTACGGGTTCTACAATCCTTCCCCCCTTAAATAAATTTCGTCCTCGAAATTAGAACTCACCGAATAACTCAGGGTATCGACTTCTCATCTCCGGCTCAGACTCCCACGTAGCTTCCTCCTCTGAATGGTTGAGCCATTTGACTTTGACTCGCTTAACCAACTTGTTCCGAAGTTTCTTCTCCTGTCTGTCTAGGATCTGCACGGGTCTCTCCTCATAAGATAAGTTCGGAGTAAGCTGCAACGGCTCGAAATTCAGCACATGCGAAGGATTTGCCATATACTTCCTCAGCATGGAAACGTGAAAGACATTGTGTACTCCGGCCAGATTTGGCGGAAGAGCCACACGATACGCTAGCGTCCCAACTCTGTCGAGGATCTCAAACGGTCCAATGAATCTCGGACTGAGCTTCCCTTTCTTGCCAAATCTCATGACACCCTTCATAGGTGCCACTTTCACGAAGACATGATCGCCCACTGCAAACTATAACTCTCTCCTCCGCTGATCGGCATAACTCTTCTGTCGGCTCTGGGCAGTCCTCATCCTATCACGGATCTTGACTACTACATCTGCTGCCTGCTGAACAATCTCTGGACCCAACTCTGCTCTCTCTCCTACTTCATCCCAATGAACAGGAGATCTACACTTGCGACCATACAGCGCTTCATACGGAGCCATACCTATGGACGACTGGAAACTGTTGTTATAGGTGAACTCTACCAATGGTAAGTTCGACTCCCAACTCCCAGAGAAATCAATGACGCAAGCACGGAGAAGATCCTCTAAGATCTGAATAACTCGCTCCGACTGTCCATCTGTCTGCGGATGGAAAGCTGTGCTAAACAGCAACTTCGTACCCAAAGTCGAATGCAAACTCTTCCAAAACGAGGAAGTGAATCTGGGATCTCTGTCGGATACGATAGAAACTGGAATACCGTGAAGTCGGACTATCTCTCGGATATACAGCTCTGCATACTGAACCATGGTGAAAGTCGTCTTAATAGGCAAGAAGTGCGCTGATTTGGTAAGACGATCTACAATCACCCAGATAGCATTCGATCCTCTGGCTGACCTCGGCAATCCGGTCACAAAGTCCATGGTAATGTTCTCCCACTTCCACTCGGGAATAGGAAGAGGCTTGAGCAAACCTGCTGGTCTCTGATGCTCGGCCTTCACTAACTGGCAAGTCAGGCACTCGGATACAAAACGCCTGATGTCCTTCTTCATTCCTGGCCACCAATACAATAGCTGCAGATCTTTGTACATTTTCGTACTCCCAGGGTGAATAGAGTACGGGGACGTATGGGCCTCTGATAAGATGTCTGCTCGGATAGAATCACTGCTAGGAACCCATATCCTATCTCGGTATCTCACAATACCGTCGCTGACTGAATACAAAACACTGCCCTTAGCTTCATCTCTCTTCTTCCACTGTGCCAACTGCTCATCTGCTGCCTGACCGCTGCGAATACGGTCAATAAGAGAGGACTGGATAGTCAAGGTAGATAAACGAGGAACTCTACCTCGAGGGTAAGCCTCAAGATCAAACCTCTGCATCTCGATCTGAAGAGGTTTCTGAATCGTCAAATGAGCCATCACTGCGACTTTCCTGCTCAAAGCATCCGCAACTACATTAGCTTTACCCGGGTGGTAGCTAATGTCACAATCGTAGTCTTTCACAAGCTCCAACCAACGCCTCTGACGCATGTTCAGCTCCTTCTGCGTAAAGAAATACTTGAGGCTCTTATGGTCGGTAAAGATCTGACACTTCTCTCCATACAGATAGTGCCTCCAAATCTTCAAAGCAAAAACTACGGCCGCTAACTCCAGATCATGGGTGGGGTAGTTCTTCTCGTGGATTTTCAGCTGTCGAGAAGCATACGCTATCACTCTCCCATGCTGCATCAAAACTGCACCTAAACCAAGCTTCGAAGCATCGGTATAAAGGACAAACTCACCAGATCCTGACGGTACAGCCAAAACGGGTGCTGAGATAAGAGCTTGCTTCAAAGTATCGAAGCTCTTCTGACACTCCTCGCTCCACACAAACTTCACATTTTTCTTTGTCAGTGCTGTGAGTGGAACGGCAATAGAGGAAAATCCTTGGATGAATTTCCTGTAATATCCTGCTAGCCCAAGGAAACTGCGGATCTCGGATGCATTCTGAGGCACAACCCAATCTCTGACTGCTACAACTTTTGCGGGGTCTACCTCAATACCACTGCTAGAAACAATGTGGCCCAAGAACGCCACCTTCTCTAACCAGAATTCGCACTTACTGAACTTTGCGAATAGTTTATGTTTCTGCAATGTCTGCAACACTGTGGTCAGATGCCTGCTGTGCTCCTCCCGATTCTTGGAGTAGACGAGAATGTCATCTATGAACACTATCACAAACTGGTCAAGGTACGGCTGAAATACGCGATTCATTAGATCCATGAAGATCGCTGGCGCATTCGTCAGACCGAACGGCATCACTAGGAACTCGTAGTGACCATAACGAGTCCTGAAAGCTGTCTTCGAGACATCAGCATCTCTCACCCTCAACTGGTGATAACCGGAACGCAGATCTATCTTGGAGAAAATCGAAGCTCCCTGCAACTGGTCAAACAGATCCTCAATCCTCGGCAGTGGGTATTTATTCTTCACTGTAACCCTGTTCAACTCCCGGTAGTCAATGCAAAGCCTCATCGAGCCATCCTTCTTTTTCACGAATAAGACCGGCGCGCCCCATGGAGAAAAGCTCGGGCGAATGAACTCCTTGTCAAGAAGTTCCTGAATCTGCTTCTTAAGCTCTGCCATCTCTGTCGGTGCTAGACGGTACGGTGCTTTGGATATCGGAGCCGTTCCTGGCATAAGCTCAACGGAAAACTCCACCTCTCTCTCTGGTGGCATACCAGAGACGTCTTCGGGAAAAACGTCTAAGAAATCTCTAACAATCGGAACATCTGAGGCTGACTGGCTGGGTTCCTCGGGGACAGATAAAAAGGTTGCTAGAAATGCCCGACACCCTCTAAGCATGAGCTTCCTAGCCTGAACATAAGGAATAATGCGCGGTAAGGAAAAGTACCTGTCCGGCTCAAATAAGAACTGCTCCATTCCAGGCGGTCGGACAAGAACGGATCTCCGCTGGAAGTCTATCAACACTCTGTTCCTCAATAGCCAGTCCATCCCTAGGATGATGTCAAATTCCGGCATCGGTAGCACAATCAGATCCGCATAAACAAGATTACCGTGCAACTCAAGGTCTATATCTCGGATAACATTGGTGGCTGCCATCTCCTCGCCTGACGGCAACACTACTGAAAAGGCTGTATCTAGCCCAATGGTCTGGATCTTGAGAAAGTTTGCAAAGACCTCCGAAATAAACGAGTGAGTGGCCCCTGAATCTATCAAGGCCTTGGTAGCGGAACCAGATATAAAAATTCTCCCTGAAAGGGCGGAGCTCTAAGTTGAATCCCACTACAAGATCTAAACTTATAGACATGCAAAGGTCTAGGTTCCTCTAGCTTAATTTCCCCGAAATAAATCTGAGTAGAGCATGCAATCCTATAACAGTTCTAAGTTCAAAATCTAAATCCCGATTCCCAAAACGCGGAAATTCAAATAATAACTTAAAGTTTAAAGGTACCTGTCAACAACATAGTCTCCGGGTTGGTTTCCGCGGCATGGAGAGCAAAAACTCTGCCTTGGGTAGGCAGATTCCTCTGAGGGCACTGCAGCAACATGTGGTCTGGACTGCCACACTTAAAACACTTTCCTGATCCAGCCATACATGCTCCAGGATGGCGACGTGAGCACCTGGGACAAACTGGGTGCTCCTGAGTCCTCGGGGCTGGGCGTCCCCGCTGCTGCTGCTGCTGCTGCTGCTGGCCTCTGTTCCTGGGCGGTCCATGAAAAGGCCTCTTATTCTGCTGCTGATGCTGATGAGGAGGAGGGCGGTGCGGTGCCTGGACTGGGCGCTTGCCCTGGCGATCCCTCTCGATATCCCGCAGATCCTGTTCTGCGGCTAAGGCCTTGGAGACGGCAACTTCATAAGTAGCAGGGTCAGATACCCTAACATCCCGGCGCAAGATCGGCCGTAAACCCACCAGGAAGTGCATCAGCTTGGCTTTGGCATCATTCGCTATCAGGGGCACAAAGTGACAGCCCCTCTCGAACTTACGGATAAACTCCGTAACCGACATATCCCCCTGTCTCAGGCTCATGAACTCGGTGGTCAGCCTGGTGCGAACCTCCTCAGCAAAATACTTGGAGTAGAAAACCTCCGTAAAACGGGTCCAAGAAAGTGTAGCCAATGTAAGGGCTACCGAAGCTCCTTCCCACCATAAGCGGGCGTCTCCAGTGAACAAGTAGGTGGCACATCGGACTCGGTCTGCGTCCCCCAGCTCCATAAAATCGAAGATAACCTCGAGGGATTTGATCCATCCCTCGGCAACCATGGGGTCAGATGCCCCAGAGAATTCCTTCGGGCGCATCTTCATGAATCGCTCATACACTGCCTCGGGCCCTGTCGGCCTGGCTGCGGCTGCGGCTACGGCTGCGGCATTGCCCCCCGCAAACTGTGCGAAGAACTGTGCCATCCCAGCTAACATTTGGGCACTCATGTCCTGTAGGGGCGGTGGAGGAGGTGGTAGGTCTCCCTCTGGTCTACGCTCCTCCCTGTCCTCTCGGCGAGGCTCCTCCTCTCTGTTGCGCTCTAAGATGCGTCTAGGGGGCATACTGTTCCAACATAACCCATACGTAACTAACATGCATAATTCCATAATTTATTTTAAATGAACTCTGAAATACTGAAAATCTGGAAGCATGCTGACAAAATAATTCATGCTATAACTGAAATGCTGAACAAAATGCTGAACTGAAAAACTTACAGACCAAAGGCGTGGCTTCGTGAGCTTCTCGCGGTCAGTAGTAGTGAAACCCTATACAGAACCTCCGCTCTGATACCAACTGTAAAGGCCCTCTAACTACTTAAATAATTCCTTAAACTTCTTTTTAACTTAAATGAACTTACTTGCTAGCTAAATTAACTTCTGGAAATATTTCTCAAATCTTAAATTCTATCTCAAAACTCCAACTCCAGTCCGGCCTCACTGAAATAACTGAAATGCTAAAAATCAAACTGCTGAACTGAAATAATAAATAATTAACTTCAAACAAATGCATTTAAAATAATCATGCAATGAAGTCAATTAAATTTAAAAATCTAGAATTATGCATGGCTTATACGTCTACTGATTTACGGGTTCTACAAACTGCACCGGATCCCATTAGAACTCCGAAGTTAAGCTTGTAACGCCCCAGATTCGACGACTGTCCTCACTGTATCAAGACGAGTCTTTCCAGCGTGCTTTATGTCCTCACTCACACGCACCCTGGGAAACTTCCCAGGAGGTCACCCATCCCAAAATTGCCCCAAGTCAAGCACGCTTAACTTTGGAGTTCTTATGTGATGAGCTACCGAAAAGAAGATGCACCTTCGTGATATGAGTAGTACAAATCAAATCTTTTAAGCCCTCTTCAACTGTACAGTCCATTACATTGAACAGTCTCGGAATCCCTCTCATTCCCGTGTGGGTTCGGTTCATTCATGTTCCCTTCACCTAGAAGCCTGCCAGGAGCCGCTCATTGTCCGTGCAACTGATGGCACCGGCGATCACCCCCCGCCCTCTTCGGCCCCGGGCCTCACATGCCCACCAGCTTCCGCTTGGTTCGTCCCCGAACCACACCGTACTAAGAGAGAACCTGGCTCTGATACCACTTGTAACGCCCCAGATTCGACGACTGTCCTCACTGTATCAAGACGAGTCTTTCCAGCGTGCTTTATGTCCTCACTCACACGCACCCTGGGAAACTTCCCAGGAGGTCACCCATCCCAAAATTGCCCCAAGTCAAGCACGCTTAACTTTGGAGTTCTTATGTGATGAGCTACCGAAAAGAAGATGCACCTTCGTGATATGAGTAGTACAAATCAAATCTTTTAAGCCCTCTTCAACTGTACAGTCCATTACTTTGAACAGTCTCGGAATCCCTCTCATTCCCGTGTGGGTTCGGTTCATTCATGTTCCCTTCACCTAGAAGCCTGCCAGGAGCCGCTCATTGTCCGTGCAACTGATGGCACCGGCGATCACCCCCCGCCCTCTTCGGCCCCGGGCCTCACAGTTGTTGTGTTCTTATTTTCTGCAAAGAATTTTATTAGTAATACAGCATCAATAATAATTTTAAGACAAGTCAATTGAACCAAGAATATTGCGAAAGTGAGAAAACTTAGTCTCGGGTAATGGTTTGGTGAAGATGTCAGCTGCTTGTTGCTCAGTTGAAATATACTCCAGTCTAATGTTCTTCTTCAAAGCATGATCTCTAATGAAGTGGTGCCTGACATCTATATGCTTGGTCCTTGTGTGAAGAACTGGATTATAGGTGATGGCAATTGTGCTCGTATTGTCACAAAATATGGGCGATTCATTTGTAATTACTCCATAATCTCTCAGTTGTTGCTGGATCCAAATCTGTTGTGCACAACAACTACCAGCAGCAAGGTATTCTGGTTCAGTTGTTGAGGTAGCTATGGATGTTTGCTTTTTGCCGAACCAAGAGATCAGTCTGTCTCCTAGAAACTGACAAGATCCACTTGTACTTTTACG
The DNA here is from genome assembly GCF_025594145.1 of Primulina tabacum. Taxonomy (NCBI): domain Eukaryota; kingdom Viridiplantae; phylum Streptophyta; class Magnoliopsida; order Lamiales; family Gesneriaceae; genus Primulina; species Primulina tabacum. The sequence continues at coordinate 19,758,712 of NC_134560.1, read as the reverse complement.
ATCAAGCTTACATCCTGCATAATCTGCATCTGAATATCCAACTAAATTGAAAGTAGAGTCTTTAGAATACCATAACCCAACATTTTGTGTACCCTTAAGATATTTCAAAATTCTTTTAGCAGCTGATAAATATGATTGCTTAGGATTTGCTTGAAATCTAGCACACATATAGACAACAAATACAATATCAGGACGACTGGCAGTTAGGTATAACAATGACCCTATTAAACCTCGATATAATGTCGCCTCAACTGATATTCCCCCTTGATCAGTGTCCAATTTTACTGATGAGCTCATGGGAGTATTCGCAGCTGAACATGATTCCATGCCAAATTTCTTCAGCAGCTCCTTTGTATATTTAGTCTGACTGATGAATGTACCAGTTTCCAGTTGCTTCACTTGTAGTCCAAGAAAGAATGTCAGTTCACTCATCATGCTCATTTGAAACTTATCCTGCATTAGCTTAGCAAATTTCTCGCATAATTTGGGGTTAGTTGACCCGAATATGATATCATCAACATAAATTTGAACTAATAAAATGTGATCATTCTTAGCAAATTTGAACAAGGTCTTATCAACTGATCAAACAGAAAAATCATGATCAGTTAGAAATTTTGAAAGAGTTTCGTACCAAGCTCTGGGAGCTTGTTTAAGACCATATAAGGCTTTGTTCAAATGATATACATGATCAGGAAAGTTGTGATTGACAAAACCTGGAGGTTGTTCAACATATACTTCCTCTTGCAACTGGCCATTTAGGAATGCACTTTTTACATCCATTTGGTAGACTTTGAAGTTCTTGAATGAAGTATAGGCAAGGAATATTCTGATTGCCTCCAGTCTTGCAACTGGTGCATATGTTTCATCGTAATCAATTTCTTCCTCTTGCCTATATCCTTGTGCTACGAGTCTTGCTTTATTGCGCACAACTGAACCATCCTCGTTCAGTTTATTTCTGTATACCCATTTTGTACCTATAATAGTTTTTTAAATTGGTCTTGGAACTAAGTTCCAGACATTGTTATAAGTGAACTGATTTAGCTCTTCTTGCATTGCATTTACCCAGTTAGGATCAGCAAGAGCTTCATCAGTTTTCTTCGGTTCTAGTTGTGAAACAAAAGCTGAATAGATAAATAAATTTAGCATTTGATTGCGAGTTCTTACTGGATCAGATGGATTCCTATTACCAGTTCAAGTGGATGTGATTTTCTCCATCTGTACTCAGTATTTGTTGTATCAGCAATTTCTTCAGTTGGTAACTGAACACAGTTTTCAGTCTCAGTTGGTGCTTCGTCAACTGGTATTTGAATGTTATCATTATGCTCTATCAACTGATCATCAGCAACGACTTCCTGCACATCTGATTGGTCCAGTACTTCTGGTTCAGGTGTTTGAAGTATGTTTTGATTGCCATGACTTTCATTTTTTTCATCATCTTCCAAACTGATATCTGTAAATCGATCAACTAGCTCAACTTGATCAGTTGGCTTATCAGTTAGTTCAGTTTCATCGAAATCAACATGAGCAGATTCTTTAACATTTAGGGTTTTCTTGTTGAAGACTCTATAAGCTATGCTAACTGATGAGTATCCAAGAAATATTCCTTTTGCAGATTTAGCATCAAACGCTTTTAAATAATTTTTATCATTATCAAGAATAAAACATCTGCAGCCGAATATTTTGAAATAAGTAATTATACTTTTTCTTCCATGCCAGATCTCATATGGTGTTTTCATTTGATTTTTATTAATCATTGATCTGTTCTGAGTGTAACACGCAGTGTTTACTGCCTCTGCCCAAAATCTTTGAGAAATACCAGAATCAGCAAGCATCGTTTTAGCAGCTTCTTTAAGGGTCCGATTTCTTCTCTTAGCTACACCATTTTGTTGAGGAGTTCTGGCTGCTGAGAGCTCATGCTTAATTCCAGCATTTTCTAGGAAGTTTGAAATAGTTTGATTGATGAATTCAGTTCCTCGATCAGATCTGACTCGATCAATTCCAACTGATTTTTCATTTAAAAGTCTTTTGAAGAGCTTTATTAGTTACGAAGCAGTATGGTCTTTAGATTTGAGAAAAATAACCCAAGTAAATCTTGAAAAATCATCTACGACTACCAAGGTGTATTTCATTCCCCCTAAGCTCATGATTGGTATAGGACCAAAGAGATCCATGTGCAACAGTTCTAAGCATCGGGATGAAGATTTACAGCCCTTGTTTTTAAAAGAGGATCGTACTTGTTTACCATACTGACATGCTGAGCAAAGTTTTTCTTTTGAAAAGTCTATTTTGGGCAAATCAGTTACAAGTTCATGTTTACTCAGATAGGCAATGGTTTTAAAGTTTAAATGATTTAGTCTCTTATGCCACAACCAGTTTTTAGACGATTTGTCAGTTAGTATGATTTTATCAGTTGAAGTTTTGACTGAACATGAATTTTTGTCAAATTGTACTGAGAATCCACTGTCGCATAACTGACTGGTGCTAATCAAGTTATACTTCAGGTTTTCTACTAATAGAACATCTTTAAAAGTAAAGTTACCATGGATAAGCTTACCCTTACCCACAGTTCTACCTTTGGAATTGTCCCCGAAACTGATGTTTGGACCACTGTATTTGATCAGTTAAGATAACGCACTTGCATCTCCTGTCATATGTCGCGAACATCCACTGTCCAAATACCATATTGAGTTCTTGTTTGTACCTGTTACCTGAAATCACACACATAATATAACTTGGTACCCATATCTATTTGGGTCCTGAACTGATTAATCCCTTAGGAACCCACACTTGGATTAGTCTAACAGACTTTCCAGTAGCTGTATTCCAAATGGTTTTCTCTGCTTTTGTGTGCTTGGTGTGTAGTCTACAGATGATACAATATGTGTTTTAGCTTTATTCAACTGATTGTTCAGTCTATATCTCTTCTGAACTGGCTTGCAGTTATAGTAATTGAAATAGCTATTCGAATAGTTCTTGTGAAACCTCTTTGATGACTGACTTTGTGAATCAGTTGAGAATTTTTGACTATAACCAATCCCATATCTTCTACCCTTGTTCATATTCTCAGTAGGTTGCTCAATCAGTTTACTGGGCTCAATTTGTTCTTGTACCACTGTTGTTTTGACAAAGTGAATGTATTTTCCTTTGTCTGTTTTTAGCTTTGGTTGAGTATCATTTGGATACATTTCTCCTTGAGTGTTGAACCCTAAACCAGTTTTATCATAAACTGATTTTTGTGAATTCTGCATCTCATTTAGTGCAGTAGATGACTTGTTCCAAGACTGAATGAGCTCAGTCTGTTTTGAGTTTTCAAGAATCAACTTCTGGATTAATGACTGATTTTTGTCTCTTTCTGCTTTAACTCAGCAATTTCCCTTTTTAGACTCAACCCATCAACTGATTCATCAGTTTTGGTTTTATTGTCTGTGGGATCAGTTTGCTTTGCTTTAATTTTTTCAAATGATGATGCAAGCTTTTGATACTCATTTACCATGTCATGTAGTGTTAGAATGAGTTCTTCTCATGTGAAATCAGTTGAGCTAAAATCAAATACATGTTGGCTAGATGATTCTTCTTCTGCATCATTGGCCATCAAGCACTTGACTTCCTCATTATCACTAGAGCTGCATGAGCTTTCTGGTTCTGACTCTTCACTTTCAGTTTCTGCCCATTTAGATTTGTTTTCTTCAGCTAAGAGTACTTCATGTTTCTTTCTGAAGGACTTCTTATCTTCCTTGGGTCTTCTTTTGTGCTCATATGATTTCTTTCTTCTATCTGTTGAGCCTTGACTGTTCTTCTTGGGTTTAGGACAATCAGCAATAAAGTGACCTGATTTGCCATAGTTGTAGCAGGCATTTGATTCATCTTTGGAGCTGTTTCTTTGGTATGGCTTCTGGAAGTTTCCTTGATTCATTATCATGAACCTTCCAAATTTTTTGATGAACAATGACATAGCATCACTGCTCAACTGATCAGCAGATTTCTCGACTGAACTGATTGGTTCTGTTCTGACAGCAGCTAGAGCAGTTGTGGCTGCAGGGGTAGATGGTTCTCCTTCTCTGGTCTGCAGCTCAAATTCATAAGCCTTTAAATCAGCAAATAGATCATGAAGTTCAATATGGTTCAGATATTTGGACTCCCTCATTGCCATGGTCTTGACATCTCATTCCTTGGGAAGACCTCTCATTACCTTCAGTTCAATCTCTTTGTTAGTATACACTTTTCCAAGTGCATTTAACTCATTGACGATACTGCTTATTCTTTCATCATACACGTCCATTGATTCTCCTGCTTTCATTTTGATGTTATCAAACTTTTGAACAGCAACAGAAAGTTTATTTTCTTTGGTTTGATCATTTCCTTCACACAGCTGGATCAGATTTTCCCAAATTTCTTTGGCTGTCTTACACATCTTTATTTTGCTGAAGGTTACTTTGTCAAGTGTTTTGTACAGAATGTCTTTAGCCACATTATCAAGATTTGCTTTTCTTTTATCTTCAGTTGTCCATTCATCTCAGGGCTTTTCTATTCTTTATGGTGCCCCTTCTGTTATGGCAACTGCTGTATTTGTTTTTAGAATCTTCATGGCTCCATCAGTTATGACATACCACATGTCATCATCTTGTGCAGCTAAATGAGCATGCATTCTGATTTTCCAATCATCAAATTTTTCTCTGGAGAACATAGGAATTTTGTTGAATGAAGTCATGCTAGCAAGTTTATAGATCAAAAGTATTCAAGAACAAGATTCAACCGCTCTGATACCGCTTGATAGGATCGATTAACGTATCAAGAGTGTTTAGAAGGGGGGGTTGAATAAACACTCACAATTAAAACTGATCTTTTCGAATTTTGAGTTCAGTTTGGTGAAAAACTGATTCTCTGAATCTTGTTGGTCAATGACAATCAGTTAAACTAAAGTAGTTGCGGAAAGTAACTGACTGAAAGATATAATACGAAAATAAAATACACAAGAATTGTTTCTGGATGTTCGGAGATTTCAATTACTCCTACGTCACCCCTTCTATCTCAAGGATAGGATTTCCACTAAAAGACTTTGATCGAATACAAGATTTGTACTGACCCACTTCAGTTTGGACTTATCACTGCCAAAAGCTGAAACTCTTAGTATCACAAAATGTTCTCAGTGCGTAACTGATCTAGGCATTATCGAATTTAAAGATTATTACAAAGTGCTAGTGAGCTCAAATTGTAGCCTTGACTGCTACGAATAAATCAAGTAAGAGTGAGCTAAGATTTTGGCAGAATAACAGCAAGATTTGAGTAGAGTGATCTTCTCTTTTATTCAGCTCTTCTTCTGTCATATTTATAAGCTTCCCTTCCAACGGTAACTTGAGATATATTTGAATCTTTGTATCCGTTAATTTCCACTTCATTATTTCTTGGGCATTGTTTGCTTCATTTATTGTAATGCGGCGTCTTAAAAGCATACGGCTGAATGTATCAACTGATCGGTTTCCAACTGATCAGTTTTCTTTATTCGATCAGCTGATTTCAGTTGTTAAGTCCAGTTGCTGAATATAATCGCGCGTATCAGTTGGTTGATCAGTTTAAAAGCATACGGCTGAATGTATCAACTAATTGGTTTCCAAATGATCAGTTTTCTTTATTAGATCAGCTGATTTCAGTTGTTAAGTCCAGTTGCTGAATATAATCGCGCGTATCAGTTGTTTCATATTTTGTCAAACGCCGGAATTTAGTTTCCAACAGTTGGCTATTAAGAAAATGTATTGAAAGATTTTCTTCCGCTCACCAAGCTCACTCAGAAGAACTCTAAATTCAATTAGAGTGAATAATGTGAGAATAGTTTTTAGATCTTGAAAAAGAAACTCGTTTCTACGCTAGTATTAGTACTTCCCGAAGAAGGCAAGAATTTCACAATTTATAATGATGCATCAAAAGAGGATTGTGATGTGTTCTCATTCAAGAGGGCAAGTAATTGCCTATGCAACGATCAAATTAAAGTCATGTGAGCAAAATTATCCAACACATGATAGTGAATTAGCCACAATTATATTTGAGCCAAAGATCCAGCGAATCAATTTCTTTGGTGGAAAATGTGTGAAATTTATCGATCATCAAAGCCTCAAATACTGTTCACACAAAAGGAATTAAACATGAGGCAAAGATGGTGGATCGAACTATTGAAGATATTTTAGGGCGTGTGCCATGGACCTCGGAGGAATTAAATAAACACCCCCTTGATTGAATTTGCCGATAACAATAATTATCATGGAAGTATTGAAATCAGAGAGAAAGCTATCATGGTACTTGAATTGTTGATAAAGTAGCTATTATCAAGGAAAAACGCAAGGCAGCTCATGATCGACAAAAGAGCTGGGCTGATTTAAAGTGAAAACCATTGGAGTTTGAAATCAGTGAGAAAGCTTACGATAACGTTTCCCTATGAAAAGAGTGGTTCGATTCAGCAAATCTAGAAAGCTAACTCCAAGGTATGTCGACCCTTAAAAATACTGGGAAAAGTGGGAAACCTAGCTTATCGGCTGGCTTTACCACCAGGCATGTCAAGGATTGACAACTTCTTCCACGTCTCACAGCTAAGGAAGTATGTCTCAGATCCAAGTCAGAATTTTAAAGTTGCATCGCTACTAAACGAAGGAAAGAAGTCCCTATTCAAATAGTGGACACCAAAGACCAAGTGCTGAGACGCTAAACAATTCCATATGTCAAGATACAATGGTCAAATCATATGGAATGAGAAGCAACTTGGGAATTTGAAAAAAGTATGCGCACTCGGCACCCTCATCACTTTATTGATCTAGCTAACTAAAGTTTCGAGGACGAAACTTCCAATAAGGAGGGTGGGATGTGAGAACCCGGATTTTTTGAAGCAAAGCACCTCGAAAAGCTCGGAAAGTAGCTCAAAAAGAAGCCGAGGCAATGCAAAACCTTGAGAATTAAGGGTACGCCGCTCGGAAGAGGAAATCCTCAACTCAAAAGCTAAAACCCTCAGCTCAAGAAAGTTCATTTATTCTTTGGGAGAAAGCCCCTAGCTCATGAGCTCGATCTTTCAGCTCAAAGAAGCTCAACCATGCTTGTCCTAAAAAGGCCAAAAAGAGAGCTAAAGGTTTGGACACACTTATTATGCAAGAAATGACCTTTGAGTTAACCAAGAAGAGCAGCTAAAGGTTTGGACAAACTTATTGTGCAAAAGATGACCATTGAGTTAACCATGGAAGGAGCTAAATGAGCTCAAGGTTTGGACAAACTTATTATGCAAGAAATGACTATTGAGAAAACCAATGAAGGAGTTAAGGGAGGAGCTAAGAGGCTAGGACACATTTATGGTGCAGGAAATGACTCTTGGTGCTTGAGATGGCCTTGACTACATTTATTTCATTTCTTAGAGCCCAATATTTCGGCCATGGGGTGTTGAGAAGACATTTTGGCACCTATAAATACCACTCAAGGTGTTGAAGAAACCACACCCAAAATTCAGCAAGAAAAATCGGCTCCTTTCCCCTCCAAAATCACCTTTCAGCCGTCGCTTGCAAGAAGAAAGAAGGGAGGTAGTTCTGGCGTTTTGATTGCTGTGAAGTGCTGTCTCCATTGATGAGAAGATTCTGCCCAGGTTCGGTCAGGTTTCGTTCAACCAAGCTCCGCATGCTCGGACTGTAAATTCAAGAACAGTAAGTGGGCTTTTGTTATATATTCATTTGTATTTTTAAACTTGAATATATATATATTATTACATGCATGATTGAGTGTCTCCATTTTTGAAAATATGAAGTCTGTCTGTTTAAAATTTCGATCGATTATATGTTTCTTCTGATATTCGAAATTCGTTGATTCCGATGTATCCGTCTGAAATTCTGATATCTGAAATTCTGATAAGTTCTGTCTGGTAAATCTGAATTCTGTGTTGCACTGTTACAAATTGATTTGAAATGGGACGAGAATTGTAATTCTGTCTGGCCCCCATTGGTGGGTATAAAACCATGTTCTGTCTGGCCCCCATCTGTGGGTATAAAACCGTGTTCTGGCCTCACCCCTTAGAGGACTAACATATTGGGGACAATTTGACCATGGAAATGAGATGAGTAACAGTGTTCTGTCTGTTCCGATCTGTTCTGTTCTGATCTGTTTCTGAATCGTCTGATAACCTTTGTCTCATATTTGTTTCGTTTCTGTTATGATGAGTTAAAATTAATAAGATTTGAAAGTTTGTTAAAGAAATGTTTTAAAGATTAAGTTCTATATGTATCATTGGAAATCGATCGACCCCCACTTGCTGAGTGTTTCCCAAAACACTCACCCCTTACAAGTTTCAGATAAAAACGAGTAGCAACTGAATGAGGAAGAGCAAGATTCTTTTTTGGGGATGGTGAATCAAGGATCGAGATCAAGATTCAAGAATTTTATTTTCCTTTCTTTAGTTCCGCATTTGCAACTCTGATGTATTTTATTGTCAATGTAAAGACAATGTTTTAATTATGAAAAGACTGGTTTTTGGCATTTCGATACGAGGCTTAATTTTTTTCAAGAAATTTTTAAACAATGCCGGATGTCACCGACGCTTCGGACACGGGGCGTGACATAGATCGCCTATTCATTGGGATGAAGTAGGGGAGAGATCAGAATTGGGCCCGGAGATTGTGCAGCAGGCTGCTGATATAGTAGTCAAGATCCGTGATAGGATGAGGACTACTCAAAGTCGACAAAAGAGTTATGCAGATCAGAGGAGGAGAGATCTGGAGTTTGCTGTTGGTGACCATGTTTTTGTGAAGATAGCACCGATGAAAGGTGTCATGCGGTTCGGGAAGAAAGGAAAGCTCAGGCCGAGATTCATCAGACCATTTGAGATCCTCGACAGAGTTGGGACATTAGCTTATCGTGTTGCTCTTCCGTCGAATCTGGCCGGAGTACACAACGTGTTTCACGTCTCTATGTTGAGGAAGTATATGGCGAATCCATCGCATGTCTTGAACTTGGAACCGTTGCAGCTCACTCCGAACTTGTCTTATGAGGAAAGACCGGTGCAAATCTTAGACAGACAGGAGAAAAAGCTTCGGAACAAAATGGTCAAGCTAGTGAAAGTCAAATGGCTTAATCATTCAGAGGAGGAAGCTACGTGGGAATCTGAGTTAGATATGAAGAGTCGATATCCCGAGTTATTCGGTAGGTTTTAATTTCGGGGACGAAATTCCTTTAAAGGGGGGGGGGGGGGGGGTAGAGTTGTAGAACCCAAAAAATCAGATTACGTATAAGTCATGCATAATTTCTATTATTTAAATTAAAAATGAATTTTATGAATATATGAAGTGTTCTATTTATTTTAAAAGTAGATGTTTAGTTTTATCTTTTCAGGATAAATACGCGAGGTCGGACCGAAGTTTGGAGATTTGAGATAAGATTAATAATAAAAAAATATTCCTAAATTTAATTTAAGGCAAGGAATAATTTAATTTAAAGAAATAGAATGTTATAGAATTTATTTAATTAATTAGAGCTAAGTTGGTAAATAAGTTCTTTAGGTTAATATTTAATTAAAGCATAAATTAAAATGTGTAAACAATGGAGGATGAATTAATCTAAGTATAATATATTCAAGAAATTAATCATAGCATTTGAATATTTAAATTTGAAGTCATGAATGTCATGCAAGATTCTAAACTAAATTAATTTGTTAATGCATTAAAATATATATAATGCAGGTTTAAAATCTTAAACAATTAAAATGTAAGATTTAAACCATATCATACCATGCAAAATTAAGAAGGGATCGGCCAATTTTTTTTAAACAAATTCAAATAGGGAGTAAACCCATTCAAGTCACCCTCAATGACCATTAAGGTGAATTTATTCCCTCATTGTTAATTCTTTAATTAGTAGTAAATTCAAATGCAATAACACACCTCATTTCTACTCAACATATTAGCCTAGAAATCGTTGATGGTGCAGCAAAAAAAAAATAATAATAAGAACAAAGTATCGGCCAGCAAGGAAATCAAAAGCATTTCAAATCCATTCAACTTCTTGACTTGTAACCTCCAACTAAATGCACTTCAAGACTCCTTTATCACCCCTTGTAACCTTCATCCTCATTACCTAGCTGCCCTTCATCCATAATTTCGAAATTTACAGAAGAGAACAGCAGCTAAAAATCGAGAATAGCAGCAGAAAACAAAGAGAGAAATTCCACTCCGACTCCGCCGCTCGTATTCGTAGTATTGATTTGTTTTTGGTCAAAACAAATTTCAGGCATGTATATATTGTTTCTTTGCTCTTCAATCAGGTCCTATAAATATTTTAAACATTATATGTTCATGGTTCATGAGGTAAAAACGAAATTTGACAGCAAAAATCTAAAAGGTTGCACAGATTTTTCTCGGCCTTGGCTTGAGCTTCACGGTTGCTGAGTTTTTGTTGATTTCAGGATGTTGTTCAGTTCCAGGCACTCATGGCTGCTTCTAGGCATAATTTAGAGTGTGCTAGGGTGTTATTGGTCCATTGGTTTACATCCATAACCTCACAAATACAGAAATGACAGCAACTTTTTCCAAAGATACAGATTTGAGCCACGTTTTCTTTGTTCTTGGTTGGTTAAGGAGTGTGTTCAAATCTTGGCTGTTCTAGGGACTATAGCTATGGTTAGAACCCTTCCTTATCATGTCTAGGACATGACCAAATAAGTTTTTCCAGGCTTGGTTCACGGATCCTTCAGATTTTTACATAAACATGACAAGTTCCCTTCGGATTTTAAAATTCTGATTTCTGTATGAGTATGGTTTCGGTTTTTGAGAGTTGCTTGGATTATGGTTGGCTTCTGGCCCATAGCCATGGTTCATACAACTCTCCATCATGTCTAGATCGATCCATGGTCGATCAAATGGTCCTTGGAACGAGACAAGACAGTAAAATATTTCAATACAACACACTACACAACAAGTGGTGCTCTCGGCTGGTATGCTGTGATTGTCCTAGGTGTTTGCTTGGGTTGTAGTTGGATTTTAGCCCTTAGCCATGGTCCAAGCCATGCCTTAGGATGTTGGTAAAATTCTTTGGTCGGTGGTTCAAGTCAATGGTCATTAAATTTCAGAGTTTACATCACAAACACACAGGCTGCTACTGCTGTATTTTGACAGCAACTTTCAGTTTCGGTTTTGGTGCTTGCTTGAGTTCTTGGTTGGCTTTTAGCCCATGGCCTTGGACTGGACAGTACCTTAATGAGTTAGGAAAGTCATGTTTTTGGCCGTTTGTGATTCGGTTGAGTTTAGAGGTCGTACGAGATTTTACGGTGCAATGTGCCAAAATGACTCTCGAAAGAGTGTTTTATGTTTTTGGATTCCATTCACCAATGTTCGTGTACAGCTATCATCATTAATATTTTTCAGTATGTTAGGGGTATTTTAATCATGGTTAAACGTCGGTTTAATGTTGGTTCGGGTTGGTACGAAGCCATGATTGAAAAATTAAGTTGTTGGTCATAATCGTCTTGTTTTTGGTTCCATTGTCAAGTTTTGGTCAAGATAAGATTTATTGCATGTGTCACATATTAGAATTAAGTCACAGCAAGCCTGGGAACGATCCAACTCATCCGGTAAAAAAAAATAAGTTTATAATTATATTACGTGCATAAAAAAATATAAAATGTTTATTTTTGAGATATATGCGATATGTCTTGTGGCCACCTTATATTTATGGGTTTGGAAGTCGGTAGGCGCAACCGAGGACCTCTCCACCCGGTGACTTATGACCAGTTTACGATTATGTATGGGTATGGATATCCAGTCCAAGGACTGTGGTGATCTCTACCGCCCAGTATACTGTGGTTTACCCTGATCAGGCACTCACGTTATGTTATGGGCCACTTGCTTAGAAACATTATCTCTACCAGAAAATTATGATATGATATGACAGAGCTCTATTGAGCAAAGCTTTTACGTATGATTTTCAAATATGCACGTAGTTATAATTATTCATGATACCATTTTCACCATGCGCTTTACGATACCATATTTTTACGTTGCAGGCGATTTTATGATATATTTACTTGTTATTCACAATATATACATGTTGAGTCTTTAGACTCACTAGACTTGATTGTTGTAGGTATTGATGAGGTCGAGTCTGCGGGCGGAGACCAGTTTACGATTATGTATGGGTACGAATACATATTTCGTATTCGTATTTTAGCTGAATTATTAAAATTTTTCTAAAGAAATAATTATCTTGCCTCATTTATAAAATAAACATGTAAATAATTTTAACTTTAAAATAACAGCGGAAGTCAACATTGTGTTTCCAACAACAACTTAAAATAATCCAACATAATAAAATTTAGTTTGAATGATAAAAGGTGCATAAACTAAAACATGAGGTCCCCGGGTTTACTACTGCTGCCCCAAAATAGCTCACTGGTCTCCGCTTGTCGTCTTCTGCAATCAGAACTCGCTGATTTTTTTTCTTGACGAATTTCTTGTTGTCTTTGAATCGTCTTCTATTCTCCTGTTTCTTTTCATCCTTCTTTGGCTTGTTGCATTCTGCAATAAAGTGTCCCTTCTTTCCACAATTAAAACAACCTTGACCATCCTCAGTATGGTCCTTTTTAAAATAAGGTTTATTCATTTGAGATTGATTTTTGCTCATGAATTTGCTGAACTTCTTAACAAAAAGAGACATGGCTTCATTGCTTAGTTGCTCAGCCGATTTCTTACTTGTGGACTCTTCGACCGGAAGAGTCACTGTAGCAGCTGCCAAAGCCCTTGTTTGTTGAGTTGCGGATGGCTCTTCTTCAGTTCGTATTCCAAGCTCAAATTCATATGCTTTAAGATCAGCAAACAGATCATGGAGTTCCAGTTTGTTCAGATCTTTGGATTCGCGCATTGCTATGGTCTTCACATCCCATTATCTGGGAAGAGCTCGCATGACCTTCAAAGCGATTTCTCTGTTGGAGTACACTTTTCCAAGTGAGATGAGCTCGATGATAATGCTGCTAAACCGCTCATCAAATTCTGCAAGAGTTTCTCCTGGCTTCATCTTTGCATTATCGAATTTTTGGATAGCCACTGTCAGTTTGTTTTCTTTGGTCTGATCATTGCCTTCGCACAGTTGAGTAAGTTTTTCCCATATCTCCTTTGCAGTGGTACAGGTCTTGATTTTGGCGAACATGTTCTTATCCAGAGTCTTATATAGAATATCTTTTGCAAAGTTGTCCAGGTTTGCTTTTTTTTTTATCCTCAGTTGTCCATTCAGATCTATGTTTCTCTATCATTTGAGGAGCGCCTTCGGTTGTACCAACAGGTGTGTTTACTTTCATGATCTTCATTGGTCCATCGGTGATTACAAACCACATATCGTCATCCTGTGCTGCTAGATGTGCCTGCATGCGAATTTTCCAATCATCATAGTCTTCCTTGGAAAACATAGGAATTTTGTTGAAGGATGCCATGATTATTTGAATGATGTCAACGTTTAGAGAAAAACCCCGCTCTGATACCACTTGTTAGGATCGGGAAAGAGTTTAGAGGGGGGAGTGAATGAACTCTTTCAAATTTTACTGTTTTTAAATTTTTGCTATCAACCGTTTTTAGGCGGTTGAAAAATATTTTCTCAAACGGTTGAAAACTTGAACTACTGGTTGTGCGGAAAACAGTTCAGATTTTTCAATGATCAATAAAATTAGTGACACCCTTAACAACAATAAGTGACTGAGAGATATTTAAGCATGCAAGAAATAGATGACAGCGGATTTTATGGATGTTCGGAGATTGAATACTCCTACGTCACCCCTTCTTCCTTTGTTAAGAAGGATTCCACTAAAAGACTTTGACTTTACAAAATGTTTGTAACAGTCCGATCCATCCAGGACTTATCACACTGCCTGTATTGGAACTATTAGTGATCACTTTACACTTCTGGATATTAAGAACCCTTAGTTCTCCAGACACCACAAACTTTAATCAAATAACCACCAGGTTACTGATATGAAACAGTAGTTTGTTTGAGTAGCACGAAAAGATCCTTGGATGATCAAGTATGTTTCTGTTGAACTACGTGCAGATAGAGCGAAGATGAGTATTGACTGTGATTGCGCTCTGAGATTTTCTTTGAAGGCAAGCTCAATGATCTTTGTATATAGCTTTTTTTTTTTTGGCTTGCATCCTTCTCTGTTGATATAGCCGAATGACTAACGGTCGGAAAGGACAGTTAACGTAAACCTGAGCTTCAGAATCAAATGAGTCGCTTTCATCTTTATGAGCAATAAATGTTCACATTTAATCTTCATTTTGCTCATCATACATCTGAAGCTCTTTTCTTGAGGATTTCCTCTTAAGTCAACTGTTCTTTTCGCATCAGACTGCGAAGTCTATCTCTGAGCTTCCTTTCTGGGATAGAGACTTAAATGCATATCATTCTTGGAATTGATGTGTAATCGTTGACTTCAAGGAGTTTTGAATGCACTCAACCGGTCAGAGAATGTCTTTTAGCAATAAGTGATTCTCTTAGATGAACCGGTTCACTATTGCCATAATCTGAAGAATCAGCGGTTGAAAATCAGCGGTTTGAGAAACCTGTAGGTTTTTGCCGGTTGAGCTTATTAGGATTCCAGCCGCGGTTGATTTTGATTTGTCATACACCAAAATTCTTGAAACGCTAGTTTCATTTCTTAACACTTGCAAATGAATTAAATTACATAATTGTTTTATTTAATTGAATTTAAATTCTTACATGATGCATATTATATGATTAAGGGTCTAATTGCATGATTTCATGAAAAATGTAGATTTTACCCGAATATTCGATAATATGCTGGAAAAAGAGACCAGAGACGACCAAGATAAAATAAATATTTTTCAATAAATATTTTCAAGGCTCAGTAATATGATTAAATATGATTAAAATTTCCTAAAAAATGGTAGAGTTCAAATTATTTTACAAGACGAACTCGATTTAATCCGGAAAGCCGGTTTTGGGCAAACGAGGGACTTTTAAAATATCCAATGCATTATTTTTGAAAACTAATTTTTATAAACTTTTATTTTTCAATTAAATTGGTGTTATTGAGCCTAATTTACCTAGGATTAGTAGGCACAATTGCTCCTAAACATAAAAGCTCAAAACCTAAGCCAATTGACATACAAATTAAAATCTATAAAATAGAAAACCTAAGATTTGGAGACCCCTATCAGCCGAACACAACACACACTGAATTTTCAAAAATTAGGAGAGGAGGAAACAAGAAGTCTTCGTCGCCCGTTCGTTCTTCTTCGCACCCCACTGCCGACGATCGAATATTCGGGCGTTCTAAAAATCAAAGGCACGTTTCTAAATTCTTTAATGCATCATTCAAACTATATTAAGCATGTTTTGATTATTTTTGCTTGAAAAAATATTTACGCTATATTGGTTTAACGATAGAACGTTTATTTTCAAAGTTTTGACGATTTTATGCTTGTTTATTTAACGCTATGATTCCTAAGGACGCGCAGCCAATAGGAGGTGTTTAAGGGACGAAAAAAGAGTCGTTAAGATCTGAAACGAAGGCTGGAAATAGTGTTGGCCGAGATAGGAGAGTCCTAGGGTCTCCTAGTCATACCCGATTGTATTATGGTTCAGCTATGGGTTGTGCGCCGGGGGGCACAGCTAGGGTTGGGACGGGGGCTCGGTGTGGGTCATGGTTTAGGGTCTGGAAGGGTCCTAGCAGGGCTAGGACCCATGTTTAGTCGGTAGGGAAGATTCCATGATCGCATGGACTCTTCCCATGCGCGCGCGGTGCAACCCGAGTGCTGCTGCTGTTTGGAGGGTCAAGGCTTGGCTAGGGTGGTCTAGGCTAAGTCGGAGGATGGTCCAGTGATGGTCAGGAGGGCTCGGGATCCGTGGTGTCTTGAGTAGAAGAGCTCTAGTTTCGGTAGACTCCTAGGCGTATAAGTCACGACCGCGGCTCATGCAGGAAGTTGTGGCGTGGGCTAGGGACTGGTTAGATGGGTCAAGAGGGTTCAGTAGGGTCCCTAGGTGATCTGATCTGGGGTTGGTTCGAGGTGGCTCGGGTGTGGTTCGAGTAAAACGAGAGTTGGCTCGAGGGAGATTACATGGTTCGAACTAGGGTTAGGTAGAAAAGAAAAAGGGTCGAGCCATGGTCTACGGAGGTCGATTCATGGTTCACGAGGGTTTTTTAGGTATGAAAAGTCTATGTTTAAAATTTGGGAAGAAAATATTAAAGTTTGAATTAATTTGGGAATTTAACGCTTCACGAATTAGTAAATAGGAAATTTAATCAAAAGCCTCGAATTTAATCTAAATTAAAAACTATTAAAAATTAGATTTAAGCTTAAATAATTATTTGGGATGGTCTAGAATTAATAAAAATAAGAAAAAGTAAAAATTGAGAAATTTTACTTCCAGGGACAAAACGGTAATTTTACACCTGGGTAGTACGAAAAGGGTTAGCAGCGTCCCGAGGGATCATAACGCAAGTTAAAGGATATTTTTAAATGTTTATGATGAAAATATTGAATTTTATGATTCGTAATAAAGCTGTGCAATTTTTACTGTTAAAATGTTATTTTTCGAATGTGGAAAGGACACAATAATTTATGATTAAAAAAGAAAGGACAAATATTTTGAAAGATGTGAATTCACTGTGACAAAAAGGATATGATATATGATTTTTGGGAATAACGTGAGGGAGAAAGCCCAGAGGGTGCCCGTTTACGGGGAAAGGCCCCAGAGGAAGCTCAATGATCGTATTTCCATTTTACGTCGGTGTCTAGTGCCCGTCCCCATGCGCAATGGTGAGCTAAGACTGATCAGTCGACCAGAGGATAAAGGATAGTCACTTTCAAGGATCAAACATCACCCAAAATATTAAATTATTGAAAGCTTTACGATTTGACGATTTATGATGTATTTATGCTTACAAGTTATTTTAAATAAAAGTATGATTTTATTGCATGTGCTTGTATATGTATTATTTGTTACTCATTTTAGAACATGCTGAGTCATTAGACTCACTAGGTTTGAATGCTGCAAGTGATGTTGATGATAATGAGGGAGGCGTTGACGCTTGAGTGGATTGAGTCCGGCAGTACAGTCCCGAGGGACATATATTTTTCGCATTAGCTTGATAGTCAAAGTTTTAAAAGATTTTGTTAATGATTTATTAGAGATTTTTATGCTTTATTTTGATGTTAGTTGATCTTGTTAAAGGTCGACGTATGATTTTTGGTTAATTGACGATTTAGCGATTTTTATGCATTTGAGATTTAAATGTTAAAATATTTTGATTTATGGAAATGTTAAGTTATTTTAAATGGTGAATTTCGAAAATATGTAAAAAAAATTAAGTAGGATTTTAAAGTTAAAGTAGTGGACGTTTAATAACCAACCATTCTTTCTCTTTTCTTTCAATCGAACCAAATAATACAAATTTTATATATATATATATATATCATTAATTATTAATCAACACTTGTGCATTAAATGTTAATCATTAATTATTTAACTTATATCAATCAAATAATTGAATTAAAATTATAATATTATCCTTTATGTATCTTTATTTTATTTATGTTCATTAAATATAAATATTGAAAATAATAAAATTTAACTTATCGTTTTATTCTAAATTTGATCAATCAAATCAAACATAATATTATCCTTTATGTATCTTTATTTTATTTATGTTCATTAAATATATTTATGTTCATTAAATATAAATATTGAAAATAATAAAATTTAACTTATCGTTTTATTCTAAATTTGATCAATCAAATCAAATACATAATTATTAATACTAATTAACATTCTACTCAAATATTTTAATATATTATCTATATAATATCATCAAATCCCATCAACAAACCAAACGCCTATACATAATATATAAATTCAAGAAATAAAAAGGAAATCTTTGGAGATTTTATCAACTCTTTTCTGAGAAATCCTTTAGTCAAACCACAATATCCCATGACTAAACAAATGTAAAATATAAAATCTAATATTACATTGAAAAATATTTTGTTATGTAAAATAAATATTAAATTCATACCATCCGAAGTTAAATATATTCATACTATATTATGTTATGTCATGTTTCAGAACAAATTACAAAATAATTTATTCCACAAAAGAATTTAAAAAATTCGACAAAGTTTTAACACGTTCACAAACACATTAGTAAAATAAATAAATATTGAATTCATTTGGATGGACTCAAAAGCAAACCCAAGGCCAACACCATACCTTATCACGTCCCATTTATTTTATATAATAAAAATTAACATCAGATTTTGACTCAATTTAGATTTAAATAATATGTTTTTACAACACAATATCTTACTACTACCATATGTCATATTTAATTAAATATTTACGTAAATAATTATAAACATATTATATTTGTGTCGAGTTTTCCACATCTGAGTCGATTTTTTTATATTTGTGTCAATTTTTCACATTTACATCGAGCTGTTAATATTTGGGTCAAGTTTTTCACATTTCGATCGAGTTTTCGTATTCGAGTCAATGTTTTCATAATCGGAACGAGTTTTGAATATTTGGAATAAAGTTTGACGTGAAATTTTATGTCAGAGTTGAGATTGAGATATAATTTTAATTTTGATTAATTTAAAATTTTATATTTATGGACAAAATAATAAAATTAAAATGACTTTTTTGTTTCGATTGAGAACTCAAACGAGTCCTAATTACTTATTTTTCCACAAGATTCCTCACTCTTTTTTTTTTTCTTCGTGTAAACCCTAATTATCTGCATCGGGAAAAGGGGGAAGTTGGGGAGTGTCTCTCTCTTTGTGATTGATTATATCTGGGTTCTTGTTTTCTTGGTCATTTGTTGTTATGGAGAAGTTGGGGGATGGGAAGGATTTCAGTGACCGCAACGACTCGGGTTCTGGCTCTCTTTCTGGTTTGCTGCTTTACTTCCAGCTTGCCCTTTTTTGTTTTCGCACTTTATTGTTTTTTTTAATGCTGGTTTCAATCTGTTTTTCTTTTATCTTCTTGTTGTTTGTTCTTTGTTTGTTTGTCTGTGTGTTTAAGGAAACTTTGCCGTTTTTGCCATTCCATTGCTCTATATAGTGTTGGATCATTCAAGTAACGGATTTGGTTATTTGATGCAGATGGAGCAGCCTTCGTTGCATCCCAGTACTCGTTTTTTGGGAAAGATGTTATGGATACAGTGGAATTAGGGGGTTTGGAAGGTGAAGAAGAGGGTGTTTCTGTTCTTGGAGGTGGACTTGGTGGCGAGGAAGAGTTGCAAGAGTATCAATTATTTAGCAAAAATGAGGTGAAGATATTGAATCGCTCCTTAAAACATTTTCCATTCTATGCGTGTTTAAGTTTAGATATGTGCTGTGGGTTCTTTTTAATTGACCTGGTTCTAAGATACTAAATTCATTTGTTCTCGGTGTTTTGACTTATATGGATTTGGATATTCTCCCACAATCTTACCGTTTCTTGCTCACCATGCTGAAGTTGCACCATCGCAGCCTGGAAAAATGATTATGAATAGTCATCCATTTACGAATAGTTGATAGATGGAAGAATGACAAAGAGACGACGGCTGTATGTTTGCTGTTCTGTATTGTGAATGGATTAAAAAAGAGCTTTAAATTTGTTCGAATAAAATAAGATCTTGGAGATTGTGATGTATGATTTATTTTGTTAGATCTAAATGTTTTTTCAGTCTTTAAAATGTGGCCAGTTGTTCTTAAAGGATGAGAGTTTACGGATTTTATGTTAAACTAAAGGCTGGCTTTTGCCTTCCTTTTGAGGATCACAAAATGATGATTTTGTAGTTTCTATATGTTTTGACCATTATTTTATCTTCTTTAGAAAGTACTTGTGATGTTCAAAGTTCACTGAGGATGCAAATGACTTATTTTTTTCCCTTATAATTATTGTAGCCAGACATCTTTGCACGTTGTGCATCTCTTACTCTCTTTGATATTTATAATATCTGTGTTCACAGTATTTTTTTATGCCTAATGTTTGCCAACACCTATTGCAAGAACTTCCTGACAACTGATCGTATTCTATTGCCCTCTCCAGGGATCAGTATTTGGATCATTGTCTGAAATTGATGATCTGGCGACTACTTTTGCAAAGGTTGTTCTCTTCTTCTCAAACTTGAAACTCGGAGTTGTGTTTATTTTATAATTTTGAATTTTAATGTTTTTTTCTAGGCACTTCTTTCCATTTTTTAAATTGGAACTGGATCTAATTTACTTGTGTACCCATAATGTGGCTCCGCCATGTTTCTTTGCAAACCGTATTTACTGCATCTTTTAGGAATGTTTTGGCGTTAATTAAAAGCTTGACAAGTGCTTGTGTTAGGTGTGATTCCCATGATATTTAATTTCAATCTGTTTTCTGTATCGTGTTATGAATGAAATCAAACAGGTTGTGGTAAAAATTTAGTCAATAAACTTGTATTGCTGATGGGAATTTGAATGTACAAAATGTTACTTCAGCATAATTTGAGTTGCTGACTAAACAACTTGTCTGAAATCCAATTCATAAGCTGAAAGTTTACACTCGAGGAAACACTGAAAAAATGTAAGGTTAAATTGAAATATGCCTGTAAAGAGCCTCAATGCTCCTGAATACCAAGGTTACAGACTTTTTTTGACTGCTTTATGTTTTTCTGATGTTCATATTTTTTATTTTTTTAGTTGAACAAAGTTGTTTCTGGGCCAAGGCACCCTGGAATTATTGGTGATCGAGGATCTGGATCCGGATCTTTCTCTAGGGAGAGTGAGTTCAATATCCTTTCAAATTGCTTTGTATGATAACATGCTTTTGATTTTTCTTCTGTTGCTATTTTGTAGTTTAACAATTTAATAAGAAGTTTAGATTAAATTATCTATTTAGGTAAGATTTTTCTCTTGTGATGTAGTTTCTAGATTTTGAGTAGTCTCTTCTTCAATCATCATTAAAAAAATCCTTGGTTGTGTCTTAAAAATGTTTCACATGTCTATAAGGATATAAATGAAACATTGACATTGATTCATTTTTAAGTGGTGTCTGGAGTTATTGGCCATGCGTCACTCGTGGCAGATTCTTCCCCGATAAATCCATGTTAAAATTTGGAATTTCATCTCCTTTTTATCATTCTCTCATTTTTCACTGCCTTGGTTTACTGTGAGATAGCTGGAGCTTTGCTGCAATTTTTAAGGCCTTGTGTGAATGTACTTTGATTTTCGGATAACTTTTCTTGCTGTTTTTCCATTTTTTATGTGTGTGCTTGTGCTTTGTGTAATATGATTCCTTTGATTAACAGAAGGTTATTGCAGGTTCGTCTGCTACAGATTGGGCACGAGAGGCAGATTTTCCTGACTGGCTTGACCATCGTATGTCTGACTCAGAATGTTATGATGAAAATAAGAGATGGTCATCACAGCCTCATCTCTCTTCTCTGTATCATCCAGAATCTAAACCGTTGCATAGAACATCGTCATACCCTCAGCAGCAGCCACAACTCCAACGGTTCTCTAGTGAGCCTATTTTGGTCCCAAAATCTTCTTTCACTTCCTTCCCACCATCAGGATTGCTACAAGCTTCAATGAGTAATTTGAGTCATCTTAATTTCTTATCTCTTGCTGGTGGATCTCAGTCACCCTTCTCTTTGCCAAACCAGTCTCCATTATCTGGTTCAAGCCTTTGTTTTGCCGAAATGCCTATTAGGTTTTGTGATAATGCTAACATGCTGCACTCAATCTCCCCTAACTTCTCACATAACAATCGGCTGCGAAATCAGTGTAGTAGTAACACCAATCTTCTTCGTGGTGATAATTCTATCCTCTTAAACAATTTTTTACAACATCAGTATCAAACTGGGTTATTATCACCCCTAATATCCTCTCAGCAACAGAGATTGTATCTTCCATATCATTCGCCTTTAGCCAATTTTTCAGCATTGCCACCTCACACTTGCAACACCTTCCCTTCACCATCATATTTTGGCAAGTATACGTACACCGATAAAAGAGAGTCAAAATCTAAATCAGCACGCAGGGATAGACATTCTGCCCGACTTTCTAACCAAGGGCCCGATTCTAGCGGCCATAGGAGTGAGAGTCATTTGCCACAGTTTAAATCAAAACATATGACCGCTGAGGAAATAGAGACCATTCTTAAAATTCAGCAGGCAGCCACCCATGGAAACGACCCATATGTAGATGATTATTATCATCAAGCCTGTCTTGCCAAACAATCTACTGAATCAAGGTCAAAATATCGGTTTTGTCCTTCACACCCAAGGGAACAATCTTCCAGGTCCCGTAATAGTGCTGAATCACAACCATATTTCCATGTTGACGCACTTGGAAAACTTTGCTTTTCTTCAATCCGTAGGCCCCAGCCTCTTCTTGAAATTGATCCTCCTCCCTCTGCTAGTGGAGATGGTACTGCTGAGCATAAATCATCTCAGAAGCCTTTGGAACAGGAACCAATGCTTGCTGCAAGGGTCACTATTGAGGATGGGTTTCGCCTTCTTTTGGATGTTGAAGACATTGACCGGCTCTTACAGTTTACTCAACCCCAAGATGGGGGAAGTCATCTTAGGCGGAAGCGCCATGTTCTATTAGAAGGCTTAGCTGCTTCTCTTCAGCTTGTTGATCCGCTTGGTAAAAGTAGTAATCCTATCGGGCTGTCTCCCAAGGATGATATTTTGTTTCTACGATTAGTTTCTGTTTCTAAAGGCCAGAAGCTTATTTCAAGGTTTCTTCGCCTTCTTTTAACTGGAAGTGAACTTGCTCGAATAGTTTGCATGGCCATCTTCCGCCATTTAAGATTTCTGTTTGGTGGCCTTCCCTCTGATCCAGAAGCAGCTGATACCAATAATGGTCTTGCAAAAGCAGTTACTTTGTGTGTTAGTAGTATGGATCTTAATTCACTTAGTGCTTGTCTTGCTGCTGTAGTTTGTTCCTCAGAGCATCCACCTCTTCGCCCGATAAAGAGCCCTGCTGGAGATGGTGCCTCCATTATTTTAACGTCTGTTTTAGATAGAGCAACTCACTTGTTAACAGGTTCGCAGACTCCTAGCCACTTCAGCATGCCTAATCACACTCTTTGGCAGGCTTCATTTGATGCATTCTTCAGTCTCTTGACAAAGTACTGCATGAGTAAATATGATAGCATAATGCGGTCATTAACCACTGAAAGCCCACTAAACTCAGAGGCAGAGGCGACAAGAGCTGTGAGCAGGGAGATGCCTGTGGAACTTCTACGTGCCAGTCTCCCACACACTAATGAGAGTCAGAAGAAATTGTTATTGAATTTTGCTCAGCGATCCATACCTGTTACTGGATTTAATACTCACGATGGAGGTGGTGGACAAATAAATCCTGAATCAGTGAGGGGTTAGCTGAGACAGCAACAAGTTGTGTAATATTCAGGGTTGTGAATTCTTCACGCTGGAGGGGCCGCCGTCATTCTGAAGAATGGGATGTCGATTACTTTAGGCGGCGTTTTAATGCCTGAAGTTCTACTGTTGGCATAATTCCGGCCTCCTTCCACTGTGCTTTGCTCATTGGCTTTCCCGTTTCTTTATATCTTTCTTTCTACTTATATATATGAAATATAAACTAACATGACTTTGTGTCGTGTCAAAAGCTGTGGTATATGGGAAGCTTTATGTGGATCCTGGTCTGCAAGCTCTGGTTTAAAAATGTAACTGTAAGGGTGAAATATACAGGTAAGCAATTCAGAATGCTGACATTTATGGTGTTCCTTCATCCTCCTCAAACTTTTATTCGGGGGAATGAGTTGAATCCTGCGTCCATTGCAGCAGGTAAAAACTTGTTTTCTTGATAGTTTAGGAGTTTCATTGATGCAGATTTGAGTAGCATTTATAGATTACACACACGTACACACTCTTCCTGAATTTGTCCCTGATGTTTGGTTCCTCGGGTTCCAAATGTTGATGCCAGCGTGAATGCGTATGCCCCTTCCTGGATTACTTTACCCAATAAACGTTCTAAAAGACGTGAATTGTCACGAAGCATCGAGCCAAAGGAATTAAATATTACGAGTCTGTTTAAGCGTGATCAGCTGGAGATAAGCATAAGAAATGTTTTTAGTTTTTGAAGTAATTTTAATTACGTAATGTAAGATAATGGATGAAATAATCTGTAGATGTTATAAATTTAAGAATAAGTGTGATTTTTCAAGCTTTATGGAACATAGAATTTAAAAATTATAAACACTTAGATTCAATCGAGGATTGATATAGATGAGAATACGAGACAAAAGTAAAGTTACACAGGTGGGTCAAGATTTTATTAAAATATATTTTCTAATAAATCGTTACATAAATGTTATTTATGTTCATTCACTTAATTGATTATTTTTTTTATTGAAAATATAGTATAGTTTTACTAGTAATATTTTATGTATGAAAATTTTAAATCAAGCCTGAATAAAATAATTAAAAGATTTTTTTATTTTTATTTTTTGAAGATGAGATAATAGCCAAAAGAGTATTATAATTAAGTCTATTTGGTTTTTTGTTTGTATAAGTATTTAAATATATTGGGTTTAATCTTATAAGTTTGTTGTTTTATGATTTTAGGTATTTTTCTTTTAGAATGTTGACATGATTTGAAAATGCAGACGTTGCACTCAACATTTTGGTTAAAAAGACCCAAAAAAATAAAAAAAAATAGATTACATGATTAAAATCCAAGTTTGAATTTCTATATGATCAAAATACAAAATAAACAAAATTAGATGTCTATTTTGACAATTATTTCTTTGGAGATGTAAATTTTAAAAAAATGTCTCATTTTTTTTGGAATCAGTATCTGAAAAATATATACTTTTAGTTTTAACCATTATAAGGCAAAATTTACATTTTTACTTTTTATTATTTAAATAAATATATTATTTTATTCACAAACATTACATGTGTCTTCTTCATTTAAAATATAATTTTTAAAAAATATTTTTTCTCAATTATCATGGAATAAAAGTAAATACTTATTTTGACATACAAAGTACCTTTGAATTCGCTCTTTGAATACTCCAAATATATAAGAAAATACTATATTTTCGAGCATTGACCATAAATTCAGTCATTGTTGGTCTTTTCATGAAAAATACATTAGGATGACTTATTCATGTCATTTTATTTTTAAAAAAAAAAACATATGTCACCACTCATCATGTAATAAGATTTAATATTTATTTTGGCCTACAAAATACCTATTTTGGAGTTCCAAATGCTTGATTTGACTCAATAAATACTCCAAATGTGTAAGAAAATACTGGATCTTCGAGCAATCACAATAAATTCAATAATTGTTGGTCTTTTCATTGGAAATGCATTAAGATGACTCATTCATGTCATCTAATTTTTGAAAAAACACAGTTTATCACTCGTTGTTGAATTAGAAAAAAGTACTTATTTTAATCGATAAATACCTATTTTGGGGTTCCAAATATTTGATTTGGCTATTTGAATACTTCAAATGTGTGAGAAAATACTTAAATTTCAAGTAATATTAAGTGACTTTTGATGGTGTCATTTGTGAAGTTAAAATGTGATACTTAAATTGGTATAAAGAGTATCTAATTAAAGTTTATAAATAAATGATTTTACCCCGTAAATACTCATATCCAATTATTTGAGGATGACAAAATATAATTTGAAGTTAATATTAAGTGACATCGATGATGAAATTCGTGAAGTAAAAATGTGATACTTAAATTAATACAAATAATACATAATTCGAGTCCACAAAATATTTGATTTTACCTTCTAAATACTCAAATTCGATTGAGTAAGTCAAAATATATAGTTCGAAGATAATATTGAATGTTCTTTGATGATGAGATTTGTGAATAAAAAACGTGCTACCTAAATTGATACAAATAGTACCTAATTTGATTTCACATATATACTTGATTTACTCTTTTAAGACTAAATTTTGATTATTTTTGGATATAAAAAAATATAGTTTCAAGTAATATTGAGTTACTTTTGATGTGTCATTTGTGAAGTTAAAATATGATACTTAAATTAGTACAAAAAGTATCTAATTCGAATATATCAATACTTAATTTTACTCCCTAAATGAGAAGTACTTAATTTGAGTTTGCAAATACTTGATTTCGTAAATGAGATACTCACAATATGTATTAAAATACTGGATATTGGAATAAGAAACGTAAGTTCACCAAGTGTTGGTATTTTTATGGAAGATACATTTGGATGACATATTCATCTCATTTAATATTTTAAAAAAAAAAAAAATTATCAACTAAGCATGAAAATTTTAAAGTACTTATTTTTACTTGAGAAGTACCTAATTTGAGTTTGCAAATACTTGATTTCGTAAATGAAATACTTACAATATATATTAAAATACTGAAAATTCGAATAGACAACGTAAGTTCACCAAGTATTGATATTTCTATGGAATAAGTATTTGGATGACATATTTATCTCATTTAATATTTTTTTTGTAAAAGAAAAAACAAATTCCCAACTAAGCATATAAATTTTAAAGTACTTATTTTATTTGAGAAGTACCTAATTTGAGATTGCAAATATTTGATTTGGTACATGAGATACTCATAATATGTAATAGAATACTGGATATTCGAATATGCAACGTAAGCTCACCAAGTGTTTATCTTTCCTTGGAAGATGCATTTAGATGACATATACATCTCGTTTAATATTTTTTTGTAAAAAAACAAAAAAACAAATTCCCAACTAAGTATTTAAATTTTAAAATATTTAGTTTTACTTGAGAATTATCTAATTTGAGTTTGTAAATAATTGATATCTTGAATGAGATACTCACAATATGTATTAAAATACTGGATATTCGAATAGGCAACGTAAGCTAACCTAGTGTTGTTCTTTCCATGAAAGATGCATCGATACGAAGAATATCTAAATTGGTGAAGTTAAAAATATGATAGCTAAATTGATACAAATAGTATCTAATGCGAGTTCGCAAATACTTGATTTTACTCTCTAAATACTTATATCAAACTATTTTGGGATGTCAAAATATATAATTTGAAGTTAATATTGTGTGGTATTTGATGATGACATTCGTGAAGTAAAAATGTGATACCTAAATTAATACAAATAATACCTAATACGAGTCCACAAATACTTGATTTTACCATTTAAATACTCAAATTCGATTATTTGATGATGTCAAAATATATAATTTGAAGTCAATATTAAGTGACCTTTGATGACGAGATTCGTGAAATAAAAATGTGATACCTAAATTGTTAAAAGTATTACGTAATTAGATTCAACTGATAATTGATTTTATCATTTAAAAACTCAAATTTGATAATAAGTATAATGAAAGAATATTGATACATATAATGAATGATTACCAATAAATATTATGAATGAATACTAATGTGGATGATATCAAATGAAGTATTGCCTTGTCATTTAATGAATACCAACAAGTATTGTGAATGAATATTAATGATATTATAAATTAATACTCATAAGTATAAAGAAAGAAATACTAATAAGTATAATGAAAAATTACCAATAAATATTATGTCAAATAAGAATAATTGTCAAATAAGTCATTCAATGAATATCAAAAGTATTGTCAATTAATATAGATGAGTATTTTATAAATCATTAATCCAAAAATCGACAGATATGCTTAAAATGCAAACTTCAAGATCATTTACGAACTATGTTCATAATGCATCTCCCAATTAGTCCATGATGAATAATGAACTATGTTTTTTTATTTAAATGACATGAATAAGTATCCTAATGAATTTTTCATGGAAAGATTGCATATTCGAATATTCAGTATTTTAATTGTGAGTATCTCATTTACGAAATCAAGTATTTGTAAACTCAAATTAGATACTTCTCAATTAAAACTAAGTACTTTAAAATTTCCATGCTTATTTGAGAATTTGTTTTTAACCAAAAAAATATTAAATAAGATGAATATGTAATCCAAATGCATCTTTCATGGAAAGACTAATACTTGGTGAACTTGCGTTGCATATTCGAATATCGTGTAGTCTATTTACATATTATGAGTATCTCGTGTACCAAATCAAATATTTGCAATATGAAATTAGGTACTTCTCAAGTAAAATTAAGTACTTTTAAATATCCATGCTTATTTGAGAATTTGTTTTTTTTTTTACAAAAAAAATCAAATGAGATGATTATGTCATCCAAATGCATATTCCATAGAAAGACCAACACTTTGTGAACTTAAGTTTCATATTCGAATATCCAGTAGACTATTACATATTATGAGTATCTCATGTACCAAATCAAGTATTTGCAATATGAAATTGAAATTATGTACTTTTCAAGTAAAACTAATTACTTTAAAATTTTCATGTTTATTTGGGAATTTGTTTTTTTTTTTTACAAAAAATATATTAAATGAGATAAATATGTCATCCAAACGAATCTTCCGTGGAAAGTAAACACTTGGTGAACTTACGTTGGATATTCGAATATCCAGTATTTTATTACATATTATGAGTATCTCCTGCACCAAATCGAGTACTTGCATATTCAAATTAGGTACTTTTCATCCAAATGCATATTCCATGAAAATACCAACACTTGGAGAATTTACATTACCTATTCGAATATCAGGTATTTTATTACATATTGTGAGTATCTCATTTACGAAATCAAGTATTTGTCAATTCAAATTAAGTACTTCTCAAGTAAAACTAAGTACTTTAAAATGTTCATGCTTATTTTAGAATTTGTTTTTGTTTTTTACAAAAAATATATTAAATGAGATAAATATGTCATCCAAACGAATCTTCCGTGGAAAGTAAACACTTGGTGAACTTACGTTGGATATTCGAATATCCAGTATTTTATTACATATTATGAGTATCTCCTGCACCAAATCGAGTACTTGCATATTCAAATTAGGTACTTTTCATCCAAATGCATATTCCATGAAAATACCAACACTTGGAGAATTTACATTACCTATTCGAATATCCAGTATTTTATTACATATTGTGAGTATCTCATACGAAATCAAGTATTTGTCAATTCAAATTAAGTACTTCTCAAGTAAAACTAAGTACTTTAAAATGTTCATGCTTATTTTAGAATTTGTTTTTGTTTTTTACAAAAAATATATTAAATGAGATGAATATGTCATCTAAATTCATCTTCCATGAAAAGTCAACACTTGGTGAACTTATGTTGCATATTGAATATCTAGTATTCTATGACATATTATGAGTATCTCCTATATCAAATCAAGTATTTACAAACTCAAATTAGGTACTTCTCATCCAAATGCATATTCAATGAAAAAAACACTTGGAGAACTTACGTTGCCTATTCAAATATATAAATTTTAATACATATTGCGAGTATCTCATTTACGAAATCAAGTATTTGTCAACTCAAATTAGGTATTTCTCAAGTAAAACTAAATACTTTAAAATTTTCATGCTTATTTGAAAATTTGTTTTTTTAACAAAAAAAAAAATATTAAATGAGATGAATATGTCATCCTAATGCATTTTTTATTGAAATACCAATACTTGGTAAATTTACGTTGTCTATTCGAATATCCAGTATTTTAATACATATTGTGAGTATCTCATTTACGAAATCAAGTATTTGCAAACTCAAAATAGGTATTTCTCAACTAAAACTAAGTATTTTAAAATTTACATGTTTACTTGGGAATTTAATTTTTTTTACAAAAAAATATTAAATGAGATGAATATATCATCCAAATACATCTTTAATGAAAAGATAAACAATGATTGAATTTATGATGATCTTCGTATTTTCTTACACATTCGGAGTATTTAAAGAGTCAAATCAAGTATCTGGAACTTCAAAATATATATTTTATATGTCAAAACATTTGCAAAAACGTAACAACATGCTTGATCAAATAATTTCTCATGACTGAATTTCTTGTTATTGTTCGAAAATATAGTATTTTTTACATATTTGGAATATATTTAAATAACAAAATCAAGTATCTGAAACCCCATAATAGGTACTAATATTTTGCTAGATGGAAAATACACAATTAATTTGATGGATAAAATTATATATTTATTTGAATAATAAAAGGGCAAAAATGTAAATTTTTCTGTAGGGAGCTAAAACTAAGTTTGTAGAGTTGTCAGATATTGATTTAAAAAAAAAAATCATCTAGGTACTGAATCTTAAACCAAAGATGTAAAGAGGTATTTTTTTTGAAATTTGCCCTTACTTTATCCATAGTCATCCATATTTATTTATTACTTCTTTACCTAGTTGTTGATTCAGTTACAACACATGAGCTAATTAATAGGAAACTTGGAAAGTAATCATGTCATAACAAGTTCAAAAAGATGAAGGCGAAGCAAAAAATTAGGATTTCAAATCTTATATATTATTTGGTTTTGTGAGAACCATGAATTTTGAGTCAACCAAGTCTTAAATTTAAAATTATCAAGTCAATGTTTAACATCGGTAATGTACAAAAATTTGCCAAGAATCCTTTTATTTTCGAAAATAGTAAACTTGGACACCAAGTTTGAACAATATGGCAAGTAGGGAAAACAAGGAAAGGAAATCAAAGAATTACGGAAAATTTGGATACAACTCCACCTATAAATACATAATGTATGCTACAAGATTTCTACCCCTCTCAAAGTACTCAAATTTCGAGAATTGCATCCTCCAGCATTTTCGAAGATTTTGCAAGACGAAGTTTTGTTCAAGCGCTGTCAAAATTCAAGCAGTATTTTGAGTTGTTCATTCACGTTTAGAATCAAGAAAGATCGGGTAAGTGAGCTTTTGTTATATATAAAGTTTGGAAGACTTGTTACTCGTAAGTTGATTATTGTATTATATATATTTTTCCCGAGTAGGCTTATCTATGTTTTAAACAACGATATTTCTGTTTTAAAAAATTCGATCATACACCATGTGTTTTGTGTCCTTTTATTTGCATATCTATACTATATTATTAAGTGTGAGTGGGTTAGAAAAACTGCTTGAAGAGGACACCAAAATTTCTTCCCTTTTTACCCTCCTCTTCAACACCACATATAAATTATAATAATTTCAACCACGTCAATCATACGTCTGAAATCTTCTCCAAACATGGAAGCTCTAACCGTACCAACACATTTGAAAACTTCTCAATTTAACAAAACCTTACGGTTAGTATTTTTAACGCAAAAAAACCTTTCTTCTTTCTACCATTATATTATTATATTTTTTTATATATTCTATTTTATTAAAGTTGAAGACATGATAATAACCACCTAGGAAGGACACCAATTTTTTCTTCCAATTTTACCCTTATATGATATTAATATTGCACTTTTGTTTTTTTTTAAATTTCAACACACTTTTATTTTTATTTTTTTTTATTTCAATAATTTAAATATCAATTTAGTCAATCCATAATTTGTCAAATTTCATTTTAGTCCATTGATAATGATAGAAAAGACTGTACACACAAGTATTGCGTGTGCAGAGTAACTTGTATATTATTAAGTTTGAGCCCTTTAGAGTAACTATCTTAGAGGGGACATGATAATGAGATGAAATTTATGTTAGAGTACGTAAATAGCGGGCCAACTTGTGGCATGAGATTTATTGATTTTTAAATAAAAACAATCTTTATTTTAATAATATTTTACGGTTTTATCCAGTTATGATATTTACTTTATCCGTATACTCATGCAAGCTGCATAGATAAAGTTTTTGAAAATACAAAGTACCATGAGATCTGTTTGTCAACATAAGTTCATGAAAGTCATTAGTAAGCGTACTGTATATTCTAAACTGGTTTCTAGTCGATTCAGCCACCTAAAATAAGGATAAAAATCGCTCTAGCTTGAGACTAGCATCTGTGATATGAACGCTATGTTTCATTGATAAAGACATTGATATGTCCATTGATAGAGTTGAATGATCATTTGATGATGCACTGAACAACCCCCCTCGGATTTTCCAAGTGGTTATCACTTATCAAGTGGAATAGTCCTCGGTTATGATTGTACATCATTAATCTTTTGACCCAGACAACGTGAAGGCTCTACGTACTAGCATGCACTTTGATTTATTTACCAGCTCCATTGAGGTTCATTAAGTGGCGAGGTTGGGTGTAGTTTCGAAATACCCAGGAGTCAATGCATTGTATTCGGGGATTCACCGCTCACCTCCAGGTGAAGATATCATATGTGATCTAATGAGTTAGTAGTACAAAGAATGTCTGGCCAAAGTAGGACGTGTGTATTTTGGAAATGAGTTTCCTCAGTTGAACACGCCATGACAATATTATCACTCAAAGATACATAACGTGATTATCGAATTCATTTGTAATCGATAGAATGGTTGCATTCGATCAGGATATATGAATTGAAGTGACTGTACTATATCCTAACCATAACTTAAGGTTCTTGCAGCTACTATCAGTGATACCTAGGTGATCATGGAGCGATGCTACTTGACGGTCTTACCATGATCCGGGTGCAATCAGATTTGAGTTCTGACGTTCTAGATCAAGGGGTTGATGAAAAGAATGAGGCTAATTAGGGATAAACCCGGATAAGAATAAATGTCATTCTGAATAATATGAAGTTGTAAGCCTACGACTAGATGTACCTGTAAACTATTTGGAGTCACACAAGTATTGATTATGTGTTCTTATTGAGATAGTCAAATTCAACGAGTTGAATTTGACGACTGTAGTTTGATGAAAATCAAACAGAATGATTATAAAGGAGTTTATAAATTGATTCTATGTAATTGAAGTTGTGGAAGTTAGCATAACTATTAATTAAGAGAAGAGAGTAGAAATGTCTTTTTAGTGAACGAGTTCACAAAATTGGTAGTTTCCAAAAATGAATCAGTGAAATATTGTCTTTCGAAATTTTCATTATATAAACTAGATTTGTACTATCGATCAGGATTATGATGAGTTCATAATTATTCATTTAGTGAATTTAGAATATACTAAATAAATAGCAAATTAGTAGTAGTGAATACTAAGTGCAAAATTATCAACATTCTAGAAGAGTGTAGCATAAATTAATTAATTAATAATTAATTGAGTAATTATATAGAATTTATTTAATTTGAAGCCTAAATAAACAAATATATATGTATATATATGTGTGTATATGTGTGTGTGTGTGTGTGTGTGTGTATATATATATATATATTGTATTATCTAAAGTGGCTAATAATTTAATGATACATGGTATTTTCAAGATTGCAAGATGAATACAATTTTGGGCTTGACGGGTTTATTTTATTGCTTAATGGGCCTAAAACCTTTTTTAACTCCTTTAATTATTATAAAGGGCCCATTAGTGTATTATATCTTGACCTAAAACAAAAATTAAATCCTAACCCTACTCTCCTAACACACGGCCGCCCCTCCCCTCAGCAGCAGCATTTCTCAAAATTTTTCAGCAGCCACCTTCGAGTTTTCCCTTGGTTTTACAAAGAAATCCCTCCCCGTCTCTCCGGTGCTCGTCCTATGCGTAGATATCAAAGTTTTCGAGCGTTTAAATGCCAAGGCACACAATAAATCTCGTTTTGCTCATCATTCACGCTACTTATTGCTGACGTGTGTGTGTTTGCATGAGAAATTATTTGATCAAGCATGTTGTTACGTTTTTGCAAATGTTTTGTCACGAACATGCATATATTTTTATGCAACTCACATTTTTGTTGTTCTTTTGAAAGGGATGCTGATTTGTGTTGCTAGGGGGCTGATTATGTCAAGCTTTAAGGTGTCAAGTGGCTGGAGTCGCGTGGGAGTCATGGTTTTGTGTAGGCCGATCGCTTCTCTCCTTGGTGGATGGTTCAGTTGTGGCTAGATGGGAGAGATGGGAGGTAGCCGCCGGTGCAAGTGCTGTTCCTAGCCTTGGACCAGACCCTTGAAAGGGGATCGGTTACGGTGACCGGAAGCGCAACGGAAGTTTAAAAAATCGAATTTTTACTCAAGAAATTTCGGCCACCTCATATTATTTTGTGTAGCAAATACAACAAACACCAAATATCATACATAAGGTGTTGAGAAAATTATACCTATCAACCTCTTGAGGTTGATGATGGCTCCAACTTTGTTGTTAAACAACAAAGCTCTTGAATGGCAAGAAGATCTACAAGCTTCCTCCTTGAGCACACCTTGCTCAAAATTAGGCCCACCACTAACTAGGTAGATCCCCTCATATTTTGCACTAGAAAAATATGAGGATTTTTCAAAGAGAAGTGCAAGGATTCCTCAACCAAGATGAAGAGAAAAAAGGAGAGAAATGAGTGTGTAAATTTCGGCCAAGTGAGGGGAGAGTGAAGGAGTGAATGAGTTGTCTTGGTGTGTGGAAAAGTAGAGACCAACTTTAGCATGCCATGCAATTTTTTAATCAAAAGTAATCCACAACCTTTCACCTCCCAAGCCTGCATTCTCATTTGGGCTTGTAACAATTACAAGGCCCATGGACTTTTATTTAAATGTCCCAAACATATTTGAGCCCATTTAAAGTTTACTTGATTTTACCCAAGCCAACTAGTTTAATAATTATTTCTAATTGGGCTCTACAAGGCCCAATGTAATTTAATTAATTCAACACTTGAATTAATTTAATTATTTGGACTCTACTAGGCCCACTAGTGTTAAATTAATTCAACACTTGAATTAATTTAATTTAGTCCATAATAATGTTTATGAAAATCACAATTTTTAAATACATTATTTACTTGGTCAACTTTTAATTTTAGGAACACATTCGTAAATTAAAAGTTACATTTCTCTCATAGAAGTCATACTTCTATTTTTCTTTACGCTTATAAACTCATTTATAAGCCGTTCAACATATTGAACTATTTTACTTCTCAACGGGATCTAGAAAGCTAGTACTTGTGTGGCCCTCAATGGTTCATTGATACAACTAGCCGTGGGTTCACATCTCCATGTGATTCGGACTAAACATGTCCTTATACGAGCATACCCCAATTGCTCCATTCTTACTTATCAACTCCTTGATAACAAGAACGTCAGAACTCAAGTCTGATAGTACCCAACCAATCATGTTAACCGCCTAGCAGCATCGCTTACATGATTCCCTAGGTATCAAATGATAGTGCCTGCAAGAACCATTCAATTATGGTTAGCGTACAGTACGGTCCCTTCAACTCATATATCCCGATCGATTCGACAACCATTGGTTTATCGAGAGTTGTCAATGAATCGATACTATGTGTCATGTTGTAGTTGCATCGATGGTGTAATCTATGA
Source organism: Primulina tabacum (assembly GCF_025594145.1). Classification (NCBI taxonomy): domain Eukaryota; kingdom Viridiplantae; phylum Streptophyta; class Magnoliopsida; order Lamiales; family Gesneriaceae; genus Primulina; species Primulina tabacum. The sequence continues at coordinate 19,723,448 of NC_134560.1, read as the reverse complement.
AACCCCTTTCATAATTACCACCATACTCTGATCAGAGATTTCAAACTACATATACATAAAAACACATAGGATATCCATACCCGTAGGTAAGCGGTGAATTCCCGACTACAATGCATCGACTCCTATATGTTTCGACAGAACACCCAACCTTGCCACCTGATGACCCCATGAGAGTCGGTAAACAAGTCAAAGTGTAATTCTAGCACATAGAGTCTCAATGTTGTCCCGGGTCATAAGGACTAATGATGTACAACCATAAACTAGGGCCTTTCCACTCGATAAGTGAGAACCACTTGGAAAGTCCTTTTATGGAGGGTTGTTCAGTGCACTCTACAAGGAGCACCTATCTGCATGTTCGGACATCACAATGTCCCCTACCAATGAAACATGGTACTCACATCGCAGATACTAGTCTCGAACTCGAGCGGCCTATATCCTTTTTAGTGGCGGCTGAATCGACTAGGAACTGTTTAGAATATACAGCATTACAAATATGAGTTTCATGATACTCATCATATGAGCATCTCATATTCTTTCTACTATTTGTATATTCAAGGGCTTTATCTATGCAACTAGCATGGGTAAACAGATAAAGATTTGCCAAAATAATAAATTCAAATATTATTAAAATAAAGACTGTTTATACATAGAGTTTAATCATGAACCCTCGGCCAACACTTGGCTCGACGGGCACCTACTCTAACAATCTCCCACTTGCACTAGAGCCAACTACCCATATGCTTCAAACCCATCGATTCGCGATGCTTCTCGAATAATGGTCCAGGTAAAGGCTTAGTTAGTGGATCAGCAACATTATCTGCGGAGCCGACTTTGTCAATCGTGACATCTCCTCTCTCCACGATCTCTCTGAGGATGTGGTACTTTCTCAATACGTGTTTGGACTTCTGATGAGACCTCGGCTCCTTTGCTTGAGCAATGGCTCCCGTGTTGTCACAAAACACCGGGACAACAGCAACTCCATTAGGAATGACGCCCAACTCTTGGACGAAATTCCTTATCCAAACAGCCTCCTTTGCTGCAGCTGATGCAACAATATATTCTGCCTCAGTGGTGGAATCCGCTGTACTGTCTTGCTTGGAACTCTTCCAAGAGACAGTAGCACCATTGAGCATGAATATGAATCCAGAGGTTGACTTCGAGTCATCGATATCGCTTTGGAAGCTAGAGTCGGTATAGCCTTCCAATTTCAGTTCTCCACCCCCATAGACCAAGAACAATCTATTGGTCCTTCTCAAATACTTGAGGATGTCTTTCACAGCTTTCCAGTGTGGAAGACCAGGGTTGGATTGATATCTACTCACTACACTTAGTGCAAAAGCCACGTCAGGACGTGTAGATATCATCCCATACATGATGCTACCAATCGCAGATGCATAAGGAATGCTGGTCATCGCCGCTATCTCTGCATCAGTCTTGGGAGACATAGACTTGGATAGGGACACGCCATGACACATTGTTAGATGTCCTCTCTTGGACTCATCCATCAAGAACCGCTTCACGATGGTATCAATGTATGTGGACTGGGTGAGACCAAGCAATCTTTTTGATCTATCTCTATAGATCTGTATTCCCAATACAAAAGATGCTTCACCCAAGTCCTGCATCGAGAACTTACTCGCTAACCATATCTTCGTTTATTGCAACATTCCTACATCATTCCCAATGAGTGGAATGTCATCAACATACAACACCAGGAATGTCACAGCACTCCCACTGACCTTCTTATACACACAGGGTTCCTCAGGATTCTTAGCAAAACCAAACTCTTTGATTGTACTATCGAATCTGAGGTTCCAACTCCTAGATGCCTGCTTTAGACCATAAATAGATCTTTGAAGTTTGCATACCATATGCTCACTTCCAATAGATGTAAACCCTTCGGGTTGAGACATGTAAATCTCTTCCTTAATATCCCCATTAAGAAAGTCTGTCTTAACATCCATCTGCCATATCTCATAGTCATACCATGCAGCTATGGCTAGCAAATTCCTTATGGACTTGAACATTGCAACTGGAGAAAAGGTTTCCTCAAAGTCAACTCATTGTCTTTGAGTATATCCTTTTGCTACCAATCGCGCCTTGAAGGTCAATACCTTTCCATCCGCCCCAAGTTTCCTCTTGTAAATCCATTTACATCCTATGGGAACAATTCTCACAGGTGGATCCACGAGATTCCACACTTGGTTCGAATGCATGGAATTCATCTCAGATTCCATCGCTTCAAGCCACTTGGATGATTCGGCATCAGATAATGCTTCCTTGAAGGTCCTTGGATCACATCCATGGTTAGGCTCATCATGGCCCTCTTCAAGAAGCAGACCATACCTCATAGGTGGTCTCGAGACTCTCTCGGATCTTCTAGGAGCTTGTATCTCCTCTCTTGGCTCTTCGGGTATGGGTTCTACAATTGTGGGTGTCTCTCGAATCTCTTCGAGTTCTATCATCTCGCCCTTTCTATCTAATAGAAATTCATTTTTCCAAAAAGGTTGCATTCCTAGAAACAAACACCTTTGTTTCTTGGGGATGATAGAAGTAGTATCCAACCGAATTCTTTGGATATTCCACAAAGTAACATAAAATGGATCGACTATCCAATTTATCTCCCACTACCTGCTTCACATAAGCAGGGCACCCCCATATTCTAAGATAAGAATATTTGAGTGGCTTACCCATCCATATCTCATATGGTGTCTTATCAACTGCCTTTGTATGGACATTGTTTAATAACATTGCCGCTGTCTCAAGCGCATATCCCCAAAAGGATGGCGGCAACTCCGTGAACCCCATCATAGACCGAACCATGTCCATCAAAGTCCGGTTACGACGCTCCGAAACACCATTCAACTGTGGTGTAGCGGGCGGAGTCCACTGCGAGAGAATCCCATTCTCCCTAAGATACTCTTGGAACTCGGCACTCAAATACTCACCACCTCGATCCGATCGAAGTGTCTTGATGCTTCGTCCCAATTGCTTCTCTACTTCACTTCTGAATTCTTTGAACCTTTCAAAGGCTTCAGACTTGTATTTTATCAAATACACATACCCATACCTCGAAAAGTCATCGGTAAAGGTGATGAAGTAGGCATGTCCATGCTTAGTGGTGATGCTAAGCGGACCGCACACATCGGTATGGATCAAATCCAATAACCCTTTGGCTCGCTCCACATGGCCCTTAAAGGGAATCTTGGTCATCTTTCCTTTTAGACAGGATTCACAAGTCGTGAGAGCATTAATATCAGACATATCAAACATGCTTGCTCCCACTAATTTGTTCATCCTTCTTAAGGAAATATGTCCTAATCGAGCATGCCATAACTGTGCCATATTAAGAGTATCTTGTTTGCGCTTGTTTGTTGTTGTTATAGCTTGGACATTGTTAAGTGGAATATCTTTCAATTTTAAGGTGTAGAGATCGTTTTCAAGTTCTCCAGTACCAATTAAACATTCATTCTTGTAAATATTGCAAACACCTTTACCAAATAAACAAGAAAATCCATCTTTATCTAACATAGAAATGGAAATAATGTTTTTCACCAATTCAGGTACAAACAAAACGTCTCTTAACAACAACTTAAAATCATTGTTCAAAATTAAAGAAACATCTCCAACAGCTTTGGCAGCAACTCTTGCTCCATTGCCCATCCTCAAGAAGGTCTCACCTTCCCTGAGCCTCCTACTTCTTCCCATCACCTGCAAATCATTACAGAGATGTGAGCCACAGCCGGTATCCAATACCCAAGAAGTAGAGTTAATTGAAATGTTTACTTCGATATAGAACATACCATTTCCAGAACTCTTCTGGGAAAGATATTCCCTGCAGTTACGCCTCCAATGTCCAGGCTTCTTGCAGTGATGACAGATGTCAACAGTCTTGTCAGCCTTCACTGGTGTGGCTGCCACTACGGGACCCGGAGTCTGCCTCTTCAAGGGCACGCTCTTCTTGGGACGTTGGAAAGAACGCTTCTTTCCCTTCCCAGGTGGACCGGTCTTCGTACCAGATGAAGAGCCCACAAAAGAACCTGCTTCTCTTTCTTGATAGTGGACTCAAAGGTCACAAGCATATTAACCAACTCCTCAAGGATCGGCTCCATCTTGTTCATGTTGAAGTTCACCACAAAAGGATCAAATGAGCTAGGCAGCGATAAGAGCAACATGTCGGTGGTCAACTCCGAAGGCAAGATCAGATCCATGCCAACAAGCTTGTCCACGAGCCCAATCATCTTCAAGCCATGCTCATGGACCGAGGCCCCATCTCGCATGCGCATAGTGATCAGCTCCTTGACGGTAGCATGCCTAAGAGGCCGAGTCTGCTCACCAAAGAGCTCCTTGAGATGCAAATGAATGTCAGCAGCATTCTTTGCATCCTCAAAACGCCTCTGCAGCTCATCGTTCATAGAAGCCTGCATATAACACCTAGCCTTCAAGTCATGGTCACACCAATCCTTGTAGGTCTGCAATTCCTCAGGAGTGCAGCTAGTCGGAGCCTCAGCAGGGGGCGACTCAGTCAGTGTATATGCAATCTTTTCCGAGTTTAGGACGATTTTCAGATTTCTTAGCCAAGTGAGATAGTTAGGTCCGGTTAACACATGTTTTTCGAGTATGGCAGAAAGCGGATTGCGAATTGAAGACATTGTCAAATTTTTGTACTGAAAAGTAAAACAGATAAATGTTAATGACTATTTTAAAATATTTAATAAGATATAAAGTTTGGACTTTAACTTTATAAATTTTCGCTCCCACTGTTTTGACATTTCCACTACCCTCTAGTGAAAACGGGAAACTCTTTTCCTCAGTAGGTACGTAAGGTCCAATTAGCGAATTATGATCCCGAATAATATCAGCCAATCACAATTCCTAAAAGGTAGTTTCCAATTGCATCACAATGCAACCCTTACGTAAACTTTTGTCTCACGTTTGATTAGGACCCAATAATATGACGTCGTTCATCTTTACGTGTCAAGCCTTACCCATCGATGTTGAACCGTAATGGACGGTTGCCATGAGTTCCCCAATAATATGAGCCGAAATCATGGGAGTTCCACGTAGTTCACATCACCATGTCAATGGATGTCACAGCTTTCCGGCACACAAAGCTCCCCCAATAATATGAGCCGAGCCTCGAGTACGGGTATTGTTCATCATGCACCCATTGTCGATGGAAGACAAGGAAATTATAAACAAATTTATAATTTCCCTTTTCGAGCTTGATATTAATTTTGAATCTTATTCAAAATGAGGGTTTTAATTTTGAAAGGTCTCATCATTAATTTTATTTAAAAACTCGCCATGTTTGATCGTATGTTTGTCGGATTCATGCAACTTTGTTATTATCATAATAATAACGCACATACTCATTATTTATAACATATCATGCATATATTATAAACAGTAAACAAACAAGGATGATCAATCGCCCCAATACTAATGGCCCGTGTGAGTTAAATACGGGCCTAGGTCCAATCCTAGGGTAATGCAAGGGATGCAAATGCAACTATTACATTAGCTTCCAATATTTACATGTTTTCGATCTTCATAATCATCATGGCCACCATCTTCCAATCTTGATCATCCACTATACTAATATTTACAAATAAATATCTATGGCAAATAGGGATACATCTCATGGGGGTGGGAACGGGCCATAAACCAAGCCCACTTGATAAATTGATAATTATTATAATCATTCAACACAAAATATCCTAGCATACACCTAGCAAATTGGGCTTGGGCTTTTGATCATCCTTCATGCACAATATCACATATCATACACCATCAATTAATTATCACAATAATTAATTGATCCAATATTATATATCTTGATCCAATCACTAACCGCCACGATTATAAACTAAATTAACAAAGTATACAAACACCTTTGTCTACTTTCCAATTAATTTATTTATAACCAAATTTCTTATAAATCACAATTTACTATAAATAATTAAAGTCCAACTTCAATTATTTATTTTATGAGAAAAATTTGCAACTTTTGTAATTTTAAACTTAAGGGCCCAAAAACTTATTTTTCACTAAAAACATTTTGGCCCATTCAAAATTCACAAATATGTTAGCCATCCAATGGCCCAACAACTCAAGGCCCATGACACTTTGATAATCCAAAACACTTTTTAAAACCCTAGTCGTCATCGCCGTCGCCGGAGCTCCGTCGCCGGATTCCGGCAACAAAATTTTTTTTTTAAAGTAAGGGTTGTTCGGGCAGCCCCTCGGGCTGCCCTTGCTGCCGAAATGGGCAGCCCCTCGGGCAGGGCAGCAACAAGCTGCCCGAAACATCCCCAAAATTCAGCCTCGGTTTTGTTGCAAAAATATTTCTCACGCGGTTAGAAATCGATCTCAATATAATATCTTGTAAATGCTACACAAAATCGTAACCATAGCTCGGATACCACTTGAAAGAGGATCGGTTACGGTGATCGGAAGCGCAACGGAAGTTTAAAAAATCGAATTTTTACTCAAGAAATTTCGGCCACCTCATATTATTTTGTGTAGCAAATACAACAAACACCAAATATCATACATAGGGTGTTGAGAAAATTATACCTATCAACCTCTTGAGGTTGATAATGGCTCCAACTTTGTTGTTAAACAACAAAGCTCTTGAATGGCAAGAAGATCTACAAGCTTCCTCCTTGAGCACACCTTGCTCAAAATTAGACCCACCACTAACTAGGTAGATCCCCTCATATTTTGCACTAGAAAAACATGAGAATTTTTCAAAGAGAAGTGCAAGAATTCCTCAACCAAGATGAAGAGAAAAATGGAGAGAAATGAGTGTGTAAATTTCGGCCAAGTGAGGGGAGAGTGAAAGAGTGAATGATTTGTCTTGGTGTGTGAAAAAGTAGAGACCAACTTTAGCATGCCATGCAATTTTTTAATCAAAAGTAATCCACAACCTTTCACCTCCCAAGCATGCATTCTCATTTGGGCTTGTAACAATTACAAGGCCCATGGAATTTTATTTAAATGTCCCAAACATATTTGAGCCCATTTAAGGTTTACTTGATTTTACCCAAGCCCACTAGTTTAATAATTATTTCTAATTGGGCTCTACAAGGCCCAATGTAATTTAATTAATTCATTACTTGAATTAATTTAATTATTTGGACTCTACTAGGCCCACTAGTGTTAAATTAATTCAACACTTGAATTAATTTAATTTAGTCCATAATAATGTTTATGAAAATCACAATTTTCAAATACATTATTTACTTGGTCAACTTTTAATTTTAGGAACACATTCGTAAATTAAAAGTTACATTTCTCTCATAGAAGTCATACTTCTATTTTTCTTTACGCTTATAAACTCATTTATAAGCCGTTCAACAAATTGAACTATTTTACTTCTCAACGGGATCTAGAAAGCTAGTACTTGTGTGGCCCTCAATGGTTCATTGATACAACTAGCCGTGGGTTCACATCTCCATGTGATTCGGACTAAACATGTCCTTATACGAGCATACCCCAATTGCTCCATTCTTACTTATCAACTCCTTGATAATAAGAACGTCAGAACTCAAGTCTGATATTACCCAACCAATCATGTTAAACGCCTAGCAGCATCGCTTACATGATTCCCTAGGTATCAAATGATAGTGCCTGCAAGAACCATTCAATTATGGTTAGCGTACAGTACGGTCCCTTCAACTCATATATCCCGATCGATTCGACAACCATTGGTTTATCGAGAGTTGTCAATGAATCGATACTATGTGTTATGTTGTAGTTGCATCGATGGTGTAATCTATGAAACCCCTTTCATAATTACCACCATACTCTGATCAGAGATTTCAAACTACATATACATGAAAACACATAGGATATCCATACCCGTAGGTAAGCGGTGAATCCCCGACTACAATGCATCGACTCCTATATTTTTCGACAGAACACCCAACCTTGCCACCTGATGACCCCATGAGAGTCGGTAAACAAGTCAAAGTGTAATTCTAGCACATAGAGTCTCAATGTTGTCCCGGGTCATAAGGACTAATGATGTACAACCATAAACTAGGACCTTTCCACTCGATAAGTGAGAACCACTTGGAAAGTCCTTTTATGGAGGGTTGTTCAGTGCACTCTACAAGGAGCACCTATCTGCATGTTCGGACATCACAATATCCCCTACCAATGAAACATGGTACTCACATCGCATATACTAGTCTCGAACTCGAGCGGCCTATATCCTTCTTAGTGGCGGCTGAATCGACTAGGAACTGTTTAGAATATACAGCATTACAAATATGAGTTTCATGATACTCATCATATGAGCATCTCATATTCTTTCTACTATTTGTATATTCAAGGGCTTTATCTATGCAACTAGCATGGGTAAACAGATAAAGATTTGCCAAAATAATAAATTCAAATATTATTAAAATAAAGACTGTTTATACATAGAGTTTAATCATGAACCCTCGGCCAACACTTGGCTCGACGGGCACCTACTCTAACAATCCTGGTTGGTCTTACCCGTGGCCTAGGATGGCTGGAACCCTGCTGGTCTTGGTCTTAGAGTCGGTCGAGTGGGTTTTGTTGAGGGGTGTCTCAATTGGGCTTGTTTCGGTTGGCTCTCAGGTGGTTGCGCCTAGCAGCGTGCATGGGGCCGAGGGCTAGGTTGGTCCAGGAGGGTCCAAAGATGGGCTAGTAAGGGCTGGTTTGGGGCTGGTCCAAGCTGGTTAGGTGTAGGGCCGATGGTTTGGTCCAAAGTCGCAACTAGGGTTAGGTTTGTGTAAGGACCTCGTATCGTATTATCGTAAATCCTATGTTGATTATCGATAATTATATGAAGTATATAATTGACAGTGAAAGTGAGAAAATAGGTGGTGATAATGAAAGATTGTATTAAAAATTGATTTGTGTTTGAAAAGTATGCTGAACCGCAATGTAAAAGTGACACATGTTACGGTTTTTATCATAATTATCTGAGTATTAGTTCAAATGAATTGAAAATAATTTCATTAGAAAGCTAATACATAGTACTTGACTAGTTGGGCACCTACTCTAACAAATACAACTCCTTGAAACTCTTACGTAATTTTCAAAAAGGTAGAGCTCAATTACAACTCCTTGCATCCTTCACGTAATTTTGCCACACATTTGATGAGAGCCCAATAATATGATCTCCTTTCACTTCACGTTTAGAACCCGATCCATCAATGTTGAGCCTTAGTGGATGGTTACCATGAGATCCCCTAATAATATGAGTCGAAATCATTGCTGTTCCATATAGTTCACATCAAATATGTCAGTAGAAGTCACTTATTTTCGGCGTCTAGGCCTCCACAATAATATGAGCCAAACACTTGCCACGGGTAGCGTTCATCATGCAACCACAGTTGATGAAAGGCAAGTAAATATTAAACTTTCTTTTAGTTTTCCTTTTATTGGGCTTGATTTAAATTTTGGATCTTATCCAAAATAAGGGATTTTATTTTAAAAATTTGTCTCATCATTAATTTTAAAAACTTGTATCATGTTTGTTTGTATGCTTGCCGAATTTATGCAACTCATTTTATTATATTAATAAAAAAGAACATTCCGATTATTTATAATATATCATATTTATTATAAATAATAAAGAATGATTGATAACAGAGAGCTAATTGATCCATATATGGAATCAGGTCAAAACTTAGGTAAATGCAGGGATGCAAATACAATATTACGTAAGATTCCAATATTTAACATGTCTTCGTTCTTCAAATTTCCTTTTGAGGATATGTGCACATCATCTTCAAATCTTGATCTCCAACTAAATCTAATATTTGCATTAAATTTCCATGACACGTGATACAAATTTAGGGGGTGAGAATGGGCCATAAACCAGACCCATTTTTAATAATTATAAAATAATTTAAAATAATACGTAAAATCCTAACATACACCTAGCCAATTGGTCATGGTTCTCGATCATACTTTTAAGATGAAATATAAAATATTATATTAAATCAATAATGTTGGAACATTTCATGTTCGCAATCTTGATTTTTATATTAACAAAACTTGTTATTTTGTTTCTAATAAATTTACCTAAGTGCGCAGAAACTGAAACTGATCAGTTATTGAGCCAAAACTGAAGCTATCGAGAAGCAAACTGAAAATACCAACTGACTGATCAAACTGAATCAGTCCAACTGATGTATCAAGAACAGTTCAACTGATTGATCAATTGATAAGTGACTCAGCAGAAGACCTTCAGAAGCTCGGCCAGCTGATGAAGAGTTCAACTGATGAAGAGCCCAACTGACCAGTTCAATTGAATCAGTGAAATCAGTTTAGCTGACAAGCCAACTAATTTCACCAAACCAATTCAAAAATAAGTTTAGCTGATCAGTTCAGAACGTCAGTTAGGAATCAATCAGTTTGCAGAACACGACAAGCTTATTCAAAGGAATCCAGCTACGCACAAATGTACAAAAGCTTTTGTTCAGTCAAAGGACAATAATGGACGTTGAATCAGAGTTTAAAGACAAAACGTTCCAGAATGGTTATCGGAAAAGTCGAGACACAAATTTTAAGGAACACATTCAAGCTGAAACAGATACAATTATTGAGTTTCATTGTACGATTTGATCAGTTCAGCTGATATCAGTTCAGTTCTCACCATAACTGAACTGATACAAGCCAGAATTGATTCTCCGTATTTCAGTTGATAAGTTTACACAAGCTAAAAGCTTTAACTGGTCGGTTTTCTTAACGAAAGATTACTTCAAGTATTTTTCGCTTGGTTTAAAACCAAACTTAATTTAATTCATCGGTGTATACATTCTTAGAACACGAGCTATTGTAGCTTCTGGAAAATATTGTGTTTGAAATACTTTCGAAGGTACCAGCACACGATCCTTCAAATGGCATCAGAGCTAGCTGTTCTAAGAAGGACATTTAAAAACTGATATTTTTAAAATATGTTTCAAAATGGTATTTAAAATGGATTTCAAAATCCTTTTAAAATTTTTATGAGTTTACCGAGGGAAGAGAGAAGGCTTTTGGCTCTACAATTAACATTGTAGCCACTTCTCTCGACTCTGTAACTTTGATGTTTTAGCAGCGTTCAGGATTATTGAGTCCAACTGACAGTAGAATAGCTAAACTACTCAGCAGACAAGATCTCAGCTGCTAGCCTAGATGTATGATACAAGGGACGTATATTTGATTAAATAAACATCATGTTTATCCAGTTAGTCTTCATATAACTGAACTGCTATCTTAAGATTTGTTGCCTAAACTGTTTGTGTGATTAATGATGCTAAAACTTCATTAAAAGCGTAAACGATTATATTTTTGACGGGGAGTTTTAAATTCAGCTCTTGAGCGGGAGTTTTCTTAATCATCCCTCGAACTAAAAAATATTTTTAAACTCATTTTTAACTTTTTTTTTAAATTCAGTCCTTGAGGGGGAGCATTCTTAGGAGAATCAGTTAATTTTTAAAAATTAAAAATTTCGCTTTAATTGTTCAAGTTTAGTGATCATCAAAAAGGGGGAGATTGTTGGAACATTTCATGTTCGCAATCTTGATTTTGATGTTAAAAAAACTTGTTATTTTGTTTCTAATAAATTTACTTAAATGCGCATAAACTGGAACTGATCAGGATTCGAACTGATCAATTATTCAGCCAAAACTGAATCGATCGAGAAGCAAACTGAAAGCACCAACTGACTGATCAAACTGAATCAATCTAACTGATTTATCAAGAACAGTTCAACTGATTGATCAGTTGATAAGTGACTCAGCAGAAAACCTTCAGAAGCCCGGCCAGCTGATGAAGAGCCCAAGTGACCGACCAGTTCAACTGAATTAGTGAAACCAGTTCAGTTGACGAGCCAATTGATTTCAACAAAACAGTTCAAAGACCAGTTTAACTGATCAATTTAAAACATCAGTTAGGAATCAATCAGTTTGCAGAACACGAAAAGCTTATTCAAATGAATATAGCTACTCACAAAGGTACAAAAGCTTTTGTCCAGTCAAAGGACAATAATGAACGTTGCATCAAACCTTGAAGACAAAACGTTCCATAATAGTTGTCGGAAAAGTCGAGACACAAATTTCAAGGAACACATTCAAGCTGCAACAGATACAATTATTGAGTCTCACTGTACGATCTAACTTCGCGCCTGTAAATAGAATATGAAGATCAGTGAAGATCAAGAATAACAAGAAGAAGAGATAGAATAGTGTGTGAAAAAGGAAGGACACACTTAAATTCAAATCAGCTTACAAGAAACAATAAGCCCAGATTTGAGGGAACACTTCAGCGTGTTATCAGCTTAGATTAGAAGCACAAATCCCTGAGTGTGTGAGAACACTTTGGTGTTGTACTCATATCAGTTCTCACACACGCACACACACCACCACTCAAATACAGTCATGCATAAAGACAATAAACTTGTGTATGTAGTCTTTGACACACATACGTTAAACAAGTGTTGGCTGAAAGATGCTGTCTTCAGTCTAGACTAGGAGTTCAGTTAGGCAGTAGGTAAATCCTATGCTGAGTAGGATTTGTACAAAGATTTGTATAAATCTAAATCTTCTAGTGGAACCTACCCGAGGTGGTAGAAGAGGTGATGTAGGAGCAGTTGAAGTCTCTGAACATCCATAAACATATCTTGTGTATTAAATGCTTAACTTTGTTTTAAACTGATTTGATCAGTTCAGCTGATATCAGTTCAGTTCTCACCATAACTGAACGGATAAAAGACAGAAATGATTCCCCGTATTTTAGTTGATCAGTTTACACAATCTAAAAGCTTTAAATGATCGGTTTTCTTAATGAATGATTACTTCAAGTATTTTTTGTTTGGTTTAAAACCAAACTTGATTTAATCCATCGGGATATACATTCTTAGAACACGAGCTTCTGTAGCTTCTGGAGAATATTGTGCTTGAAGTACCTTCGAAGGTGCCAGCATACGACCCTTCAAATAATATTACATATTATTAACAAATCATGTATCTTTTAAATTATCACTAACTACCATAATTAATAAGTTAAACAAACACTTTATTTAACTTAACTTAATTAAATTTCTTGTAAAAACAATATTCACCATAAATAATTATTATCTAATTCTAATGATTTATTTCATGAGAAAATTTTGTAAATTAATCAAAATTTAATTTCCATGGTTGATTTGATCAATTTTCATAAAATATCAATTTTGACCCAAAAATTTCGAAAAATTTGAAAAAACACCGCGTGAAAGAAGATTATTCCCCGTTGGGCAGGACTGCTCGAGACCATCTGGGCAGATTTCTCGAGCCCTCGTGTGCTGCCCGTTTCGGGCACCCGTTGCCCTCGTGTGCTATCTTGAACTTTTCTGGCCAGCCGCGAAAAATATTTTTTTTTATGTTTTTGAAAAATTAATTTGAGAGACGGTTATTTTTTAGGAACTTCAAACGCATTTTTAAATAATAAAATCAAGACGATTTTAAATAAAACATAATTTAAGAAAAACTAGTTCTAATACCACAGTTGGAGTACCGTTTTCTGGCGCCCAAAGCGCATCGGAAGTTTTAAAATTTTAGTTTCGATGTTCGAAACTTTCCTTGAGCGTCGTATAAATTTAAACATCTATAGAGTGTTTATAATTATTATCTTTGTGTATTTAGCACTGGACACCAAATCAGTCGGAGATTAGCGGAGTTGGCCCTTCTTGTGTATCCTTGTTTGGATTTCATTAGAAATCACAAACAATTTCTGCATTGAGACTAAAATTCATGAATTTCAAAAATTCGGAGTCGGTGGGGTGGCAACGGGCGGCGATATATATATATATATATATATATATATATATATATATATATATTAATACATCTACACATGAACATTTAATAGGTGCTTAGACATTACAGTCCCTTAAACTCATATATCCATATCAAATATGCAACAATTGGTATATCGAGAGTTGCATATGAATTCGATAACAATGTGATGTATCTTTGAGTACTAATAGTGATATGCTATGTGCAACTGAGGAAACATTTTTCCAAAATAAACATGTCTTATTCTGGTCCAGAGATTCTTTGCACTATTAACTCATCAGATCACATAATATATCTTCACTGGTAGGAAAACGATAAATTCCCGACTACAATTCATTTGTTTCTTCGTATTTCGAAACTTCACCCAACCTCGTCACCTGATGATCCTCAATGGAGTCGGTAAACAGCTCAAAGTGCATGCTAATACGTAGAGTCTTTACATTGTCCTGGGTCAAAGGACAAATGTGTACAACCATAATCGCGGACTATTCCACCTGATAAGTAATAATCACTTAGACAGTACGAGAGAAGGTTGTTCAGTGACTCATCAAATGATCATCCATCTGTATGAATGGACATCTCCATGCTATTACCAACGAATCATGACATTTACATCGTAGATGCTAGTCTCAAGCTCATGCGAACTTTATCCTTATTTTAGGTGGCTGCTTCGACTGGGAACTTGTTTAAAATATATGGTACACTTTATAATGAAATTCATGGTCTTACGTTGGGAGGTAGATCTCATGATACCTATTATATATTTAAAGATTTTGTTTATGTTGCTTGCTTGAGTATAAAAATAAATTTAAGCATCCATATTGAGCAGAATCATTCCCCGAATCGTTTCCTTAATTTCCGAGATTTGGTTGGATTTGCAAGCACACGGTTTTTTGAGTTTCCTTGCAATCAATAAATCTCAAATTACACGCTTTTATCTTTCCTTATTTCCCAACTGTCGTAATACCAGGACAGTTGGGTTTCTTGTTTGCATTTATTTTCTTTTCAACTTTTTCGGATTCATCTCTCACTCCACTATTTTAACTCGATTTTATCACTTTCACCTATATAATTAAAAAACCCCATAATTAAGAACTATAAAATAAATTTAAACAATTAAAATTCGCCTAACCACCATAAATTAACTCAAATAAATATAGGAAAATATAAACGCATTGTATTAAAATCGATTTAAAACGGTGGGATACTTATTTTTTCTGATTATTTTTTGTTTTGTTTTGTTTTGTTTTTTTTTTGGGAATGTTGACTAAAATTTTCTTCTAAAGCTGCTTATTTTGATTTCAACACTCTGAGTTGTACTCCATCACTCACAGGCCACAGCAATACCACTTGGGTAGTTGACCACTGTTTCTTCACAGGATCTGATCTAACGACATTGGAACAGTTTTATTTTTGCAATTAAATAATTTATAATTGTTGGATTAAATGTGAGGTTTTTGGGCTTGAGGTTTATGGGCTTTTCCATGTAAATTAATGGAAATTTAGAAAGGTGGATTTGTCCCACATTGAAAAAATAAAGTGGTATAGATAAGTTTATATTGTGTTACACTTTATGGAGGTGTAACAATGATTGGTCAAGAAACTTTCTCTCGCGCACGCTGGCACAGGGTGGGGTGCAAATCATGGGCCCGATTTGCCGTGAAAAAGGCTTGAATTGTGTGCAAGCGTACGAGCGCGACCTAGGTGCGTCGAACGTCGGACCGATCAAGGCAAAAATCACCTAGTCTAGCAGTCTATGCCATCTTTTGTTATTTTTTTCGGTGAGATCTTTCACATGCCCTTGAGATCTTTTGTTGGCTTGGCTTTTGGTGCTTTGTCTTCCCAACTCTTGGTGCTTCATCTACCATCTTTAAGGCATTTTTAAGACAACCTATGGCCTTTCATATGGGTGGTATTGACATGTATAAATATGGGATGTGCCTAGACAAGAAAGAATACCGAAATCCACTTTCACCCACTACTTTGCATTCTGCTTCGACTCGTCTTGCTAAGCTTCTTCTCGTTGTGCTGCTCTACTGCTCCTGCTCCGTCCATTGATAAAGTTTAGGTACTGTTTAGTTCTCTAGCATAGTGATTTGTGCTGCATCACTGCTGGTCTGCCCGTTGTATCCTAGGAAACAGACGTCCGCTGAATCCTCGAAGCACATACCGTGGGGGCAAATCTGTTTTAAGGACATTGTATTTCATTCAGGCCTCAGTTTGCTTTATTTTAAGCGTTGTAGTACTGTTCTCATTCACTATACTGATTTGCTGGTTTTACACATATCTGTTCTGTGCCGTTCTGTATATTTTGAACAACAATAATTTCATTTATTATAATTATTTTCGGTGAAATGCATGCAATAGCCAAAATCAATTTATATTTTTTTTACAATTTAATTGCACATAATTATAGGGAATGTCATGCTCTGTAGATTGTTAGATTATGGTTTTCTCGTGTCTAAATCGCAATGGAAGTTTTAAAATTTTATTTTGACAATCAAATATTTGGACACTCGTATGGGTTAAATAGAATAAACATTTATAGGGTGTTAGTAGTTTATACCTTTAGTTAACAATTTTCACTTGACTCCAACTATGCTGGTATAAGCGGACGTAGCTATTGTTTTAAATCCCTACGTGCTTTCTTCAAATCTCTTTTCTTGAATCTTTCAATCAGGTCCACGACTAAAAGATTAGTTCCTCTTCTAAATAGCACTAGAATATTTCGAAGAAGTTTTCGTTGAGATCAAAAACTCGAGAGACGGCTCAAAACCCTAAACTTTCTTTAGGGGTGGCCGAATTCTTGGAGGAAAGTGGAGGAGTTTTCAAAAATTTGGAATTGTGGAAGCTAGGGTTTCAAATCTCCTACTTAAACCATGTCTTCATGACCTAATTTCCATAATATAAGATTTAGGTTCCATAATTAACTTTAATGAGCTTGATTAATTAATTGGACTAGTCCAACTAGTTTAATTAATTAATCAAAGTCCATTAAGAACTTTATTTATTTAATGTGTTGGACTTGTACTCCTACAAGCCTATCAAATATACCTCCCACTATATATTTAATTTAATATTTAATAAACTCAACTTTTGAGTTTAATAAATTAAATTCTCATATTTTATAAATTCAACTTCTTGAATTTATTCTATCCAAATTTTAAATATCATAAATTCAACATCTTGAATGTACTATCTTATAAATTCAACTCTTTGAATTTATTATCTCAAAATTTAATTATCATAAATTCAAATCCTTTAATTTACTATATCATAATTTTATATAAATTTAACTCCTTGAATTTATTTTCTCAACTATCACAAAATGATCCAGTGCTTGTGTGACCCTCAATGGTTCAGGGATACAGCTAGCCGTGGGTTCACAAATCTTTGTGATTCAAGGTATTTTCCTTTATTCAGGCTTACTCTAATTTGTCCCATTTCATGGACCAACATTTGGTCATGAGAATGTCAGAAATCATTTTTCTGATTAAACCCATCGAATCATGGTAAGAGCATCTAGTAGCATCTCCCCATGATTCCCTAGGTATCACTGATAATTCCTGCAAAAACCAGTCGGTTATGATTGACGTACAGTACGGTCCTTTCATCTCATATATCCCGATCGAATATGCAACCACTACAACAAAAATTTCTTTTCGCAGAGCGCAAATTCGCTTTCCGCGGCGCACATTGCACACTACGAAGTTGCAACCTGTTGAAAGTTCAAGATTATCCGCAGCGTACATGTGCATGCTGTTAATACTAGTATCAACGGCGTGCATATGTACGCCGTTAATACTACTATCTGCAGCGTGCAATGTACGCCGTTAATATTAAAAAAAACATCTAAATAACAGCGCACATTATTGCACGCTGCGGATAGTATATAATATTACTTTTCGCAGCGTGCTTTTAATGCGCGCCGTTAATGTATATGTTATTAACGGCGTGCATTAAAAGCACGCTGCGGAAAGTATATAATATTTACAGCACACATAAATACACGCTGCAGATATTACTTTCCGCAGTGTGCTTTAAATGCACGCCGTTAAAAGTACTATTCGCAGCGTGCTTTTAATGCACGCTGTTGGTGATGTGCTGCGGAAAATCATTTTTCTTGTAGTGAACCATTGGTTCATCGGGGGTTGCATATTAGATTCGATAGTTATGTGATACGATCATGAAATATTCATAGAGTCATCGTATGCACAACTAGAGAACTCCTTCCCTAATGTACATCTCACACACTGGCGAGAGATTTCATGCACTAATATTTCGTTAGATCACATAGGATATCCACACTCGTAGGTGAGCGGTGAATTTCTAACTACAATGCACTGGCTCCTATACATTTCAAAATTTCACTCAACCTCGCCGCCTTGTGATCCTCACGGAGTCGGTAAATGAGTCAAAGCACAATCCTAGTATGTAGAACCTCAGTGTTGTCCCGAGTCGTAAGGACTAATCACGTACAATCACAACCATATTTTTTTCTTTTTGATGAATGATAACCACTTGGAAAGTTTGAGGGAGGGTTGTTCTGTACAATCATTGTATGATTACCCATCTGCATGATGGACATCTCCATGCCCTTACCATAAAACACGGTACACGACATCACAAATCCTAGTCTCAACCTCAAGCGGCCTTTATCCCTATTTTTAGGCGGCAGAATCGACTAGGAACGAATTTAGAATATACAGTGTTTACAAATGAGTTTCAAGATCGAATTACGATTCATTCGTATTAAAGTATAATCAAGGACTTTATCTATACTGATTGCATGGGTATATAGTTAAAGCAAAATGAAACCATAAAAATTTAAATTATATTAAAATAAATATTGTTTATTACACTTGAGTCAATAAATTTCATAGCCAACCATTGGCTTGCAAAACATATACTCTAACATTCTGTTAGGATCAATTGTGTGTGAAAAAGTGTTTAGAAGGGGGGGGGGGGGGGGGTGGCGTGTTTAATAAACTCTTGACAATTTTCACAACTTCTTCGATGGCTGAATCAATTTAGTGATAAACTGAGTTCATGAATTTTGTTTTCAATGTCAATCAGTTAACTTAATAAAAGTGCGGAAATAACTGAAAGACAGATAGAATATAAACTGATAAGAAAGAACACACGATTTGTGGATGTTCGGAGATTTCAAATACTCCTACGTCACCCCTTCTATCTAGAAGATATGATATTCACTAAAAGACTTTGATCTATATAATGACTTATACAAACCTACTTCAGTTTAGACTTAACACTGCCAAGACTGAAACTCTTAGTATCAATATAATTTATCAGTACTCAACTGTGTGTAGTTTCTTAGCACAACTGATCTCTACAAGATCGAATAATACAACAATAAGTTTTTGTGCTTTTTGCTCAATGCATAGCTTGAAAGCTATTGATATGTATGATAAGCATGAGCTTTTGAAAACTAAGCTTTGAAAGAATACGCGTAGAGTTTTTGCTAAACTTGTAATGAGGTTTCAATAACTGGGTAACTCGGTAACCTTTCTTTAGCTGATCTTCTCGGCTATTTATAGGCTTTGCTTCCAACGGTAACAATGAATGCATTTGAATCTTTACATCCATTGTATAGCCATGTCAACATTCTTCTGACAGTCGTACATTGTAGCTTTTCTCAAATGCGGCGTCCCCACTGCTTCTGTACAAACTGTCGGTTGTTGGTTACGTCCTTTAACTGATGACGTGTAAAGCTGATAAATCAGTTGACTTCTTTAGCCGATAGGATTCACTGATTGGTGTGTAACTGATCAGTCTTAACTGATCGTTCAGTTGTCTGCACATGTTCAGTTATCTTGATCAGTTCAGTTACCTTTGATTATATACATATTAATCTTCGGTTCGAGCAACTAGCATTTATGAAACTTCAGTTCAGTTTTCTTGATCAGTTGTTCAATCTTTTCAAGCTTAATTAGTCAAACTCCGAAATTAATTTTTCAACCATTTCCCCTTTCTAGGTGTTTGACAAAACTTAGAATTTATGAACTGATCAAACTGAATTCTTGTGGATAAAATAATCTTTTATTGATAACTCTTTCAGTGTACAGATTCGTACAAACAATGAGAATTTCTGAATGAAAGAATCTTCGACAGCAAAAACTCTCAACTGAATAAAGAGGCTGTCTTCTAACTGATCAGGACTTCTTCATTTCTTTGCTCTTTTATCAGCTGGTCCTTGATCAGTCGGTTGACATGGTTTCTTCTTTGATAGCTGCTGTTGCTGTTCTTCTTCCTCTTCCCCCTTTTTGTCAAACTTATCAACCTTGCAGGATAATGCACGGACCTCCGAGGTGACATTAGATAATGCATTCATTATTTGTTCTTGCATCAGATCCATTCTCTTTGTCACTACTGTTTGCAAAAATTCAATGAGATTTTTGAACATGTCTTGAGTATGGAAATGTGCTTAAACTGTCACTCGGTCTTTCCTCAATTGATCCATTTGGAGAAATAAGGAAGTGATATCCTTAGTAACCTGATGTTGGCTCTTCATGGTATTCTCTTTTGTGGAATCAATCTTAAAGGTGTGCAGCAATTGAGTTGACTTCATATAAGCGATAGTTGAGATTAAATGGTGCAGATTGGACTGAATGTCTTCTATCATAGTATCAGTAGCCGTTGGTATATGAGGAGACAAGGCTTCAGATGATTCTTGTTCTTCCTCCTTGTCTGCTTCATTAAAAATTACCAAGGCCCTATTTTTGGATTCAATCACAGTTGTAACCATTTTGTGGAATAATTTTTTCAACTACCTCCTGTCGAGGTTCTTGAGGTGGGGTGGAAGTCTGAGCAGTAGTTGAGCTGGTAGGCTCTTCAGTTAGTTTTTTGGCTGACACTTTAGTTGGCTCTTCATGAAACGTCCACTACTCGTTTTACTTTAAAAGTACTAGAATTTTTTTTAACAACCTCAAAGTAAACACATGCATAAAAATATTTTTGACACCATTTAAAAATAAATCAACCAACTATCTTTGAAAATCAAAAGAATTAGTTCAAAACGTAAAATCATCCAACATTTTATCAAACCTAAAAGCAATATTTGAAAAATATAGCCAATACCATCAACCTCTCAAAAACCTCTCAAAAGCATAAATAAAAGTCGTAAAATCTTTAATTAAAACATAAACGTAAGTGCGGAAAAAGATAAGCGCTGGTCCTCGGGTTATGTGCACCTTCAGTCCAGTCAGATCAACCATCAAGACCTCCACTACCATCAATATCAAACTAACCTGCATCGATCACACCTAGTGAGTCTAAAAACTCAACACACCATAATCTTAATAGCAACATAATATGTATACAGCTCACATGCAATAGTGAAAATACTTGTACTTAAAATAACATTTTCATGATCATGCATAAACATATACATTTCCATATCATCATTAACATATTCGTATCATCATCAACATATTCATATCCATCATAAACATATACATATTCATTTTCGTTGAATTCAGATAGTTGATTGTGACTTTCGTATTCATGTTGGGGGCGATGGATCCATCTACATGTAACCAAAGTACTGGGCGACGGGGAAATCAACGACACTCTCGCCCGTCAACTGAGCCTTGGCCTTATGTATTAACATATCATCGTATTCGTATTAGTCACAATTCCTTCACATCCTTCAACATTTCGTATTTTCATCATTTTATAAATCAAGCATATCAATAGCATTTTTCTTTTAAACCAAGCATGCAACCTATCTTTTAAATGTCCATAATAAATCATAAAAACCCATAAAAATTTAAAATAGACATTTTAACATATAAAACAGCATTCAGAGCATTGCCATGACGTTTACTATTTTTTAGGTGTAAAATTACGATTTTACCCCTGACGTAAAAATCCTCGAATTTGACTTTTTCTTAATTTCATTGACTCTAGAACATCCCAAATAATTATTTAAGTTTAAATTAAATTTACCTCAATTTTATTTAGCTTAAATTCTAGAATTTTCAATTATTCTTTAATTATTCATTTTTAATGCGTTTTAATCACGAATTAATTCAAACTTTAATATAAAATTCTCAAATTTAAAACTTAGACTTTTTATATTTATTTAGTCCTCGTGAACCATGACTCGACCCCCGTGAGCCGTTTCAAATTTTTTGTTCATTGAAAACCCTAACTCGAACCAAACGAAGACCCTACGAGCCATGTTCGATTTTCATCGAGCCACCTTCGAGCCAGACTGAGCCAACTTTGAACCAGCCCTCCCCTGGACCCTCATGAACCCTTAGCACCCCTAGGACCTGACCCCAAACTCTAACCGAAGCCATAACATCAGAACATGCCATGGCTGAGACTCCATTGTGCGATAGGACTCTATTTTAACACGCCTAAGACCCTAGCCACTGGACCAGCCCCTAAACCAGACCTTTGTGCACCCTCCTAGGACCCTAGTGACTCACCCTAGCCCAGCCCAAAGCCCCCTGGCTGAGTCAAGTTTCCCTGCGCGGCTGCGCAGCCCATGCACACAAGTGCGATACTCCTCGGATAGAGTCCTAGCTTGCTAAGACTCCTCCCCAGCCCCTTGTCTCGAGTCCTAGCGTGGCTACAACTCCTTCCCTGACCCTAGCACGTCCATAGCCCAGCTCTGGTTGCCACCGAGACAAGCCATGGACCTTAAACCCTTGAACCCGAGCCTTTGGTCCCAAAAACGTGCAGCTCGGTTCTAGCTTAAACAATTCACGTGTGCAGCCAATTGTGAATCCTAGGACTCCTTAAAATCGTGTAAAACAATTCCCTTAACAATTCCTAATCATGGTAGCCCCTTAAGAACATGAAAATCATGATTTTGGATCAAATACATGCTTTAAAAAAATCACACATGATGCAAAAACGAAAATATTCACTAGTAGAAAAATCGCTTTTTACATCGCGTATTCAATGAAGTAATAAGGTAGTTAATTGCCGAAGTATATGGACGTGAAGTAATAGATGTACCTTTTACTTCGCATAATAACCGAAGTTGTATGATTGAAATTACTGAAGTCTTTGGCCGGTTTTCGAAGAAAAACCGGTCCAGAATTGGACCGGTGCCGAAGTAAGAAATGTGTTTTACTTCATCGATTTTTGTAAATGGTGAAGTAATAGAATATATATAACTTCTTCTTAATTATTATTTAGCAAAGTAGTTTATAATATTTTACATCACAACTTACATTGAGTGACGAAGTAATTCATGTGAAAGACTTTGTAGTTATGTATTTTGGTGAAGTAATAGACGCAAACAACTTCACAATTTATCCTATTTGTTGAAGTAAATATAATTTATAACTTCAGCATTTATCCTATTTGTTGAAGTATTTTATATTATGTTACTTCACAATTTACATTTAGTGACGAAGTAAGTGGTTCGAAAGACTTCAATAATTTGTATTTTGGTGAAGTAATTGCGCAAAACAACTTCGTTTTTACAGAACAATGGTGAAGTAAATTAATTCTATCACTTCGTCTTATTTCTTATTGACGAAGTATTTAATATTATGTTACTTCACAATTTGCAAATAACAACGAAGTAATTTATCTGTTACACTTCATTATTTTTTATTTTGATGAAGTAATTGTTAAAAAAAGACTTCGCAATATATGACTTAATACACTAATATAATTAAATTCATAAATTATCCATCTAAAAATGATGAATATCCATGAATCCACAATTACATATTCATCAATCAACAAATAACCCAAAAATATATCCACAAAACCAAAAGTATATCCAAAAATCCACAATGACAAACAAAATATTTATCCCAACATACACCATCCATTTAAGCACCTACATAGGAGTAGACAAATTCACTTCTGACCTCATCATATTGAGATTGGTTGTAAAATTGGTTCTTGATGCATAATGCAAACTGAAATTTAAAAAAAAAATGTATTAGATTCTTCTATTTTAAATAAAAATTGACAGATATATATTTAAAAAGTATTTAAATTGATGGAAATCTGAACATATTACATATATGTTGGCACTTAAATAAAAAAACAATGGAGATATAATGACAAAAAATTACAGATATGCTAACAGCCGTGTGTGAGAACTTCTCAAAACTGAGAAACCAATTAATGAAGCATGCAACCAAGAATCGACTCAAAGGAAAATCTGATCGTGCATCAGCATACAATATGACTGTACCAGTTCTCGACTGAAAACACAGATGCTTGGACAGAAAAGTCCAAAAATCACATAACCAAAAAATGTCTAGAATTTCTGTTTTGAATTGTTTTTGGTTAATGTGAATGTACAATTTCTCGGCAGAAAAGTCCAAAAATCACAAAATATGCATTTCAAGTTCTCGGCTACAAGTTAACGAAGGGAGTGAAGACATGAAGATGACAACTTGGATATAAAGCTATGCAAGAAGGAAAACCATTTTTACAGAATTGGTAGAGATAGAAGATGCAAAGGGTTAGCCTTGCAAGAATACCAAAGACACTGCGTTTCGATCCATCAACTTCGTTTACGAGTGGACTTTTCATTGCTAAGTTCACCAAGTTAACAATTCCATAACAGTTTTGTATCTCAATTTGTATTACTGGAACTACAAACTAAAAGAACAGGGAACTTAATTAAAGCATTTAAGAACTCTCTGTAGATACAACAAAGGAAAATGAACGAAGAAGATAGGTAAAAGCAATATTATGCAATGGTACGGATTTGAAGAATCATGGGGATCTGTATAGTTTTCAAGAGTTACCAATTCATGAAACTTTTCAATTTCTAGACCCAATTCACTAATATCAGTGGTTATTCAAGATGATATGGTTTCTGGCTACCAATTCATGAAACTTTTCATTGAAGAGCCTATGGTTTCTGACTCGGCTAACATCAATGGTTATTCACTAATATCAGTGGTTATTCACAGTGCAGAATCCAACATACAAAATATGAATTTTAGCAGCTACGGTACTGCTAAAATCTGAATACAAAATCCATATTTCACTAATATAAAATCTGCAGAATCCAAAGGCAAACAAGTTACTGTGTTTAGCTAAAATATCACTAATATAAAATATATCACAATGACAACAATTCATCTCAAGCAATTATATCAACAATAAAATATATCCCAATGACAACACATTATCTCAACAATAAAATATATCTTAATGGCAACAATTCATCTCAATCAATCAACAAATTTATCCCAAGAAGAAACTCACCATCTTCTCCAACCGTGGATCATCGCAATCGACTATCTCTTTCATGTACCTCATCACACAATATCCACATTCAACAGAACCACTTTGTTTTAGATTACCCTATAATGGAATTGAAAAGTTAATGCAACAATCACAATCTAATTAATAACCACTATCAATTCATGTATTCATAAATAAGTACGATACATACCGTCAATATTTTAAAACCTGGCCCTTTAGAAATACCCTTCGAGGCATTGTACATCTTCACCCCACTACATTTTAAAAAGTAAGAAGTTATTTTTTTGCATATTTATAAGTTAATGTATTCAAAATCAACATAAGCTACTACCTACTTTGTCACAATAGTTTTCCATGTATCATCTCGGTTTCTGTTAGACGTAGAATCCAATAAATGTATCATATTCTTATCTTCGTTGACGATAGTCAAGATCCAATGGTACCTGAAAAAATGAAATTACAGCATTGACTATCATGAAGTAGAAATCTATAAATAACTAAAATCTTACCCAGTGTTGTATGGGATGAGGCAGATGCTATCTCTACACACTGCTTCCAACTGGTCAGCAATATGTTGTGATAAGTCACGGCCATCTGTGCCAATCGGGCATGTAGGTATATTACCGGGATCCACAAACGAAAAATAATCAGCCTTGTCTTTTTCCTTCAAATATTTGTAGAGGTGACTGCAAGATATAGATGCCAAATATATCGTTTAGAAAATTTTCAAAATATGAACAAGTACCACAAAAATATTATATAAATGCACAAATATTGTAAGTTAGACATTATATATACCCCATGTAAACTAAAATTTGTCTGGCACCTATCTCCCTGATCTCCATAAAGCGTAAGATATCTTTTCTTAGCAACCGTATGCTTTTAGGATGTCCAAACATAGCGTCCTCAAACTCAATGTATATGGTATCCGATTCATTCAACAATCTAACAACATGAGAGTAGATATACTTGCACGACATGGGTAATGTTTTTTCAATTTCTTTGAACTTGTTGCGCTGACCAGGAACATTCGCAATCGCAAATGATTGAGGTTTCCCCTTCCTCTACAATTTAAAATATTATTCATACAAGTATTTTAAAATAAAAAATTGTTCGAGCAACATATCTGACAATTGCAAACACAAAGTCAAATGAAAAACCTAAAGTACCTTTGTCGTTGGAAAAATAACCAACTCTTTAGGCCAACCAACAATGACTTCAACAGCATCATTGATGATTGTTGGTCCAAACTTAATTGGGATCGGAGGCTGTGCTTTTTCATCTAAGACAACATCAATAGATACCTTGAAGTTCTCTTCCCCAAGTGGAACATGGTGAATCATAACATTTGGACCTCCTTCTGATATTATTGTGCCATAAGTCACCATGTTTTCGCGTTCTTTTACAGCCAGATGACATTTTTTCCCCTTTCAAGAACAAAAAGACATGATATATTTTTATATGGAGGTGAATAAAATTTAATTGACATTAAATTCAGAGACATACAACCTTCGTATATGAAGTGCCGCAATCATAAACTTCTTCCACATCATCTGACAATTTTGAGTCTTTCACTCATGAGAACTTGTTTGATGCTACAGTCTCAAAAGATCGATCATTGATTAATTGAATCACAGCAGCAAGTTGAGACCTCAGCATCTCCAATTCAGCTTTCAAACTTTTAGTCTCCTCCTATTGTGCTTTTACATTTTCATTCACAGCTTTTAAGATTGTTTCCCTCTTCTTTCTTGGAGTTTTAAAGTATACTTGTGGTTTTACGAAACCTCCCACACCTCGAACCCTTCCATAGTGTTCTTGGCTTCCTAAGGCAGCGGTTAACACGTCATTCATTCCAAAATATTTGAACTCTCCCTTGCCTTTCTTTTCCAACAATTCATCCTACAATTGGAGACATGACAAATCAATTCACAAACTACAATGTTATTTATCTAGGCAATATGGCGATTGAATAAAACTAAACATTTACAATTTTTTCAGCTATTTCTGATGTCTCCGAACATGTTATGTTGCTAGATTTGTCTTATCGAGCTTTACGCCAAATCACAGATCTATGAACTTCCTCATCTTCAGCAACCAAGTTTTTGTTCCGCTACAATTTTAAAATTCATATGTTTAATAACATGAAGAACATGCTAAAAATTACAAATATATTGCTTTGTTTCTTATCAGTTCAGCCTCCAAGCCAATGTAACCCTTGCGAAACATTCTGTGGTGATATTTACAATGCATGGTCCGTTGTTTTTTTTTCATGAGTAACCTACATCATTATGTTGGCTCAGTTAAGTATTGAATTTAATAAATTCGTGAGGAAACATATCAATTATTAAAGTACCTCCCATGATGGATCCAGTCTCGCATCCACAAATGCTTTCCAATCTGCTATTGGGAGTTGATACTGACTTGGTGGAGAAATCAACTTTTCAGGATTATCTTTGTTCGGCCAAACAAATCTACTAGTCAATTTGTTTTTGAAATCTCGCCACTTCTGAGATGCTGAATTCATCACAACATACTTACTTTGTGGCGCTAGTTCAAAGACATTCTGCAACAAAAACAGATTAGTTAGAGGTGCAAGTATGACTGTAAATTCAAATTGAAGCTTGTACTTACCGAGATCTCTTCCCACAGTTTTTGTTTTATGTTTTCTGGAACTTCAGGCCATGACATTATACTGATTGGCACCATGGCTCTAGCAATAGAACCAATGTATGATTGTAAAGCCCTTCCATTTGCATTGTATGCTGGCCGCCCCATGTCATCATAATCAATCTTTGCTTTTTTCCCCCATCCGGTAGTAGCAATTAGTTTACCCATCAACGTAGGGCCTCGCTTGTTCCTTTGCACATCTACAGGATGTTCTTCTCCATCAGTAAGTACAGGGTGCTCTGCATTAGTAACTTCATTTAGCTTATCATCATGTACTCCTTGTATCATCTCAACTGTAGCATTTGATTCCTTTTTTTTACGACCCATTGAGCTTTTTTCTACATATTTACATGAATGAAACCAATGTTAAAACCTACACAATAACATTAACCATTAAAATAACATAAACAATAATTCTAATAAGACATGTATAAACATGACATAAATAATAACAGAAACAATAATAACATAAATAATAAACATGACTTGTAGAAACCTGACATAAATAATAAACATGACATAAATAATAGCAATGAGGTTATGTTTATAGCACAACAAAAAACATGACATAAAAGTGAAAAACATCATTTTTTCTTGTTCGTTTCCCAGCCACCCTCAGTTTCTGATCTAAAGTAACTTTCATGAGCCGGAATACAATGAGTATCAACATCATCAATTGGTCGAGAATCAGGAATACTAGTCCAATCATCATCATCTCCCTTGTAACATCGATTTGGCACAGGGAGTACAATTGACCACCCTTTTTGTAATGGGTCATCAATATAAAAGACTTGATTGACTTGACTTGCAAGGACAAATGAGTCATTCTTGTGCCCTATTTTGTTCATATTGACCAAGGTGAATCCACATTCATCATTGTTGATTACTCCTTTGTCATTTGCAACCCACGCATATTTGAAAAGAGGAACTTGAAATTGATGATAGTCCAACTCCCATATTTCTTCAATCACTCCATAGAAAGTCACATCAGTCATCAAGGGATTCTTTTCTTTGGCACTACAGACAAGCATGGTGCTAGCAACTAGAGAAACCCCACTGTTTTGGCAAACTCTCTCATCATCCCGTGCCTTTGTTTGGTATAAATTGCCATTTATCACGTAACTACTATACTTAATGACTTGCCCACGTGGACCATGAGCCAGCCATGTCAATGTTTATGTCGTTCCACCATTGCAGCTATCTATTTCAGCATCCACCTGACATTTATACAATTAGAATAGGGTGATTAAAATACTAGCTACAAAATGTTCACCGCAAAATGCATAAGGCAGATTTATCCACCTAACCTTTGCACGAAACCAGTCAATGAACTTCTTATTGTGAGCATCTTGTATCCACCTTTCATCTTTCTCTTTTTTCGGAAACATTGACTTCAGGAAATATTTATGTTCACTGTGGAAATATTTATATAGCAATTTGTGTTGGATATTAAATATTGACAATCACATGGGTGCAGAATTATAGATTAATGCAATACACTTATATAATATAGGGAGATACTTCTTCTGTATTTTCCAGCACAGTCAAATGTGCTTGTTGAAGGTCAACTTGTGGCACTATAATTGGTGTTTTGCATGCTAAGAAGCCAGGAATGTTTGATTTGGGATCGCGATTTGATTGAGGGACCACAATAGGATCAAGGTCATTTAGGTATTCCGAACAAAACTCAATTGCTTCTTCATCTGAATATCTCTGAACAATGCAACCTTCAGGATGTTTTCGACTGCCTACATAACTCTTAAGCACCTTCATGGATCTTTCGAATGGGTACATCCACCGGAAGTACACTGGTCCACACAATCGAACTTCTCGAACAAGATGAACTGTTAAGTGAAGCATGACATCGAAGAAAGAAGGGGGGAAATACTGCTCCAACAAGCAGAATGTAACAACCAAGTCAAATTTCAGCTTATCTAACTTGGCTACATCTATCACCTTGCAACAAATATCTTTGAAGAAGAAGCATAATCTTTTGATGGCATATCTAACATGTTTTGGTAACGCATCGCGTATGAGTATTGGCAGGAAATGCTGCATTAGAACATGACAATCATGAGATTTCAAGCCAATCAATTTAAACTCAGACAAGGAAACAAGATTTTTCAGGTTCGATGAGAAACCTTCTGGGACTTTTATATCCATTATCGACTGACAAACTTGTAACTTTTCTTTTTTTGTGAATGAGCATGCAGCAGGAGGAAGATATGTTCTTTTTTCACCAAATTTGGGTGCCAATTCAGGCCTAACTCCCATTTGAACCATCTCCAACCTAGCTGCCACACTGTCCTTGGTTTTTCCTTTAACATTCATCAAAGTATTAATGAGAGATTCGAAAACATTTTTCTCTATGTTCATCACACCGAGACAATGCCTAACGTGCAGGTGTTTCCAATGAGGAAGATTGAAAAAAATTGATTTCTTCTTCCAACATTTTCTGAAATCTGTTGATCCAAAATCTTTTTCTTCTTTACTATCTTCCAAATTATTGTCATTTGCATTCTTTCTCTTTTTACCTTTCACACTAATCTTATTTCCGAAAACACACCTTATGTCAGAAAGCATGTCAAACAAAGCAACCCCAGATAATGGTGTTGATGATTCTCCATGTTCTTCCATACCATCGAACTCTTTCATTTGCCTCCGATATGGATGAAACCGTGGTAGGAATCGTCTATGACCAACAAATGACATTTTCTTCCCATTTTCCAAATGCTTTGCACAAGTATCTTCTTTGCATACTGGGCATGCATAATAACCATGTGTAGTACATCCACTAAGGTTACCATAGGCTGGAAAGTCATTGATGGTCCATAATAAGACTTCTTTAAGAGTGAAAAATTGTCTTCGATAAGCATCATAGACACCATCAACTCCATCCCACAATCGTTGCAAATCTTCAACTAACACATCAAGATAGACATCTATATCGTTTCCTGGCATTTTAGGCCCTGAAATGAGCATAGTTAGCATGAATAATTTTCTCTTCATACACATGTTTGGAGGCAAATTATAGGTGACCAACATAATTGGCCAGCAATTGTACCGACTACTAAGGTTGCTATAAGGATTAATGCCATCAGCTGCAAGTGCCAGGCGAAGATTTCTTGGTTCACTTTCAAAGTCGGGCCACATATGATCCACCAACTTCCAAGATGGTGAATCAGCTGGATGACGTAACTGACCGGGAACTCCTGTGGTTTCTGCATGCCATGTTAAATTTTTGGAGGTATGTACAGATTTAAACATGCGCTTAAATCTTGGTATGGGAGGGAAATACCACAACACCTTTGTAGGAACACCTTTTATTCTCAACGTTCTTCTTAGTTAGCTTCCACCGTGACAAGCCACATTTAGGGCAGTTTACGCAGTCTTTATATTGCTTCCTATAAAGAATGCAATCATTGGAACAAGCATGAATCTTTTCATGACTCAACGCCAAAAAACTCAATGTCTTTTTTACATCATACATTTTGGTTGGCAGGTTGTGATTATCTGGTAGCATATCCCCAAAATCCATTAGTAGATCGGAAAATAGAGCGTCACTCATCCCATGCTTTGCTTTGGTGTTGTATATTTTCACAATTGCACTCAACTTTGTGTAACGCTTACATCCATTATACAAAGGTTTCTATGCTTCCTCCAAAAATTCCATAAACGCTTCTGGATTTTCTGTATAGTTATCATATGCTGCCTCACACATATTAGTGGTTTCAAAGTCTCCGTGATAGTTACCAATTGGCTCCTTGTTGGTGCTCCAATATACTTTTTCACTTTCAGCAGACTCACCGTGCCAAATCCAATTCACATAATTTGGACTAAAACCATGGAAATAAAGATGCTCTCGAATGGACTTAGCTGGTCTTTTTTTAAGATTTTTACATTTGCAACAAGGACAATGAATTAAATTGGGGTCAATATAGGGATTCTCTAAACAACCTCTGATAAACAGTTCCACACCCTCCTCGTACTGTTTGACCTCTATCCGAGTGAATCCAAGATTTATCCATTTCAATACAGCAAAATACCAGAAATATATAACAATAAATTTGATCTAAACCTGAAAATATTACATTTAATAATGTCATTTTCAATTTAATTTCTTGAACGCAAAAAAAAACGAAATAAGACTACCTATTGATGAAAATAAAGCATCATTGTTCCTAATTAATTTTGATTTGAATTACTCTCACATGTGCCGAAAATTAGGAACCCAGAGACGGACAACCAAGGCGACAACAAGAAATTAACCAATTATCGTTCCAATCAATACCATACCTCGGGAAACTGGTGACGAACTAACACAGGTAAAGCAATATAGTTCCAGTCAAAATGGAGAAGAAACAAAGGCGCAGGGGATGGCGGTTGTGTATCTCAGTCGCTTCTTCCGTCTCAGTGCTTTGAACGGTGGTGGTGGTGGTGGTGTTGGTGTTTTGCTTCCCTCTCGGTGAATGGAACGGCGGTGGTGTTGGTGGTTCGAAGCGAACGTGGTGTATCTCCAGTTGCAGCTTCCCTCTCGGTGCTTGGAACGGTGGTGGTAGTGGTGGTGTTGTTCGTCCCGCCTTCTTCTTTCTCGGTGGTGGAACGGCGGCGACGGTGCGTGGAATGGCGGCGGCGCGGCGCGGTTCGAAGCGAAGAAGACTGAAATTAGGGTTAATTTTGAAGGAAAATGTGGATCGATCGAAATGAGCTCGTCTGAAGGATATATGATATAATCGATATTAAATTAATTAAACTTATCGGTTCATCTTTTTACTTCAGTATGAACTTATTTTCCTTATTTTTTACTTCATCAACATTGATATGCCGAAGTAAAATATAATAAAAAAATACAGTGAAGCCAGTGTTTTTAAACATCCGAAGTAAAACATATTATTTTACTTCGCTTGTGTTATTACTGAAGTTATTGGTAATGTATTACTTCTTAATTTATTATTGCCGAAGTAACGTCTGTCGAAGTAAAATCCGATTTTTCTACTAGTGATTCAAAGGTCCAACTTGTTTTTCATACAAAACACATTCAAATACATATTATGGTGTGATGGATAAGTAAAAGAAAGAATATGGCGTGCCTTTGTGTATTTAACGCACGAATTTACGTTGACGAATCGAAGAACGATGACGAGAAGACGATGACTTGAAAACCTTGAGAAATTTCGATGCTTCCTTCTTCAAAACCCTTGTGTGTGCCGTGTGATGGTGTGGGACAAAAGAGTTTGAGGGGTTAAGGGGAGTGGGGCGTGGGTTATGTTGATATGGGGTAGGGTTTTGGCTTATAAATAATTAATTAAAATACTAATGGTAGCTTAGGTCCATTAACAAGGTTTATTAGGCCCATCAAGCCAATAGTGCTTTTAAAAATTATTTTGTTTAATAAAGTTTGTTAATTTATCAGCCGGGTTGTCAAAAGTTTGCATTTTTGTTGAAAATCTAACACCGATAAAAATTACGTCCCGGCGTATAAAATCACCCCAAAACTCATTATTTTAAAAAATAAGAAAAAACATCAACCATATTTTAAATAATTAAAAAAAATTATTTAATAAAATTATTTTCCATTTTTAGCCCTCGGTCTCCGGTCTTCGATCGCAAATCGAATAACCTGAAACGTTCACTACTCGTTTTGCTTAAAAAGTACTAGAAATAAATTTTTTTAAACCAACTATGGAATCGGCCGAACCCTTTAACAAATATATAAAATATTTTTGCACCATTTTCAAAATAAAACAACCAACTAGTATTGAAAATCAAAAGAAATCGTCAAAACATGAAATCGTCGAATGTTTACCAAACCTAAAAATCAATAATTTGAAAAGTATTGCCCATATTAAAACCTTTCAAAAACCACTCAAAGCATAAAATAAAAAGTTGTAAAATCTTTAACATAATCATAAACTTAAAATCATAGTGCGAAAAATAGAAGCGCTGATCCTCGGGTTATGTGCACCTCCAGTCCAGTCAAATCAAGCATCAAGACCTCCACTACCCTCAACATCATACTCACCTACATCGATCACACCTAGTGAGTCTAAAGACTCAACACAACTTATTCTTGATAACAAATAATACGTAATGCAGATCACATGCAATAGTGAAAATAATTTTACGTAAAATAACATTTTCATAAACATGTAAAATCATAAACATTTTCTTATTAACATAAACATAACCACATCACCATCAACATATTCATATTCATATTCATATTCATGTTCGTTGAATTCAAATTGTTGACTGTGACTTTCGTATTCATATTGGAGGCGATAGATCCATCTACATGTAATCACAGTACTGGGCGGGGACATCAGCGACACTCTCACCCGTCAACTGAGCCTTGGCCTTACGTATTAACATATCATCGTATCATCGTATTAGTCACAATCCCTTCACATCCTTCAACATTCGTATGTCCATCACTTATAAAAACATGCATGATAATATCATTTTTTCCTTTTAAACCAAGCATGCAACATATCTTTTAAATGTCCATATTTAAACCATAAAAATCCATAAACATTTAAAATAAGCATATTAACATATAAAACAGAAATTAGGGCACTGCCATGACGTTTACTAATTTTTTGGGGGTAAAATTACCGTTTTACCCCTTGACGTAAAATTCTTCGAATCTTACTTTTTCTTAATTTCGTTGGCTCTAACATGTCCCAAATAATTATTTAATCCTAAATTAATTTTCCCATAATTTTATTTAGATTAAATTTTATACTTTTTAATTAATATTTAATTAATCATTTTTAACGCGTTTTAATCCCGAATAATTTCTAACTTTAATAATAATTCCTAAATCTAAAACTTACTTTTTATATCAATTTAGCCCTCGTGAACCACGACTCGACCCCCGTGAGCCATGTTTTGAATTTTTAGAACAAAAGAAAACCCTAACTCGAGCCACCCTAACCCTTCGAGCCACCCTCAATTTTTCTCGAGCCGCACCCGAGCCATCCCGAGCAAACCCCTTCCCAGACCACCTATGGACCCATGACCAGCCAGGACCCCATGACCCAGCCCCTTGACACAAAACCGAAGTCACAAAGCAACACATGCCATGGCCGAGAACTCCCACCAAGACTAGGACTCTTGTTTACATGCCTAGGACCTAGCCACCGGATCAGGCCTTGAACCAGCCTCTTGTGCACCCACCTAGGACCCTAAGGACTCACCCTAGCCCAGCCCGAAGCCCCCTTGGCCGAGCCTTTCCTCCCCTGCGCGGCTGCACCATGCGCGCATCACATGTGCTCTCGGGTTAGCTAGGACTCCTCCCCAGCCCTCTTGACTCGAGTCCTAGCGTGGCTAGGACTCCCTCTCTGACCCCTCACGAGACTCTAGCCCAGCCCTGGTCCAACCGAAACCCAAGCCAAGCACAAGTCGTGCAACCCGAGCACTTGACACCGCACAACCGATTTTGGTTTCCAGCTCGTTTCCTTCGTTTTTGCAGTATATATGGTGTGTGTCTAGGACCCTAAATCGTTTTAAAACCATTCTTGATCATGTCCTAATCATGGCAGCCCCTTTTAGGAAGTATACAACAAGTTTTGGATCAAAAACCATGCCTTAAAAGTTCATGTTTATGCAAAAACGAAAACAATAAAAAGTGTCATTTGTATATCATACAATTCATACATAAATACATATTATGGTGTGATGATGTTTGAAGAAAAGAAATATGCGTGCCTTTGCACGAAAACGAAGCAACGATGAGAAGAACGGTGACGTAGACTCCTAGGCTGAATTTTTCTTCAAAAAACCCAAGCTTTTCCTCTCTTATTATGATGTGTGTGCTGTGTTGCTGGTGGGGAGAATTTTGGAGTGAAATCTGAAAGTGGGCGTTGGGTTTTGAGGGTTTAGGGTAGGTTTTTAGTTTTAAATATTGCTTAAAATCCTAATTAAACTCTAATTGCTAGCTTAGGCCCATTAACCTTGCTAACTAGGTCCATTAAGCCTATTAGTGTTTAATTAAAATATTTTGTTTAGAAAAGTTTTTTAATTATTAGCCGGGTTGCCAAAACGCTTGTATTTTTGTTGAAAAATCAACAACGATAAAATTTACGTCCCGACGTATAAAATCA
Source organism: Primulina tabacum (assembly GCF_025594145.1). NCBI lineage: Eukaryota > Viridiplantae > Streptophyta > Magnoliopsida > Lamiales > Gesneriaceae > Primulina > Primulina tabacum. The sequence continues at coordinate 19,687,651 of NC_134560.1, read as the reverse complement.
CCTCAAAACCTCATATTTTCAAAAATATGAAAAAATATCAACCATATTTTAAATAATTAAAAACAATTATTTAATAAAATTATTTTCCATTTTTCAGCCTTCGGTCTCCGTTCCTCGATCACAACTCGAATAACCCTTAAAATTACATTTTAATGCATGTAAGTAGAAAACTACTAAAACATCATGTAAACATGTCACATAATCAATTAAGCAATTAAAATCATTTAATTAACCATTTTTCATATTTCCTATATTTGCATGCAGTTGGATTACGTCGTATTAATTTTGGACTTTACAATTCCTACCCCCTTAAATAAAATTTCGTCCTCGAAGTTAGAACTTACCGAATAGCTCTGGGTAGCGACTCTTCAAGTCCCTCTCGGTTTCCCAAGTAGCTTCGTCTTCTGAGTGATTCAGCCACTTGACCTTGACCATTGGAATGACTTTGTTTCGCAGTCTTCTTTCTTGTCTTCCAAAGATTTGGACATGTCTTTCTTCATATGTCATATTTGGAGTCAATTTTAGAGGTTCATAATTTAGCACATGTGATGGATTCGGCATGTACTTTCGCAGCATCGAAATATAGAACACATTGTGAACTCCAGAAAGCATCGTTGGCAATGTCACTCTATAGGCTAGTGTCCCAATTCTCTCCAAATTCTCGAATGGACCTATAACTCTTGGACTAAGCTTTCCTTTCTTGCCAAATCGCATAACACCCTTCATAGGTGCTATTTTCACAAATACATGGTCTCCCAATGCAAACTCTAAGTCTCTTCGTCTCTTATCAGCATAACTCTTTTGTCGGCTTTGTTCAGTCTTCATTTTCTCACAAATTTTTACTACAAGCTCGGCGGTCTCTTCAATCACATCCGGACCAATCTCTCTTCTTTCACCAACCTCGTCCCAATGAATATGAGATTTACATTTCCTTCCGGAAAGTGCCTCAAAAGGAGTCATCCCAATTGATGATTGATAGCTATTGTTGTAGGTGAACTCCACCAGGGGTAATTTCGGTTCCCAACTGCCTTGGAAATCATCACACAAGCTCGCAGTAGATCTTCTAAAATTTGAATAACTCTTTCTGACTGACCGTCGGTCTTAGGATGGAATGCTGTACTGAATAATAACTTGGTCCCCATCACTGCATGCAGACTCTTCCAGAAAGATGACGTAAATCTCGGATCTCTGTCAGAAACAATAGACACCGGAATCCCGGCAGACGAACTATCTCTCGAATATACAACTCGGCATACTGAATCATGGTGAAGGTCGTCTTAATAGGTTGAAAATGTGCTGATTTCGTAAGACGATCAACTATCACCCATATAGCATTAAGTCCCTTGATAGTCATTGGTAATCTCACAACAAAGTCCATAGTGATATTTTCTCATTTCCACTCGGGAATAGAAAGTTGCTTAAGTTTCCCCGCTGGTCTTTGATGCTTTGGTTTAACTTGTTGACAAGTCAAGCATTCGATCACAAATCGCAGAATTTCTCTCTTCATTCCCTGCCACCAATATAATAACTGCAAATCTTTATACATCTTCGTGCTTCCCGGATGAATGAAATATGGTGTGCCATGAGCTTCCTTCATAATAAGATTTCTCAAAGAATCGTCACTAGGAACCCATAAACGATCGCGATAACGAACTTTACCATCCACCTCTGAATATAACTTTCGGCCCTTGGCTTCATCTCTTGCTCTCCACTTTTGCAATTGCTCGTCGGTGTACTGTCCCTCACGAATTCTATCTTTTAAAGTCGACTGTACTGATAATGTGGCAAGATTATGGGCCTCACCCCTAGCATATATTGTAAGCTCAAACCGCTCTATCTCGGACTGCAACGGTCTTTGAAGAGATAAATGAGTAATGACTGCTGCTTTTCTATTCAATGCGTCTGCCACAACATTAGCTTCTCTCGGATGGTAGCTAATGTCACAATCATAGTCCTTTACTAACTCTAGCCATCTTCGCTACCTCATATTCAATTCTTTTTGGGTGAAGAAGTATTTCAAACTTTTATGATCGGTGAATATTTTGTACTTTTCCCCATATAAGTAATGTCTCCAAATCTTCAAAGCAAAAACTACTGCTGCAAGCTCAAGATCATGAGTAGGGTATTTTTTCTCGTGAATTTTCAATTGTCTCGATGCATAGGCTATAACACAGTCATTTTGCATCAGAACTGTACCCAACCCAAGTTTAGAAGCGTCGGTATAAAGAACATACTCTCCTTGCCCCGATGGAATAGATAATACTGGCGCTGATATCAAAGCTTGCTTCAACTTATCAAAACTGTCTTGACACTCGGATCCACATACAAACTTTGCGTTCTTCTTTGTCAAGACGGTCATGGGTACCGCTATAGATTAGAATCCCTTGATGAACTTGAGATAATAGCCAGCTAGTCCCAAGAAACTACGAATCTCGGTAACACTCTTCGGTATTGGCCACTCTCTCACTGCCTCAACATTACTCGGATCAACTTCAACGCCATCACTAGAAATGATGTGGCCAGAGAATGCCACTCTATCAAGCCAAAACTCACACTTGCTGAACTTTGCATATAACGTTCTATCTTGCAGTACTTGCAATGCTGTCCTCAAATGACGACTATGCTCCTCTCTGCTCCGGAATATATCAAAATATCATCAATGAAGACTATGATGAATTGATCTAAATACGGCTGGAATACGCGATTTATGAGATCCATGAATATCGCTGGCGCATTGGTCAACCCAAATGGCATGACCATAAACTCGTAGTGCCCATATCTAGTACAAAACGCTATCTTGTGAACATCAGACTCTTTTACTTTCAATTGATGGTATCAAGAACGAATATCAATTTTAGAAAATATCGATGCTCCTTGTAACTGATCAAATAAATCTTCAATTCTTGGTAGAGGATACTTATTCTTGATAATGACTCTATTCAGCTCTCGATAATCAATGCAGAGTCGCACACTACCATTTTTCTTCACAAATAATACCGGTGCGCCCCATGGAGAATATCTAGGGCGAATAAAACCCTTGTCTAGCAATTCTTGGATTTGATCTTTTAATTCTTTCATTTCGGCAGGTGCTAGACGATAAGGTGTTTTAGGTATAGGTATTGTGCCAGGCATTAGTTCAATAGAGAATTCCACCTCACGATCGGGTGGAATGCCAGAAACGTCTTCGCGAAAGACACTAGGAAAATCTTTGAAAATATCAACATCTTCTAACTTCTGACTGATAGGAGCATCTGCGGTAGTGACACATGCTAGAAAAGCTTGGCATCCACGTCTAATAAGTTTCCTCGCACATATACAAGAGATAATGTGCGGCATTTTCTTGTTTCTCGCCGCCTCAAAGACAAAAGATTTACCACTAGGCGGTCGAATAGACACTGGTCGCTGACGAAAATCAATCGAAGCTCCATTAGTTGATAACCAATCCATATCGAGTATAATATCAAATTCGGGCATAGGAAGTACAATAAGATCTGCCCGAACCATATCTTTGAATAAACGAAGCTCCAGATTCTTAACAATTTTAGACGTGACCATAAGATCACCGGAAGGAATAGAAACTTTGAAACCCAAATCCATATCTTCAGGAATAATATTCAGTCTTTTGATGAAGGTTTCAGATATGAAATAATGTGTAGCTCGCGAATCTAACAATGCATAGGTTGCTACACCTTGAATGATAATCCTCCCTGCGGCGAAAACGTCTTTTAAATATCTTCGTGTTGAAGCTTAAGGAAATTTCTATCATTATTCTCCCAAAGTTAGGTGAAGATTACGTGTTGAACTTAAGCATTTCTTGAAAAACTGCATTTTAGTCCTTCAATTTTTCGAAATTTGCATTTTAGTCCCCAAATTTTTGAATATTTACAATTTAATCCTTATATTTTTTCAAAAATTTACAATTTGGTGACTTAAATTTCAAAAATTACATTTTTGGTCCTCAAGAATACATAAATTACATTTAAGTCCCTAAAATTTTCGTTTAATTACATTTTGTACTTTAATTTATCAAAAATTACATTTAGTCCTCATAATTTCAAAAATTACACCTTGACCCCTCTATAAATTCGAAACCCCTATAATACTCTTAGTTATGATTTTTCTTTAATTTTTGGCCATAAAACTTTTTATTTGGAACTATTTCATCCTCTACGTAAAATAAAGCTCAAAAATAACTACCATTTATAAAGTTTCTAAATTCATATCTTAATTTCTAACTAAGGTAGAACATGCAACCTAATTTTCACTATATTAATCTTGTTCCCAATTCAATTCTAATAACAAATTTAACATTTCATGCAATTAAAAGCAATATAAAAATGTTAAATGACTAGGTTACCCATAATGAGCGTAGTGTCTGGCTCCTCCTCTGCTTGTTCAGCGTGCATAACATATGCTCTTCCAACAGTAGGTGCATTCTTTTTCGGGCAATCAGCAGCTTTATGCCCTTCTTCCTTGCATATGAAGCATCTAAAAGATCCCCATATGCACTTGCCATAATGTAATCGATTGCACTCCTTGCAAGGTTGCCTGTCAGCTTAGGTGCTCCAGGATTTGGTGGCTTTTGTGGTGCTTGCTTCTTGACTTGACCTTAGGGCTTTTGAGGCCCTTGAGGTCTAGGAAGACCCGTATATGGCTTTTTATTTGGTTGATTATGTTGTTGATGTTGTTGTCTCTTGCTGAAACGTCTGCTTATCTTTTTGCTTAAAAAGTACTAGAATTTTTTTTACCTAACTTAACTCAGCCGAACCCTCACAAGTACATAAAAATATTTTTATAAAATATTTTGCACCATTTTAAACTAATAAACCAACTAACTAGTATTTGAAAATTAAAGGAAATACTCCAAAGCATAAAATCGTTAATTGTTTACCAAGATAAAAAGCAATAAACTTGAAAAGTACCATCCTCTCCAAAACCACTCAAAAGCATAAATAAATTATCTTAAAAATCTTTTCACGTAAATCGTGAACATAAATCATAAGTGCCAAAAAGTAAGAGCGCTGGTCCTCGGCTTATGTGCATTGACAGTCCAGTAAAATCAACCATCTAGATCTCTAGCAATATTAACATCATCATTACCAGCATCCATCACACCTAGTGAGTTTAAAGATTCAACACACCATCACCTTGATAACAAATAGTACGTATAAAAATAACATGCAACAATAAAAATTCTTTTAAGTAAAAATAACATTTCCATGACATGCATAACATAAACCTCACTTTTCTTTATCCTTATAACATAACATAAAACCTTTTATCATGACAAACATTTTCCTTTTTATTGAATTCAGATCGTTAATTGTGATTTTCTCATCCTCAAAAATTCGATGGATCCATCTACATGTAACCACAGTACTGGGCGGCGGGGACACCAGCAACACTCTCACCGGTCGACTGGGCTTTGGCCTATACTCATGGAATGAAAATACGATCGTCGGGTTCCTTCTGGGGCTTTTTCCTATAAATGGGCTCCCTCTTGGCCTTCTCCCCTCACGACATCCCCACTCTTATCCTCAGATCCTCAATAGTCATAATTACTTCACCTCCTCAAATATTTCACATTTTCATCACTTAAAAAAATCATGCATAAATATATTTTTCTTTTAAAAACAAGCATGCAACATGACTTTTAACTTTATTGTAAAATTTCATAAATAATCATATCATTCCATAAACATTTAAAATCATAATTTAGCATGTAAAAATTCATGAACATTTGAAATAATCATATTACCATATAAAATAGCATTCAGAGCACTGCCATGACGTTTACTAATTTTTTGGTGTAAAATGACCGTTTTACCCCTAGTTATAAAATTCCTCGATTTTGACTTTTTCTTAATTTCATTGACTCTAACATGTCCCAAATAATTCTTTAAGCTTAAATTAAATTTTCTCAAAATTTTATTTAGCTTAAATACTAGGATTTTTATTTAATATTTAATTAATCGTTTTGAAGACATTTTAATCCCGAAAAAATCCCAAACTTTAACATAAAATTCCTAAACTTAAAACTTAGACTTTTTATATTATTTTAGCCCTCGTGAACAATGACCTGACCACCGTGAGCCGTGTTTCGATTTATTTTAACTTTTAAAAACCCTAAGACCTATGAACTAGTCACCCTCGAGCCTACTTCACCTTTGGTCGAGCCATGCTCGAGCCATCCTGAGCCAACCCTCGACCAAACCCTCTAGACACCCTCCTTGACCCTTAGGACCAAGCCTTGGCCCCCGACGAAGCATCCTGCCCAAGCAAGTGCCGCGGCCGAGAACCAACAACCCCAAGGCTTCACGCTAACTCGCTAGGACTCTAGCCACCCGAGCCCACGCACCCAGGACCCCCTTGTGACCACACTTAGACCAGATAGCCCTCGACTGAACCCCCCATTCAGCCGCCCCATCGCGGTCCGCAACAACCCTCTCGGGAAGAGTCCCAGCGATCGTGAACTCTTCCCTGCAGCCAACCGCGGGTCCTAGCAGGGCTAGGACCTTTCCAGCCCCTCAACCCTTATCCTCACTGAGCCCCCAGCCCGCCCTGACCAAGTCCTTGGCGAGGAGCCCAATAGCCGAACCCTCAAGACCCCATGACAGCAAACTTTCACACCAGCTTGTTCCTTTGGTTGTGCGGCGTGTGTGTGTGTTCTTAGGACTCTTAAAATCGTGTAGAAACGCCCCTTGATCATAGCCTAGCCATGGCAGCCTCATAAGAACACAATAAACAAGTTTTGGAAGCTTAAATCATAAGTTGTACATGTGTATGAAATATTTCAAAAATAATCATAAGGGAAACAAGCTTTCCAAACAAACATCGTTTAAAATCGTAATACAATGTGATAGATGAGAAAAGGAGATGTATGGCATGCCTTTGCGTTTTAAATGCACGATTATCCGTTGATGACGAAGAACGATGATGAGGAGGGCCTAGGCTTGAAAACCCTTGAAGCTTTCGATTTTCCATTCAACTTTGGTGGTGTGTGTATCGTGTATATGGGGTTGAGGGTTTGGGAGAGATTATTCAGATTGTAGGCGTGAGTTTTGATGGTTTAGGGTAGGGTTTAACACTTTAAATATGATAAAAATCAAAATATGATAAAAATCAACCAAGAAGGCTTAGGCCTAATAAGCATACCACTTAGGCCCATTAGTGCTTAATTAGGATTTAATTAAAATATTAAAAATAGTTTGTTAAAATAATTTTGTGAATTTATTAGCCGGGTTGCAAAAAGTTCGTATTTTTGTTGAAAAACCAACACCGATAAAATTTACGTCCCGACGTATAAAATCACCTCAAACCCCTTATTTTCAAAAATGTGAAAAACTATCAAGCATATTTTAAATAATTAACAAAATTACTTAATAAAAACATTTCACGTTTTTCAGCCCTCGGTCTCCGTTCCTCGATCGCAACTTGAATAATCCTTAAAAATTACATTTTATGCATGAAGGCAATAAAATCATATTTAACATATAATCATGTATGTCACATAACCAATTAAGCAATTAAAATAAATTATTTAACCTTTTTTCATATTTCCTAGATTGCATGTAGTTGAATTACGTCGTGTTAATTTTGGACCTTACACTTGTGCTGCGCTTCAAAATCAATATCTTTCAAGGCTTGTTCAGATTTAAACGCATAAGCAGTCGCAATAGCATAATCAATAGGACGCATCATCGTAACATCACGACGAATGGTAGGTCGTAGGCCATCAAGAAAGTGCCTCATCTTCTCCTCAGCGTCCCTAGCAATAAGGGGTACAAAGTGACAACCCCAATCAAACCTCCTCACAAATTCAGCAATAGACGTCTCTCCAAGACAAAGAGTCATGAACTCCCTCTTCAATCGCCATCTAACATCAGCAGTGAAATATTTCTCATAGAAGATCTCCTTGAAACGAGCCCAAGTAAGAGTAGCGATATTGATACCATGCTCCACTCCTTCCCACAACAAGGAAGCATCATCTCTAAACATATAAGTGGCGCATCTCACATGATCGACGTCTCCCATATTAAGATAACGAAAGTGTACCTCGAGTGCGCGAATCCAAGCCTCAGCAGCAAAAGGATCATTAGTGCCAGAAAATTCCTTTGTCGATAGCCTCCGGAACTGATCATAAACATCTTGTTGTGGCCTTGGTGCTTGCTGAAACTGCTCAAAGAAACAAGCCATCCCCTCCAATGCACGAGTAGCAGCATCCCCATTAGGAGGCGGGGGTGCATTAACATGAGTATCCTCGGTAGCCTCTGTTTGTCTCTCAGTATTAAGTATGCTTCTAGAAGCATTGTATCTGAACGTTTTCCAAATACCAACGTAACCAACATGCATATAAATCTAAATTTTCTAATCATGTGACATATCCTAATTCATTTAGCAATTTAACCGTACAAAGCATATATATTCAAAAAGCTAGTAAACATGTGACGTAAATATATTATTCATGTAATCATGCAGGTAATATCATATTAAATCATATAAAGCATGTAAAGTTACAGATTGGGGCTTGACGACTGATCTTCCCGGCCCTGATGGTGGCACAACCCTTTACAGAACCATTGCTCTGATACCAACTGAAACGTCCACTACTCATTTTTCTTAAAAAGTACTAGAATTTTTTAAAAAAAAACCTAACTATGGAATCGACCGAACCCTTTAACAAATATGTAAAATATTTTTTCACCATTTTCAAAATAAAACAACCAACTAGTATTTGAAAATTAAAGAAAATCGTCAAAACATGAAATCGTCGAATGTTTACCAAACCTAAAAAGCAATAATTTGAAAAGTATAGCCCATACTGAAACCTTTCAAAAACCATTCAAAGCATAAAATAAAAAGTCGTAAAATCTTTAATATAATCATAAACTTAAAATCATAGTGCGGAAAATAGAACCGCTGGTCCTCGGGTTATGTGCACCTCCAATCCAGTCAAATCAAGCATCAAGACCTCCACTACCCTTAACATCATACTCACTTGCATCGATCACACCTAGTGATTCTAAAGATTCAACACAACATATTCTTGATAACAAATAATACGTAATACATATCAAATGCAACAGTTAAAATACTTTTACGTAAAATAACATTTTCGTAAACATGTAAAATCATAAGCATTTTCTTATTAACATAAACATATTCATATCACCATCAACATATACATATTAATATTCATATTCTTGTTCGTTGAATTCAGATCGTTGATTGTGACTTTCATATTCGTATTGGGGGCGATGGATCCATCTACATGTAACCACAGTACTGGGTGGCGGAGACATCAGCGACACTCTCACCCTTCAACTGCTCCTTGGCCTTACGTATTAACATATCATCATATCATCATATTAGTCACAATCCCTTCACATCCTTCAACATTCGTATTTCCATCACTTATAAAAACATGCATGATAATATCATTTTTTCCTTTAAACCAAGCATGCAACATATCTTTTAAATGTTCATATTTAAACCATAAAAATCCATAAACATTTAAAATAAGCATATTAGCATATAAAACAGAAATTATGGCACTGCCATGACATTTACTAATTTTTAGGTGTAAAATTACCGTTTTACCCTTGGACGTAAAATTCTTCGAATTTGAATTTTTCTTAATTTCGTTGACTCTAAAATGTCCTACATAATTATTTAAGTCTAAATTAATTTTCTCATAATTTAATTTAGCTTAAATTTTAGACTTGTTACTTAATATTTAATTAATCGTTTTTAATGCATTTTAATCCCGAATAATTTCCAACTTTAATATAAAATTCTTAAATTTAAAACATAGACTTTTTATATTAATTTAGCCCTCGTGAACCACGATTCGACCCTCGTGAGCCATGTTTCGAATTTTTAGAACAAAAGAAAACCCTAACTCTAGCCACCTTAACCCTTTGAGCCTCTCTCAATTTTTCTCGAGCTGCACCCGAGCCATCCCGAGCTAGCCCCTTCCCAGACAACCTATGGACCCTCTTGACCAGCCAGGACCCCATGACCCAGCCCCTTGACCCAAAACCGAAGCCACAAAGCAACACATGCATTGGCCGAGAATAGCCACCGGACCAGCCCTTGAACCAGCCTCTTTTGCACCAACCTAAGACCCTAAGGACACACCCTATCCAAGCCCGAATCCCCCTTGGCCGAGCCTTTCCTCCCCTGCGTGGCTGCACCATGTGCGCAGCACATGTGCTCTCGGGTTGGAGTCCTAGCAATCTAGGACTCCTCCCCAGCCCTCTTGACTCGAGTCCTAGCGTGGCTAGGACTCCCTCTCTGACCCCTCACGAGAATCTAGCCCAGCCCTAGTCCAACCGAAACCCAAGCCAAGCACAAGCCGTGAAACCCGAGCTGTAACGTCCGAAAAATCAGTCCACGTAAACCACATGCATGCAAAATTATTTTAATTGCTTAATTATTTTTAAATGTTTGCATGATATTTTATTATATGATTAAATGTATAATTGCATGATTAAATGATTATATGACATGATTTCATGAAATTAAGGATTTTACCCGAATATTCGATAATAGGAAAGGAAAAGTAGAGCAGGACGGCCAAGACAAGAATATATATTTTTCATTAACTAATGGCAAGGATTCCAAGTATGATTTAAAAATGATTTAATTTTCTTAAAAATGTTGGAGTTCGAATTATTTTACGAGTCGAGCTCGATTTTTCCCGGGAAGCCGGTTTTGGGCAAACAAGAAATTTTAAAATATCAAAAATATTATTTTATGGAAACTAATTTTATAAAATTTTATTATTTAATTAATTAAGTGTTATTGGGTCCAATTTAATTAATTTAACCAGGCTCAATTACCCTTAAGCATGGAAGCCCAAAACCAAAGCCCATTTAACTTGTTAATTAAATTCTAAATAAGTGGCTTAGGTCTTCTAAACCTCATAAATCACCTCCATCAGCAGCCATGCACTCCTCACACACACCACCATATTTTTCGAAAATATCTAGAGGAGAAAAGCTTGTGTTCTTCGTCACCCGTTCGTCCTTCCTTGCCGAAGATCGTAAATTCCAGCATTATAAACGCAAAGGCACGTTTTCTAAACCATTTCAAACATCATACAAATCATAATATGTGTGTTTTAATTGTTTATGCTTGAATAAAATAGGTATTCGATTATTTTTACGGTAGATCGTATATTTTCAAAAACGCGAAGATTTTACGTTTATTTGAAAAACGTTTTGAATGCAATGGACACGCTGCCAATACATGATAAAATATGATAATGTATGGACACAACATGACAAAATAAATGAGAAAACATGCTGGAAACCGTAGGCTAGAAGCAAAGAAGGAACCGTAGGTAATTGTGTGCATGTGTGGTTCAAGTGGTTCATTTGTTTTGCATGGGTTGATGGGGCTCGACCAGGGGCGAAACAGTCTTTTTACACTTATGAAAATACATAAACGCTTGGCAGCGTCCCGAAGGATCATAATGCTTGTAAAATAATATTTCATGATTTAAAATGATGATTTTGATGATAATATGTTATTTTATGATTTTTGGAAAAACTGTGCAATTTATACTGTTTAAAATACTATTTTTGGAAAGCTGTCTTATTTTATAATTTTTAGAGAAAAGGAAAAATATTTTGAGGGATGTGAATTGACTGTGACAAAATATATAATATATGATATATGATTTTGTGGGGATGACGCGAGGGCCATGGCCCTAGAGGGTCCCCGTTTACGGGTCAAGACCCCAGAGGGACCCCGTGTATGGGAAAAGGCCCCAGAGACCCCGACGATTGTATTTCCACGATGGAGCCTAGTTCACACCCCCATGGACCATGTGGAGCTAAGACTGCAGTCGACCAAAGGAAAAAAGTTAGTCACTTTCAAGGATCAAACTTCACCCAAAATGATATATGATTGAAAGCTTATGATTAAAATGATTTTTATGATATATGATTTATGATGATGACTAAAGCTAGTTTTAAATGATTTTTAAAATGATTTATTTATGCTCAAATGATTTTTAATTGTTCATTTATGATTAAAAGATTATTTTAAATAAAAGTATGATTTTTATTATAGATATTCTTATGCTTTATTTTATTGTAAGTGATCTTTTCAAAGGTCGATTTAGGAAGTTTTTGTTAGGTTATGATTTAGGATTTATTTTATGCACTTGAGATTTAAATTGTTAATTTATTATGATTCATGATTATGTTAAATTATTTAATTTAGTAATTTAGAATTTATGGTTAAAGATTAGAGGAAAAAAAATATCGAGGTCGTTTCAGTTGGTATCAGGGCCGACCTCTCCTAGTACGATGTGGTTCGGGGACGAACCAAACGGAAGCTGGTGGGCATGTGAGGCCCGGGGCTGAAAAGGGCGGGAGGTGATCGCCGGTGCCATGAGGTTTCACAGACAATGAGCGGCTCCTGGCAGGCTTCTAGACGGAGGAAACTTGAATGAACCGATCTTACAGCGGAAAGAGAGGGATTCCGAAACTGTTCAGTTATGGGACTGTGCAGTTTAGGAGGACTTAAAAGATTTGATATGTACTACTCATATCAATAAGGTGTATCTTCTTTTCGGTAGCTCATCACATAAGAACTCCAAAGTTAAGCGTGCTTAACTTGGGGCAATTGTGGGATGGGTGACCCCATGAGAAGTTTCCTAGGATGCGTGTGAGTAAGGACAAAAGCACGCTGAAAAGACTCGTCTTGGTACAGTGAGGACAGTTGTCGAATCTAGGGCGTTTTAGTTGATATCAGAGGTTTTCCCCAAAGGGTTGTGTAGTGTCACTTCGAGAAGCTCAAGAAGTCACGCCTCGAATATGTGTGTTTTTACTGCTTTATATGTTATATGCTTAAAATTCTTTTAATGTTTATATGATGCATGATATACATGTTAGTTGCATGTTGCATGAAAATTTTTAAATGCATGTTGGTTACGTGGTTGGACGACGTATACAAAGATGCCTCCTAGAAGGATTTTGCGTAGGACTGATGAGGTTAGACAGGAGGAGAATATTCCACTGCCTCTGCCTCTTCAGGATGCTAGTGCCCGTGTAATAGCCGGTATGGCCCGTTTCTTTGAGCAACACGTAGGGAATGGAGCAATGGTTAGACCAGATCCAGTTTATGAGCGTTTAAGAAGGATGCACCCCGAGGATTTCCATTACACTACTGATCCATTCGTTGCTGAGGGATGAATTAGATCTTTAGAGGTAATCTTTCGTTATATGGACATGGCGGACGCCGATCGAGTTCGTTGTACTAACTATCTGTTGAAAGGATACGCTTCCTTATGGTGGGAGGGAGCAGAGCGAGGAGTGAACATGGCGACATTGACTTGGGAAAGATTCAAGAGAGTGTTCTATGACAAGTACTTCACATCCGATGTTCGTTCTAGGATTAAAAGGGAGTTTATGAGTCTCCGTCAGGGAGATTGGACCGTTGCCGAATTTGTGCAGAAGTTTGATATGGGCTGTCACTTTGTGCCCTTGATTGCCATTGATGGTGCTGAAAAATTACGACACTTCCTAGATGGTTTGAAGCCGACTATCCATCGTGATGTGATGCTCAGTGATCCTACTGACTACACTAATGTCGTTGCCAAAGCTTTTAGAGCTGAGCAGTCACACAAGAAAGTTTATTGGGAGTTGCAGCGAAAGAGGAATCGTGTTCAGCAAGCTAGTCAGAGTAACAAGAAAACTTATGCGGGACCACAAAAACAACCAGAACCACCAAAACCACAAGGGCAACCACCTAGAGGGAACATTCCGAAGGCTGATGAGAAACCACTGTGCAGGGAGTGCAATAATCCACACTATGGCAAGTGCATGTGGGGCACTTACAAGTGCTTCAAATGCGGAGATTTGGGACACAAGGCTAAGGATTGCCCAACGTTCAAGCAACACATTACTAGAAGGGTCTATGTGATGCAAGCTGCGGAGGATGAGACAGAGCCAGCACTACACTGATTTTGAGGTAACCTAGCTATTTAACATTTTTCCGATGCTTTTCTTGCATTAAATGTTAAATTGGGTTATGGGAATTGTTTGGAATATTGAAGAACTTAGAAGAATAGGATGCATGCACTACTTGAGCCGGATTTAGGAGTCGACTTTGGGAAATTCTTGGGTTAGAATTGCAATTTTCAAGATTTTGAGGACCGAATTGTAGAGTAAGATTTTAGTTAGAGGTTAAGTTTGAGGTGGATAAGGGAATCTAATCTTTGCAATCATCAAGTTAAAGAAAATTTCGAGGAAGAAATTCTAATTCAGGGGGAAGAATTGTAACGTCCGAAAAATCAATTCACGTAAACCACATGCATGCAAAATTATTTTAATTGCTTAATTGTTTTTGAATGCTTGCATGATATTTTATTATATTATTAAATGTATAATTACCCGAATATTCGTTAATAGGCAGGGAAAAGGAGAGCGGGGACGACCAAGACAAGAATATGTATTTTTCATTAACTAATGGCAAGTCTTCCTAGTATGATTTAAAAATGATTTAATTTTCCTAAAAATGTTGGAGTTCGAATTATTTTACGAGTCGAGCTCGATTTTTCCCGGCAAGCAGTTTTGGGCAAACAAGGAATTTGAAAATATCAAAATTATTATTTTATGGAAACTAATTTTATAAATTTTTATTATTTAATTAATTAAGTGTTATTGGGTCCAATTTAATTAATTTAAACAGGCCCAATTACCCTTAAGCATTCAAGCTTAAAACCAAAGCCCATTTAACTTGTTAATTATATTATAAATAAGTGGCTTAGGTCTTCTAAACCTCATAAATCACCTCCATCAGTAGCCGTGCACTCCTCTCACATACTACCATATTTTTTGAAAATATCTAAAGGAGAAAAGTTTGTGTTCTTCGTCACCCGTTCGTACTTTCTCGCCGAAGATCTTAAATTCCAGCGTTATAAATGCAAAGGCACGTTTTCTAAACCCTTTCAAACATGATACAAATAATAATATGTGTGCTATAATTGTTTATGCTTGAATAAAATAGGTATTCGATTATTTTTACGGTAGATCGTATATTTTCAAAAACGCGACGATTTTACGTTTATTTGAAAAACGTTTTGAATCTAACAAACACGCTGCCAATACATGATAAAATATGATAAATTATGGACAAAACATGACAAAATAATTGAGAAAACATGCTGGAAACCGTAGGCTAGAAGCAAAGAAGGAACCGTAGGTAATTGTGTGCATGCGTGGTTCAAGTAGTTCGTTTGTTTTACATGGGCTGATTGTTAGAGTAGGTGCCCGTCGAGCCAAGTGTTGGCCGAGTGTTCACAATGAAACTCTATGTATAAGCAATCTTTATTTTAATAATATTTGAAATTATTGTTTTGGCAAATCTTTATCTGTATACCCATGCTAGTTGCATAGATAAAGCCCTTGAATATACATATAGTAGAAAGAATATGAGATGCTCATATGATGAGTATCATGAAACTCATATTTGGAATACTGTATACTCTAAACAGTTCCTAGTCGATTCAGCCGCCGCTAAGAAGGATATAGGCCGCTAGAGTTTGAGACTAGTATCTGCGATGTGAGTACCATGTTTCATTGGTAGGGGACATTGTGATGTCCGAGCATGCAGATAGGTGCTCCTGGTAGAGTGCACTGAACAACCCTTCACAAAGGACTTTCCAAGTGGTTCTCACTTATCGAGTGGAAAAGTCCTGGTTTATGGTTGTACACCATTAGTCCTTATGACCCGGGACAACATTAAGACTCTATGTGCTAGAATTACACTTTGACTTGTATACCGACTCTCATGGGGTCATCAGGTGGCAAGGTTGGGTGTTCTGTCGAAACATATAGGAGTCGATGCATTGTAGTCGGGGATTCACCGCTTACCTTCGGGTATGGATATCCTATGTGATATCATGTGTATGTAGGTTGAAATCTCTGATCAGAGTATGGTGGTAATTATGAAAGGGGTTTCATAGATTACACCATCGATGCAACTACGACATGACACATAGTATCGATTCATTGAGAACTCTCGATAAACCAATGGTTGTCGAATCGGTCGGGATATATGAGTTGAAGGGACCGTACTGTACGCTAACCATAATTGAATGGTTCTTGCAGGCACTATCATTTGATACCTAGGGAATCATGTAAGCGATGCTGCTAGGCGTTTAACATGATTGGTTGGGTACTATCAGACTTGAGTTCTGACGTTCTTGTTATCAAAGTGTTGATAAGTAAGAATGGAGCAAATGGGTTATGCTCAAATAAGGACATGTTTAGTCCGAATCACATGGAGATGTGAACCCACGGCTAGTTGTATCAATGAACCATTGAGGGCTACACAAGTACTAGCTTTCTAGATCCCGTTGAGAAGAGAAATAGTTCAATGTGTTGAACGGCTTATAAAGGAGTTTATAAGCGTAAGAAAAAATTAGAAGTATGACTTCTATAAAGGAGAAAATATTTCAATGTGTTGAACGGCTTATAAATGAGTTTATAAGCGTAAAGAAAAATAGAAGTATGACTTCTATGAGAGAAATTTAAATTTTAATTTATGGAAGTGTTCCTAAATTAAAAGTTGGCCAAGTGAATAATGTATTTGAAAATTGTGATTTTCATAAACATTATTATGGACTAAATTAAATTAATTCAAGTGTTGAATTAATTAAACACGAGTGGACCTAGTAGAGTCCAAATAATTAAATTAATTCAAGTGTTGAATTAATTAAATCATATTGAGTCTTGTAGAGCTCAGTTTAAATAAATTATTTAACTAGTGGACTTGAGTAAATTCAAGTAATTTTTAATTAATCTCAAAAATGTTTGAGATAATTAAATTAAGTCCATGAGTTTTTAATTTGTTAAAAACCATATAATATATGCATGAATGGGAGGTGAAGAGTTGGAGACTACTTTTTGGGTTACCAAGGCTTGGCATGCAAAAGTTGGTCTCTACTTTTTCACAAACCAAGACAACTCATTCACTCGTCCTTCCCCACAAGCATGGCCGAGATTTCCCTCAACATTCTCTCCAAAATTTTTCTTCTTCAAGTGTTGAGGAAGAAATATTCTTCTCCTTGAAAAATCCTCTTAATTTTCTAGTGCAAATTAAGAGGGGATCTACCTAGTTGGTGGTGGGCTTAATAGTTGAGCAAGGAGTGTTCAAAGGAAGCTTGAAGATAGTTTCTATCATTGAAGAGCTAAGGTGTTTACACCTTAGTTGGAGCCATACATCAATCCTTGTGATTGATAGGTAAATTCTAAAACACCCTATGTATGTTTTTGGTGTTTGTTGTATTTGCTACACAAAATGATATGAGGTGGCCGAAATTCTTGATGAAAAATCAAAAATTTTAACTTCCGTTGCGCTTCCGGTCACCGTAACCGATCCCCTTTCACTGATGGGGCTAGACCAGGGGCAAAACGGTCTTTTTACACTTATGAAAATACATAAACGCTTAGCAGCGTCCCAGAGGATCATAATGCTTGTAAAATGATATTTTATGATTTAATATGATGATTTTGATGATAATATATTTTATTATTTTTGGAAAAGCTGTGCAATTTATAATGTTTAAAATACAATTTTTGGAAAGCTGTCTTATTTTATAATTTTTAAAGAAAAAGAAAAATATTTTGAGGGATGTGAATTGACTGTGAGAAAATATATGATATATGATATATGATTTTGTATGGATGACGTGAGGGCCAAGGCCCTAGAGGGAGCCCATATATGGGCCAAGGCCCCAGAGGGACCCCGTTTACGGGTAAAGACCCCAGATGGATCCCGTGTATGAGTAAAAGCCTCAGAGTGACACCAACGATCGTATTTCCACGGTGGAGCCTAGTGCACACCCCCGTGGATCATGTGGAGCTAAGATTACAGTCGACCAAAGGAAAAAAAAGCTAGTCACTTTCAAGGATCAAACTTCACCCAAAATGATATATGATTGAAAGCTTATGATAAAAATGATTTTTATGATATATGGTTTATGATGATGATTAAAGCTAGTTTTAAATGATTTTTAAAATGATTTATTTATGCTCAAATGATTTTTAATGGTTCATTTATGATTAAAAGATTATTTTAAATAAAAGTATGATTTTTATTAGAGATATTCTTATGCTTTATTTTATTGTTAGTGATCTTTTCAAAGGTCGATTTGGGAAGTTTTGGTTAGGTGATGAGTTAGGATTTATTTTATGCACTTGAGATTTAAATTGTTAATTTATTATGATTCATGATTATGTTAAATTATTTTATTTAGTAATTTAGAATTTATGGTTAAAGATTAGAGGAAAAAAAATATCGA
Source organism: Primulina tabacum (assembly GCF_025594145.1). NCBI lineage: Eukaryota > Viridiplantae > Streptophyta > Magnoliopsida > Lamiales > Gesneriaceae > Primulina > Primulina tabacum. The sequence continues at coordinate 19,669,329 of NC_134560.1, read as the reverse complement.
GGTCGTTTCAGTTTGTATCAGAGCCGACCTCTCCTAGTACGGTGTGGTTCGGGGACGAACCAAGCTGAAGCTGGTGGGCATGTGAGGCCCGGGGCTGAAGGGTGCGGGGGTGATCGCCGGTGCCATGAGGTTGCACGGACAATGAGCAGCTCCTGACAGGCTTTCTAGGCAGAGGGAACATGAAATCGATCTTACACTAGAAAGAGAGGGATTCCGGAACTGTTCAGGTATGGGATTGTGCAGTTGAGGAGGGCTTAAAAGATTTGATATGTACTACTCATATCAAGAAGGTGCATCTTCATTTCGGTAGCTCATCACATGAAAACTGCCACTGGCAAGTTATCCGCATGGATGAACTCCTGGCTGATTGCAGTAGAAAATGAAATAGACAATGTAATAGCTAATCGTGTTCATTAATAAAAATCTTATTTCAGTCAATGTTTGTCTACTCTTTAATGCTTTATAATTACTTCTGCAATCTAACTGACACTAACTGAAAAACATTTAATAACAACTGAATAACTACTAACTATCATCACTAGCTGACATAATAATGCAATTAATTTAAGATTAATCAATTAAATCAAGAATGTTACGAAATTAAGAAAACTTAGTCTCGGTTAATGATTTGGTGAAGATGTCAGCTGCTTGTTGTTCAGTTGAAATGTGCTCCAGCATTATTGCCTTATTTAGAGCCTGGTCTCTGATGAAGTGATGCCTGACATGAATGTGTTTGATCCTGGAGTGAAGAACTGGATTGTATATAATTGCAATCGTGCTTGTATTATCACAAAAGATCGATGATTCTTCTTAAATGACTCCATAATCCTTCAGTTGGTGCTGAATCTAGAGCAGTTGAGTGCAGCAACTTCCAGCAGCTAGATATTCTGCTTCAGTTGTGGAAGTTGCTATGGATGTTTGCTTCTTACTGAACCATGAAATATGTTAGTCTCCTAGAAACTGACATGATCCACTGGTGCTTTTACGATCAAGTTTACATCCTGCATAATCTGCATTTGAATAGCCAACTAAATTGAAAGATGAGTCCTTAGCATACCATAAGCCCATATTTTGTGTGCCTCTATGATATTTCAATTTGAGTTTGGCAGCTGAATATTGCGATTGCTTAGGATCTGACTGAAATCTAGCACACATAGAAACATCAAATACAATATCAGGACGACTAGCAGTTAGGTATTATAAAGAACCTAATAAACCTCTGTAGAGTGTCGTCTCAATTGATATCCCCCTTTCATCTTTATCTAATTTAATCGATGAGCTCATGTGAGTATTTGCAGCTGAACATGTCTCCATGCCAAATTTCTTAACCAGTTCCTTCGTGTATTTTGTCTGACTGATAAAAGTACCAGCCTCCAGTTGATTCTCTTGCAGTCCAAGAAAGAATGTCAGTTCACCCATCATACTCTTCTCGAACTTTTCCTGCATTAACTTGGCAAATTTCTCACACAATTTGGAGTTAGTTGACCCAAAAATAATATAATCAACGTCTATTTACACAAGTAAAATATGATCATTTTTAGTAAATTTGAACAAATTCTTATCCACTGTGCCAACAGTGAAGTCATGATCAGTAAGGTATTTGATAATGTCTCGTACGAATCTACAGGAGCTTGTTTAAGACCATACAATTCTTTGTTCAGATGAAATACATGATCAGGAAGAGAGTGATTAATAAAACCTGGTGGTTGTTCAACATACACTTTCTCCTGAAATTGATCATTCAGGAATGCACTTTTAATATCCATTTGGTAGATATTGAAGTCTTTGAATGAGGCATAAGAAAAGATCATTCCGATTGCCTCCATTCTTACAATTGGTGCATATGTCTGGTCGTAATCAATTCTTTCTTCCTGCCTATATCCTTGTGCTACAAGCTTCGTTTTATTGTGCACAACTGAACCATCTTTGTTCAATTTATTTCTGTAGACCCACTTTGTACCTATAATGGTTTTTGAGACTGGTCTTGGAACTAAATTCCAGAAATTGTTATGGGTAAACTGATTTAGCTCTTCTTGCATAGCGTGTATCCAGTTATGATCAGCAAGAGCTTCATCAGTTTTCTTTGGTTCCAATTGGGAAACAAAGGCTGAATGAATAATAAATTAATCATTTGATTCCGAGTTCTTACCAGATCAGATGGATTACCTATCACCAGTTCTGGTGGATGTGATTTCTTCCATCTCTATTCAGCTTTGGTTGGGTCAATTTCAGTAACTTTTTCAGTTGGTAACTGAATGTTCTCTACAGTTTCAGTTGCTGCTGCTTCAGTTGTTATTTGAATATCATCATTTTGCTCTATCAACTGATTTTCAGGAACAATTTCTTGTTCAACTGATTGATCCAGAACTTCTGGTTCAGGTGTTTGAAAGAGATTTAGATTGATATGAACTTCTTCTTCACTATCATCCTCCAAACTTATATCTGTAAAGCGATCAACTAACTCAACTGGATCAGTTGGCTTATCAGTTAGTCCCGATTCATCAAATACAACATGAATCAATTCTTCTACATTCAATTAGCATTTATTAAAGACTCTATAAGCTTTACTAACAGATGAATAACCCAGAAATAATCCTTCTGCAGATTTTGCATCAAATGCTTTTAAATAATTTTTGTCATTATCGTGAATAAAGCATCTGCAGCCAAATATTCTGAAATAAGACACCACATTTTATGTCCATCCCGAATCTCATATGGCATTTTCAATTGATTTTGTTAATCATCGATCTGTTCTGAGTGTAACATGCACTGTTTACTGCTTCTGCCTAGAATCTTTGAGAAATACCAGAATAAGCAAGCATTGTTCTAGCAGCTTCATTCAGAGTTCAATTTATTCTCTAAGCTACACCATTTTGCTGAGTAGTTCTAGCTGCTGACAACTCATGCTTAATTCCAGTATTTTATAAAAATTTAGAAAGATTTTGATTGACAAATTCAGTCCCTCGATCAGACCTTATTCTTTTAATTCCATCTGATTTTTCATTTAATAATCATTTGAAAAGCTTAATCAGTTGTGCAGCAGTTTGATCTTTTGATTTAAGAAAGATAACCCAAGTAAATCTTGAAAAATCATCAACGATTATCAAGGTATATTTCATTCTCCCTAAACTCATGACTGGTATTGGACCAAAAAGATCCATATGCAGTAGTGCTAAGCATCTGGAGGAAGATTTAATACCCTTGTTTTTGAATGAAGATCTTAGTTTTTTTTTACCAAACTGACATGCTGAACAAATTTTGTCTTTTGAAAAATCTATTTTAGGCAGACTAGTTACAAGAACATGGTTACTCAGATGAGAAATAGACTTAAAGTTCAAGTGGTTCAACCTTTTATGCCACAACAAATTTTTAGAAGATTGAGAAGCTACAAAACATATTGGTGCATTAGGTTGATTAGTCCAACTCACTTTATAAGTATTTCCACAACGATCACCAGTTATGATTATTTCATCAGTTGAGCTATTAACTGTGCACGTGTGTTTGTTGAACTGAACCGAGAAATTATTGTCGCATAACTGACTGATGCTAATCAAGTTATACTTCAAATTATCAACCAATAAGACATCTTTAATTATAATGTTACCATGGATAAGCTTACCCTTACCCACAGTTCTACATTTAGAGTTGTCTCCAAAACTGATGTTTGGACCAGTGTATTTGATCAGTTTGGATAGCAAATTTGCATCCCCTGTCATGTGACACGAGCATCCACTGTCCAAGTACCAGATTTAATTTTTTGTTGTACCTGTCACCTGCAATCACACACAATATATAATCTTGGTATCCACATCTATTTGTCTCCTAAACTGATTAGTCCTTTAGGAACCCATACTTGGATCAGTCTAACTGACGTTCCAGTTGCAGTGTTCCAAATAACTTTTCCCTGTTTGTGTATGTTAGGTGTGTGGTATGCGATTGAAATAGTATGATTGTGAACCTTTTTCAACTGTTATATCTCCTTTGAGCTGGCTTACAGTTATAGTAATTGTAATAGCCATCCTTAGAGTTTTGATTTTTGTAGCTGAACCTTTTAGGTGTCCAGCTTCTTGAATCAGTTGAACTCTTCGAGCTATACACAATTCCAAATCATTTAGCTTTGTTCTTAGGTTCAATCGGTTTAACAGTTGGTTTACTTGGTTCAAATAATTCTTGTACCACTGTTGATTCACAAAGTTAATGAATTTCCATTTGTGTTCATTCAATTTGGGCATTGTATCACTTACAGAGTTTTCTTCAATGCTATTGAAGCCTAAACCAGTTTTATCAGTAACTGATTTTTGCAAACTCTGTATTTCAGTCAGCGTGACTGATGATTTATTCCAAGCTTGAATCAAGTCAGTTTGTTTTGAAATTTCGTTTTTCAACTGATGAATCAAAGATTGGATCTCGCTCACTTCATCATTTTGCTTTGCAATCTCCCTTCTTAAACTCAACAATTCAACTGACTCGTCAGTTTCAATTTTGTTGTCTATGGGATCAGTTTGCTCAGCTTTGGTTTTTTCGAAAAAGCAAGCAAGCCTTTGATACTCATTCACCATGTCATGCAAAGTGTCAATGAGTTATTCTCGTGTAAAATCATTAGAGTTGAAGTCTAATACATGTTCACTTGTTGACTCCAGTTCTGCCTCATTTTCCATCAAGCATTTAACTTCTTCTTCGTCATCACTAGAGCTGACCGAGCTTTCTGAGTCTGACTTTTCACTGTCAGTCTCCGCCCATTTAGATTTGCTCTCTTCAGCTATCAGTACTTCATGTTTATTCTTGAATGATCTTTTATCATTCCTGTCTCTTCTCTTGTATTCAACTGATTTCTTTCCTTTATCACTTGAGTGTCTGCTGTTCTTCTTTGGTTTTGGACAGTCAACAATAAAGTGACTTTCCTTTCCACAGTTGAAGCAAGAGTTTGGTTCTTCCTTTGAGTTGCTCTTCTGATAATTTCGTTGGTAAGAACCTTGATTTTTTCTCATGAACTTTCCAAAATTCTTCACAAATAATGACATTGCGTCATTACTCAACTGATCAGCAGTTTTCTCAACTGAACCAGTTGGTTTTAGTTTGTGACCACTAAGAGCAGTTGTAGTTACTGGTGTAGAGGGTTCTCATTCTCTTGTTTGCAGCTCAAACTCACAGGCTTTTAGATCAACAAATAAATCATGTAGTTCGACCTTATTCAGGTCCTTTGATTCTCTCATGGCCATGGTCTTGACATCCCACTCTTTGGAAAGACCTCGGGCCACCTTCAGCGCAACTTCTTTGTTTGAATACACTTTTCCAAGTGCATTCAGTTCATTTATGATTCCGCTGACTCTCTCATCATATTCGTTCATAGGCTCTCCAGTCTTCATTTTGATATTGTCAAACTTTTGAACAGCAACAGAGAGTTTGTTTTCTTTAGTCTGTTAATTGCCCTTGCACAGCTGAATTAATTTTTCCCAAATTTCTTTTGTTTTTTTGCAGAGCTTGATCTTACTGAATGCAACATTATCCAAGGTTCTATACAAAATATCTTTAGCCACATTGTATAGATTGGTTTTCCTCTTATCTTCTGTTTTCCATTCTTCTCTGAGCTTTTCAATGCGATATGGAGTACCGTCAGTTATCCCAACTGCTGTATTTGCCTTTAATATTTTCATGGTTCCGTCAGTGATAACGTACCACATGTCTTCATCTTGTGCAGCTAGATGAGCCTACATTATAATCTTCCAGTCGTCAAATCCCGCTCTTGAAAACATTAGGATTTTGTTAAATGTCGACATAATGATCAGATGAATGGATAGAAAGTATTTAGGAATAAGATTCAAATGCTCTGATACCACTTGTTAGGTTCCGTTGGGTGTGAAAAAGTGTTTAGAAGGGGGGGGGGGGGGGGGGGGGGGGGTTGAATAAACACTTGACAATTTTCACAAGTTCTTCGATGGTTGAATCATTTTAGTGATAAACTAAGTTCACGAATCTTGTTGTCAATGTCAATCAGTTAACTTAATAAAAGTGCGGAAATAACTGAAAGACAGATAAAATATAAACTGATAAGAAAGAAAACACGATTTGTGGATGTTCGTAGATTTCAAATACTCCTATGTCACCCTTTCTATCAAGAAGATAGGATATTCACTAAAAGACTTTGATCTATACAATGACTTGTACAAACCGACTTCAGTTTGAACTTAACAATGTCAAGACTGAAACTCTTAGTATTAATACAATTTATCAATACTCAACTGATGTGTAATTTCTTAGTACAACTTATCTCTACAAGATCGAATAATACAACAATAAGTGTTTGTTCTTTTTGCTTAATGTATAGCCTGAAAGCTATTGATATGTATGATAAGAGTGAGCTTTTGAAAACTAAGCTTTGAAAGGATACACGTAGTGTTTTTGCTAAACTTATAATGAGGTTTCAATAATCAATAACTGGGTAACTCGGTAACCTTTCTGCAGCTGATTTTCTCGACTATTTATAGGCTTTCCTTCCAACGGTAACAATGAATGCATTTGAATCTTTATATCCGTTGTATAGCCATGTCAACATTCTTCTGACAGTCGTACACTGTAGAATTTCTGAAATACGGCGTCCCCACTGCTTCTGTACAAACTGTCGGTTGTTGGTTACGTCCTTTAACTTATGACGTGTAAAGCTGATAAATCAGTTGACTTCTTTAGCCGATAGAATTAACTGATTGGTGTGTAAATGATCATGTAACGCCCCAAAAATTTTAAGATCCACACAAACCACATGCATACAAGTTACAAAATTCCTTGTGTATTTCAATTAATTGTTTTAATTGCATAAATTAATTATGTTGCACATATTGACATGTTAAAAATAAACTTTTCTACATGGTTGCATTAAAATGTGTTTTTAAAAGTTATTCGAGTTGCGATCGAGGAACGGAGACCGATGACAAAAAAATAGAAAATGTTTTTATTAAATAATTGTTTTTAATTATTTAAAACAATGGGTGATGATTTTCCTTATTTTTTAAAATAAGGAGTTTTGAGGTGATTTTATACGCTGAGACGTAATTTTATCAGTGTTGGATTTTCAACAAAAATACGAACTTTTTGCCAACCCGGCTAATAAATTCACAAACTTATTTAAACAAAATTATTTTTAATATTTTAATTAAGCACTAATGGGCCTAATTGACATGGTTAATAGGCCTAAGCTTGGTTAGTATCTTAATTAACTATTTAAAATACAAATTTCCACCCCATAACCTACAAACCCCACGCCCCACACCCCATAAAGTTCCAAACTCTTCTCTGAAATCAAAGTCACGGAACACACATATTTGTGAAGAGAAAGTTTCGAAAGTTGCAAAGAAATTCAAGCCATCGTCTTCTTGCCATCGTTCTTCGATTCGTCGACGTTTAATCGCGCGTTAAATACGCAAAGGCACGCCATTTTCTTTCTTTACTCATCATCACACCATATTATATATTTATGTTTTAAATTTTCATGAAAAACAAGAGCACCTTGACAGATTTTCGTACATGCATCTAGGGTGATTTTTAAAGCATGGGTTTTGAACCAAAAATCATGAATTTCATGTACCTAAGGGGCTGCCATGATTAGGAATTGAAAGGGGTTTGTTTTATACAAGTTTCAGGTCCTACACACACACAAAAAGCTGCAACATAAATAAGAACAAGCTGGAATATGCCATCGGGTAGCATGGGGTTTTAGGGGCACGGGTTTTAGACTTGGGTGCTTGGCTTGGCTTCGGTTGGGACCAATGCTTGGCTAGGGTCTGTGAAGGGTCAAGGGTAGGGTCCTAGCAAGTTAAGAGGGCTGGGAGGAGTCCTAGAAAACTAGGACTCCCACCCGAGAGATACATCAAGGAGTAGCGCAGGTACAGAAGCTGGTGTAGGGGAGAGATGGCTCGGCCTGTGGGCTTTGGGCTGGGCTAGGTCGAGTTATTAGGGTCCTAGGAGGGTGATTGAGGAGCTGGTTCAAGGGCTGGCTCGTTGGGTAAGTGATTAAGCTAGGAAACAAGAGCCCATGCCAAGTAGGAGTTCTCGGCTAGTTTGTGTCTGGGATGTATGGCTTTGGTTTTCAACTAGGGCTCGGGTCCTATGGGTTCTAAGGGTCCAGGAGGGTGCCTATAGGGTCTGATCATAATTTGGTGCAGGGTGGCTTGACGTGGCTCGAGCCAAACACAGAAAACGTGAGGGAGGCACTATGGAGGCAGCATGTGCGCAGGCTGTCTTCTGAATTCAGTGCTTCGTGCGAGAAGCTCCAGGGGCTGGGCTGGTCTGCGCTAGGTCTGGGAATGGTTCGAGGAAGGTTAGGGTCAGGTGGGCTCGGTGGTTTCTCGGTTGGAAGGGTCCTAGTTGGGTTAGGAGTTCTAGAACAACTAGGATTCACACCTACACACATGCATTCAATCGGGTGAGGGGGCATGAGGTTTTTGAGCAGCCCAGTGCTGGTTCTTTGGGTTGTGCTTGCACAAGAGGGTCCCTAGGTGGGTTGGCTAGGGTTTGGTTTGAGGTGACTTTGGCGTGGCTCGAGTAAATTTGGAGTTGGCTCGGGTGGTTCGGTTATGTGTCAAAAACAAGAATTAAAGAAGGAAAATGGGAACCATGGGTCCACAGGTATGGTTCATGGATCACAAGGGTAGAATAAGTAATAGAAAAGTTATGTTTAAAATTTGGGATCAAAATACTGAGTTTTGGATTTATCCGGGATTTAACCGACTCACGAAATATTAAATAAAGAATTAATTGAAACGCCTAGATTTAAGCTTAATAAAATTATGAAAAATTATATTTAAGCTCAAATAATCACTAAAAGTATAAGTTTTAAATTTTGGAATTTTATATTAAGGTTTGGTGTAATTCGAGATTAAAACGCAGTAATATGCTATATTTAAAGAATAAATTAAAATTCATCTAGTTATGCCAAATAAAAATATGAAAAAATTCATGTAAGCTTAAATATTTATTTGGGACATGTTAGAGTCAATGAAATTAAGAAAAAGTCAAATACGTGAAATTTTACGTCTTGGGTTAAAACGATAATTTTACACCTAGAAATTAGTAAATGTCATGTTAGTGTCATGAATATTGTTTTATATGCTAGTTTGATTATTTCAAATGGTTATGAATTTTTATGATGTTGATTTTAAATGTTTATGATTTAATATGTCAAAATTTTATTTTAAATTTTTTGATGTTAAAATGTTATTTTAAATGTTTATGGATTTTTAATATGTTAAAATGTTATTTTCAATGCTTATGAATTTTTATGATAGAACGATAACGCTAAAAGATATGTTGCATGCTTGTTTTTAAAAGGAAAAAGATATTAAATGCATGATTTTTATAAAGTGATGAAAATGTGAAACATTGGAGGAGGTGAAGTAATTGTGACTATTTGAGGATATGAGGATATGAATGGGGATATTGGAGGGAAAAGGTCCCAAAGATAGCCCATTTATGGGAGAGGGCCCCAGAGGAAGCCCGACGATCGTATTTTCATTCAATGAGGATAGGCCAAGGCCAGTTGACGGGTTAGAGTGTCGCTGATGTCCCCACCGCCCAGTACTGTGGTTACATGTAGATGGATCCATCGACTTTATGAGGATGAGGAAAGTCACAATTAACGATCTGAATTCAATAAAAAGGAAAAATATATATGCTCATGATGAAAGGATATATGATATGAAATTATAAAAAGGAAAAGGTTGAGATTTAAGTTTTGCATGTTCATATGAATATGTTTATGATGATATGAAAAGGTTTATGAAAATGTTTATGAAATTTTATGAAAATGTTTATGTTAAAGTCGATGCATCGTTATGAAAATGTTTTGTATAAATTTTATGCATCATGAAAATGTTTATGAAAATGGTTATGTTTAAAGTTTATGCATCTTCATAAAAAGGTTATTTTAAGCACAAGTATTTTTCACTGTTGCATGTGATCTGTATATGTATTACTTGTTATCAAGTTTATGGTGTGTTGAGTCTTTAGACTCACTAGGTGTGATTGATGCAGGTGAGTATGATAATATTGTTGAGGGAGGCTTGGATGTCTGATCTAACTGGACTGGAGGTGCACGTAACTCGAGGACCGATGCTAGTTTTCCGCACTAGTTATGATTTATGATTTTAAGTTATGTTAAAGATATTCTATGATTTTTATTTATGTTATGAGAGATTTTTGAGAGGTTATAGTATGGACTATACTTTTCAAATAATGTTTTCAGGGTTGGTAAAGTGTTTGACGATTTTACAATTCAAACTATTTTCCTTTGATTTTAAATGTTAGTTGGTTGTTTTATTTTAAAAATGGTGTCAAGGTATTTTAAAGTATATATATGTATATTTTGAATTATGGAGATTAAGGAGGAAAAAAAATTTCTTCTAGTACTTTTTAAGCAAAAAGAATAGCAGACGTTTCAGATCAGTCTTAATTGATCGATGTGTAATTGATCAGTCTTAATTGATCGTTCAGTTGTCTGCACAACTTCAGTTATCTTGATCAGTTCAGTTGTCTTTGATTATATACGCATTAATATTCGGTTCGGGAAACTAGCATTTACAAAACTTCAGTTCTGTTTTCTTGATCAGTTGTTCAATCTTTTCACGCTTAATTTGACAAACTCCAAAATTAAGTTTCCAAAACATTCTCCCACTTGCCCTAGAGCCAACAACCCATAAACATTAATCACATTGCTTCGCGATGCTTTTCAAACAATGGTCTTGGAAAGGGCTTTGTAAGTGGATCAGCAACGTTATCTACAGAGGCGACTCTTTGGACTTATATATCTCCTCTTCCCACAATCTTTCGTAGTGTTGTCGTAGTATACCAGGACAGGATCAACTCCATTAAGAATAACGCCCAACTCCTGAACGAAATTCCTCATCCAAACTGCCTTCTTTGCTGCAGCAGATGCAACAATATATTCAGTTTCAATGGTGGAATCCGCAATGGTTTCTTGCTTGGAACTCTTCCAAGAGACAGCCGCACCATTGCGCTTGAATACAAAACCAGAGATCGATTTCGAATCATCTACGTCTCTTTGGAAGCTAGAATCACTATAGCCTTCCAATTTTAATTCTCCACCCCCATAGACCATGAACAAGTTCTTAGTCCTCCTTAGGTACTTAAGAATATCTTTCACAGCTTTCCAATGGATTGGACCAGGGTTCGCCTGATATCTGCTTGTAACACTGAGAGCATAAGCAACATCAAGGCATGTTTATATCATACCATACATGATACTACCAATAGCTGACGCATATGGAATTCAAGTCATCATCTCTATCTCTTCATCAGTCTTGCAGCACATTTCTTTAGATAGAGTAACACCATAACACATTGGTAAGTATCTTCTCTTGGTCTCTTCCATAGAAAATCACTTTAGAATGGTATCGATATAAGTTGCTTGGGTGAGCCCCATCATCCTTTTTTATCTATTTCTATAGATTTGTATTCCCAATTCATAGGATGCTTCACCCATGTCTTTCATGGAAAATTTACTTCCTTACCATACTTTAGTTGATTGCACTAATCCTACATCATTCCGAATGAGCAGGATATCATCAACATAAAGTATTAGGAATATCACTGCACTCCCACAAACTTTGTAAGGTCTAGGAAAATTAGAACTGCGTAACCTGAATGCATGGAATCTAGGGTTTTATTTAAAATATGTGTTTTATGACTTTATGCATTTAATGCATAATTATTGCATGGTAGAGTTTATTTCATGACTACTTTAAAGTTTAATGCATTACGGTTTAAGTTGCATTTCGCGCTCGAACGAGGAACGGAGGCCGGGGATTATCAAGAAAAATATTTTTATTGGAAGATTAATTTTAATTAATCATTATGAAGTGTTTTCGAAAATTGGGCTTTGGTGGGTATTTTTACTCGCTGGGTCAAATTTTTAATCGGTACGCGAATTTTATCTAATCGGGAGAATTTTTGAGGGCTCGGACAATATTTTCAAAAACGTATCAAAACAAAATATTTTTCGGAAGTGTGTTTGGGCTTGATGGGTTTATTTTAATGCTTTGTGGGCCAAAAACCTTTTTGTTAGTTTATTTAAATTACCTAGGGCCCATATATGCATGCACTTCCAATTTAAAGCCCTACCCCCAAGCCTTGGCCGCCCCTCTCCTCCATCAGCAGCCTCCCACGTGAAAAACCAGCAGCAACATTGCTGCAAGTCGGCCCCCTCCATTTTTCTTTCAAACAAGCTTTCTCCCCGTTCCTCCGATGCTTCCCCGACGCGCATTTTTTTGAGTCTTTGAGCATCTACACATCAAGGCACGCCATGTATCTTTATTTTCTCATCATTCGTGTCATATAATTTATGCTATGTGTGCCATGTATGAAAGTTTCTTAATCCTTGCATGAGTAAGACTTTTTTGCTTGGATTGTTCATGAAAATGCCTATTCTGGCGCATAACTCACGTCTGTCATATTCTCGTACAAAGGGCTGCTGAATTTTGGTGTTATGGGACTGTTAGGACAGGAGTGAAGGGGGACACCTTGCTAGAGGCATGACCGGATCGAGCCTGTGGGGTAAATGATAGGAGTTTTGGTTGTAAGCCGTCGTTTGTGGCAAGGTTGAGCGTGGGGGCGAGGGCCTGCTGTAGGGAACCACACCGAGCCACGAAGCAGACAATAAAGGGTCTGAGACGTGGCTTGGAAGAGCTCACCATCTGCTGGTCATGCTCAGTTTTCCAACCGTGGCACAAGGAGTGGCGACTAGGTTAGAGGGTGAGCTTGGGTTCGAGTGTATTACACGGGGCTTGTTCATGGGCAGTAAGGTTAGCCAGGGTCAGTCAAGGAGACTCTCTTGGGTTCGAGCAGGGTCCCAGCATAGCCGGTTAGGTGCTAGTCCTCTTGGTCATGTGCTAGGATCGAAAGTTTAGAGCCAAGAAACACTAGGGTTTCGATTATCCTAGTGTAGGAAAATTCAGAATGAATCATGGGGACTTTGAGGGTGGTAATTGATGCAAAATAAGTTGTAAGGGGTATTATTAAGCATTATTAAGTTATAATTTGTAATGCCCGAGAATTTGGTTATGGTAATTTGATATGATTTGTTGACAAATTGATGTGGTTATAGACGGAACAGATCAGACCGGGATAGGCGAAAAGAAGATCGAATTATGTGTGAGGACTGAACACCTCGCGCATATGCGCGACCTGACAGGGCGCATATGCGCGAGGTTCTCTGCCTCGCGCATATGAGCAACATGTATCCGCGCATGTGCGCGAGGGTGGCAGAGAGTTGTGAAGGACCTCGCGCATATGCGCCGAACGAGGGCGCGCATATGCGCGAGATGTTGTGAAGATGACGCGCCGAGGAGGGTGGCGCATATGCGCGAGACGTGTAGCTTGAAGGATGAGCCACCTAGCCTTGGACATGCAATATATAGGTATATTCTTTCATTCCACAGCCGGAAACGAGAAAGGAATTCCAGAGAAGTGTTATATTCCTTCGAAGAGATTAATTGTGATTGTGTTAAAGCCGTCCGTCAAAATTTCAATCCGACTTCAGTACCAAGTTCCTATCGACGAGAACTTCAACTGGACGTAAGTTTTACCGCGTTTTGTTATGTTTTGAAAATATGATGTTGAAGGAATCAGATATGATTCATATATGTTGTTCTTGCGATACCAGACATCCTATAATCGAAACACGATTGAGAAATACATACCGTATGAAATTGTTATGAATTTTCAGAGTTGATTTGATTATGATTAGACCGATTTGATATCAGATTTGTATTGTTATTGATTATGAGATGTTGGGATTGATATCTGATTGAGACTGTAATGCTGGGTATATTGAGATTGTACAGTTATGCTGTTGAATCAGAATTTGATTCAGTTCTGATTATATCCAGTATTGATTGAGTGGTGTATTGATATTATACTCCTTGATATTGTTATTGTCTAATTGAGTATTGACAGATTCGAATAAGAGATTCGATAGAAGCAGATTGACAGAAAAGAAAGGTATAAATCAATGTTGATTCGGGATTGCACAACTCGAGTTAGATTTAACTTAAGTTTCCCAAAATCACATACCGAATGATGATTGCATTGATATTTGCAATTCTTAAGATTAGTATGCTTAGTCTATTGATTTATAGTAGAGCATGTATTGAGTTGTGGGCTGATGTGCCTAGTCATTGGCTGATGTGCCAAGTCTTCGGCTGATTCGCCAAGACACTGGATGTTTGATTTATATCGATGTCGCTTAGGAGTTGATTCATTCCTATCGCTGAAATTCGATATACGATACAATGTCCAGAACCGGGATCCCTAGATTAGAGATGAGTCGAGTCTGAGATGACGAGTCAAGAGTTTTATTTACAGCTTTATATCGATACATGTCTTCTTATTTGATACATGATATGGATATGTGTTTCATGCTTTTATATGACTGCATGTTTATATTGTTTATACTGGGATGTATTTCTCACCGGAGTTATCCGATTGTTGCCTTGTTTGTATGTGTGCATGACAACAGGTGGGATAGGATCAGGGTCACAAAGAGAATGAGAGATTCAAGATTAGCGTGGAGATCCGTACTTAGAGTAGGTTGATTTTCAGTACTTGATATAGTGGCTGAACTCTAGTTGCGATAAACATAAGTTGCACATGATTTGTACTTTATGTTGATATTTATATCAGATTGATTACTTTACGTTTCCGAATTTGTATTTAAAAAAAATTTAGACCCAGAATAATTAAATGATCCTAATAATGATTAAGAAGATGGATTAGGTTCGGGTCCCACAGCAGGTGGTATCAGAGCAGTAGGTACCTTAGACTGAGATAGAAGCTAGTGAGCAGGGTAAAATGAGTTTTCTTTCCTTGCTTTTGATTGCTAGCATGATTTACTGCTTTGAAATGCATGTTTACCTGTTTATCTGATTTGATTTGGTAACGTGTATTATTGAGAATGAATCAGAACCGATTCTTGATCAGCAGTAAGATGATCAGAGGAGGACTGAAACAGGTTTGTTGTATTTGGTTACTAACCCTTTTGGAAATCAGATATGCCTCCTCGAAGAGTACCAGAACAGGGTAGTACATCTGCAAATCCGATGGATGTGACAGCAACTCCGATGGAAACACTGTTAAAAAGGTTTATGTTGTTCAAACCACCAACCCTGAAAGGAACAGAGACTTCTGTTGACTGTGAGAGTTGGTTAGATGATATAGAGATGCTGTTTGACTCGTTGGATTACACAGATGAGCGCCGAGTCCGACTGATTGGGCACCAGTTGCATGATGTTGCAAAGAACTGGTGGATTACGACGAAGAGAGCGTTGGAGCATCGAGGTACGAATATCACTTGGAATGTTTTTAAAGCTGAATTCTATCAGAGAATTTTCCCAGTGTCGTACAGGAAAGACAAGGGGGCAGAGTTTGCCAATCTGAGGCAGGTTCAGTTGAACAATGAGGAATATGTGACCAAGTTCTCTACCTTGTTGCGATTTGCTCCACATGTGGCCGAGAATGAGGAAGCTATTGCTGATCAGTTCATCAATGGTTTGAACCCCGAGATCTTTACATTGGTGAACACCAACGACCTAATAACTTTGCTGACACCCTGAATAGAGCCAAAGGAGCTGAAGCTGGTCTGATGAAACAGAAAGGAGCTTCGTATGTTCCTCCTGCATTGAGACCACAGCAACCTCGTCCCAGATTCGAGGGTGGCAGCAGCAATGGTGGAAAGAAAGATTTCTTGAAGGCTCGAGGAAAGCAGTTCAAGAAGTCAGGAAGCAGTTCCTCTAGCTCTGGGGGTTCCCGACAGAGCCAGAGCTATACCGGCGTCTATTGCAAGACTTGCGGAGGGAGACATCCCACATAGCAATGCCAAGGAGTATTTGGTAGTTGCCACATCTGCAGACAGTCGGGACACTTTGCTAGGGTGTGTCCACAGAGGGGTTCCCAGAGATCCCAGGGAGCGGAGTCATCTGAATCAGTGGCTCAGACAGATAGACGATCATCTACTATTCACTCTTTCCAGCCACCTCCGACTACTACTCCGTCACAGCAGAGGCCAGGAGGAAGCCAGACAGTTAGCCAGCCTCCTAGATAGCAGGCCAGAGCATTTGCTTTGACAGAGGAACATGTTCATGAAGCACCAGATGATGTTGTTGCAGGTAAATGTTCTTTATGTGGTTATCCTGCTTATGTATTGATAGATACGGGTGCTTCTCATACATTTATATCTGAACGATATGCATTGAGTCATGCATTGCCTGTTGAGTCTTTATCAGCTGTAGTGTCTATCTCTTCTCCTTTTGGGACATGTTTGATATCAGTGCAGTCTGTGAAACATTGTATACTACGGTACGACGGGCATGAGATTGATTTAGATTGTATCGTACTTGGGTTTTCTGATTTTGACTGTATTATCGGTATCGATATGTTGACCAAGTACAGAGCTACCTTTGATTGTTTCCAGAAGATTGTAAGATTCAGACTTGACATGGCTGATGCATGAAAATTTTGAGGTAAGGGTTCTAGATCGAGAATTCCTTTGATATCTACATTATCTATGACTCGATTGTTACAGAAAGGAGCGGAGGGATTCCTTGTCTATTCAGTTGATTTACTGAAATCGAGTCCATCATTGGCTGATTTGCCAGTGGTCTGTGAGTTTGCTGATGTCCTCCCAGATGAGATTCGGGGTTTGCCTCTGATTCGAGAGATAAATTTCAGCATTGAATTGGTACCAGATACACTTCCGATTTCTAGAGCTCCGTACATAATGGCACCGATTGAACTGAAAGAGTTGAAAGAACAGTTGGAAGATTTACTGGCCAAGGGATACATCAGACCGAGTGTTTCTCTTTGGGGTGCTCCAGTATTGTTTGTCAGAAAGAAAGACGGTTCTATGAGACTTTGTATTGATTACCGAAAACTGAACAAGGCTACGGTAAAGAACAAATACCCTTTGCCTCGTATCGATGATTTATTTGATCAGTTGTAGGGTTTTTCTGTATATTCCAAGATCGATCTGAGATCTGGATATCATCAGCTGAGAGTCAGAGATTCTGATATTTCGAAGACAACGTTCAGAACCAGGTATGGACATTATGAGTTTATTGTCATGCCGTTTTGTTTAACTAATGCTCCAGCTGTATTTATGGGTTTGATGAACCGTATATTTCAGAATTATCTTGATGATTTTGTGATTATTTTCATTGATGATATATTTGTATATTCGAAGAATATGCTTGATCATGCTGAGCATCTGAGAGCTGTGTTGAGAACTTTAAGGGCTGAGAAATTGTATGCCAAACTGTCGAAATGTGAATTCTGGTTGAGACAGGTTGTATTTCTGGTCATATTATATCCGGAGATGGTATTTCTGTTGATCTTAGCAAGGTTGAGGCTGTGATCAGTTGGCCGAGACCGACATCTGTGCCAGAGATACGCAGTTTTTTGGGTTTGGCAGGCTACTACAATCGATTTATTAAAGATTTTTCGAGTATTGCCAAGCCTATTACTCAGTTGACTCAGAAGAATGCTCCATTTGTATGGTCAGAAGACTGTGAGTCCAGTTTTCTTGAGTTGAAGAAGAGATTGACCAGTGCTCCGATCTTGACTATTCCATCAGGTACTGGTGATTTTATAGTTTATTGTGACGCTTCTCACATAGGCTTGGGTTGTGTTCTGATACAGCGAGGACATGTTATCGTTTATGCTTCGAGACAACTGAAGCCACATGAGACTCGCTACCCAATTCATGATCTTGAATTGGCGGCCATCATCTTTGCACTGAAGATATGGCGACATTACCTATATGGTGAGAAGTTCGAAATCTATTCTGATCATAAAAGCTTGAAATATATATTTTCACAATCCGAATTGAATATGAGGTAGCGAAGATGGCTTGATTTGCTTAAATATTTTGATTGTGAGATCAAATACTATCCGGGGAAATCCAATGCAGCAGATGCACTGAGTCGAAAGGTATGTTATTTATCCTTATCGACGATTGGGGTTTCAAATTTGATAGAAGATTGTTGTTTGTCTGGATTGGTATTTGAGACAGATTATAAGCCGTTGAGACTGTATGCTGTTCAAGTCGAACCAGAGCTGATTTTGAGAATTAATGCGGCTCAGAAAAGTGATCAGAATGTGCAGAATTTGATATCGATGGTCAGAGCAGTGCATCGATCAGAGTATCAGGTACGGGATAGTGTACTGTATGTGAATAATCGCCTTGTTGTGCCGAATGTTTCAGAGTTGAAACGACAGATATTGTCCGAAGAGCATAGCAGTCGATTCAGTATTCATCTTGGTGGCAGAAAGATGTATAATGATTTGAAAAGACAGTTTTGGTGGAAACAAATGAAAGCTGATATTGCTGAGTTTGTATCAAAATATATGAATTGCCAACAGGTGAGGCAGAAAGAAAGAAACCAGGAGGACTGTTACATAGCTTATCTATTCCTGAATGGAAATGGGATCACATTTCCATGGATTTTGTGATGAAGTTACCGAGATCCTCCCGAGGTTGTGATGCGATTTGGGTCGTGATTGAAAGATTGACCAAATCAGCATGTTTTATTCCGTACAAGATGACGTACCGACATGACCAGATGGCAGAGATTTATGTCAGAGAGGTGGTCAGATTGCACGGAGTGCCGAAGTCGATTGTTCCAGACCGTGATCCTCGGTTTACTTCGCACTTCTGGCAGAGTTTGCAGCAGGCTCTAGGTACGAAGTTACATCTGAGTACCGCATATCATCCACAGACCGACGGATAGTCAGAGCGGACTATCCAGATACTGGAGGATATGCTTAGAGCCGTAGTGCTTGATTTTAGCACTAGTTGGCAGGATTCATTGCCACTTTGTGAGTTTTTCTACAACAACAACTATCAGACGAGTATTGAGATGGAACCATTTGAAGCTTTGTACGGGAAGAAATGCAGATCCCCTCTGTATTGGGACAATATCTCTAAGGTTCCTGAGATTGGACCTGATATGATCAGAGATATGATAGAAAAAGTGAAGCTGATTCAGAAGAGAATGAAGGCAGCTCAAGACAGACAGGCCAAATATGCCAATGTTCGACGTAGACCGTTGGTATTTGAGGCAGGAGAACGAATATTCTTGAAGATTTCACCTTTCAGAGGAGTTGTCAGATTTGGCAAGAAAGGGAAGTTGTCTCCACGATATATTGGGCCTTATGAAATTCTCGAGAAGATAGGAGATCGTGCCTATCGACTCGCATTACCGCCTTCTTTATCAGGAATACATGATGTCTTTCATGTATCATTATTGCGGAAATATCTGTCTGATGCTTCATATATTATTCAGCCAGACGAGGCCGAACTGGACGAGACACTGAGTTACTTCGAGAAACCGATTCAGATTCTCGATCGAAAAGCAAAGCAGCTCAGGACGAAGACCATTCCGCTTGTGAAAGTTCAATGGAGTCGTCATGGCACTGAAAAAGCTACATGGGAAACCGAGTCAGACATGAGGTAGAGATTTCCCGAGTTATTTCACTGATGTGAGTATTCTTATTTAGCTTCTATTCTCCATTCCTTATTGTATCTGATATGATATCTGATTGGATTGCCTGTGATTTCAGGGACGAAATCGGATCTTGGGGGGAAGAAATGTAATGCCCGAGAATTTGGTTATGGTAATTTGATATGATTTGTTGACAAATTGATGTGGTTATAGACGGAACAGATCAGACCGGGATAGGCGAAAAGAAGACCGAATTATGTGCGAGGACTGAACACCTCGCGCATATGCGCGACCAGACAGGGCGCATATGCGCGAGGTAGGCAGAGAACCTCGCGCATATGCGCGACATGTATCCGCGCATGTGCGCGAGGGTGGCAGAAAGTTGTGAAGGACCTCGCACATATGCGATGAACGAGGGCGCGCATATGCGCGAGATGTTGTGAAGATGACGCGTCGAGACTTAGTGTCTCGCGCATATGCGCCGAGGAGGGTCGCGCATATGCGCGAGACGTGCATCTTGAAGGATGAGCCACCTAGCCTTGGACATGCAATATTGTAATGCCCGAGATTTTGATTATGTTAATCCGAGATTATTGATTAAGAATTGAGGTGATTATAGCCAGGCCATTTCGAGACCAGATTGGGCAAAGCATATGAATGGTACAAGTTTTGGACAGAACTATTGGCGCCCGAGCGGTAGAAAGTAACCGCCTGAGCGCCAATGTTCAACAAAGTATGCTTCGGACAGAAGATGTGGCGCCTGGGCGGTGGTTTTTGACCGCCCGAGCGCCAATGTGTATTGTGGAGGACAGAACCTCCTGCGCCCGGGCGGTAAGTTATAACCGCCCGAGCGCCGAGCAAGCGCCCGAGCGGTAATTCTCGACCGCCCGAGCGCCGCCTGAGTTGTTTGAAAATGAGCCACGTTTCATAGACATGCAACGTGATATATATAAGTTAATCCTTCAGTAAACATTAGGAAAAGAAAGAGAAAGGTCGAGGAAAAGCTCCAGAGAATTTGTGAAAGAAATCCTTACGCCTTTATATTTCAATCTGTCCGTCTGATTTTGAATCCGACTTCAGTATTGTGTTCCTATCAACACAGGCTACAACTGGACGTAAGTTTTGATACGTTTTGATATGTTTTAAAATTATGGTATTGTCAGAATCTGATATGATTCATATATGATGTTATTGTCATGTTAGACATCGTATAATCGAAATCGAACTGGAGAACAAATACCATATGGAATTGTTATGATTTTCGGAGTAGTTTTGGAGTCGAATTGATATCAGAATTGAATTGTTATCAAATATGAGATGTTAGAGTTAATATCTGACTGATATGGTAGTGCTGGATATATTGAAATTATGACATCATATTGTTGAAACAGAATTTGATCGAATTCTGATTATATCCGGTATTGATTGAGTGGTGTATTGATACTGTACCCTCGATATCGTTATTGTCAGATTGAGTAGTGACAGGCTTTGAGTTCGAGGCTTCGACAGAGTCAGAGTATCAGAAAGAAAGGTATAAATTAATGTTGAGTTGGGATTGCACAACTCGAGTGAGGCTTGACTCGAGTTTCCCTAAATCACATACCTAGTTTACTGCATTGATATTTGTAGTTAATGAGATTGATGTTTGTAGTCTATTGATTTATAGCCACTGCATGTATTGACTACTGATTCGTTTAGTCATAGACTGATTCGTCTAGCTATCGGCCGAGTTGCCTAGCTACTGGCTGATTCGCATAGTCATCGGCTGATTCGCCTAGTCCCTGACTGATTCGTCTAATTATTGGCTGATTCGCTTAATCCTTGACTGATTCATCAATTCTGTGGCTGTTTTGCCCAGACACTGGATATAGGAATTATATCGATGCCGTTTAGGGTTGAGTCATTCCTATCGACTGAGATTCGATATAATTCTCAATATTCAAAACCGGGATCCCTAGATTAGAAATGAGTCGAGTCTGAGACGACGCGTTGTTTGAGTCAAGTCTGATACGACTAGTTGATTTACAGTTTTGATATCATACATGTTTGTTGATTGGCTGCATGTGAATGATAATTGTTATATACTTTTGTATATGTTTTATATGATTGCATGTTTACATTGTTTATACTGGGATTTATTCTCACCGGAGTTATCCGGCTGTTGTCTTGTTTTGTATGTGTGCATGACAACAGGTGGGACAGGTTCAGGGTCGAGAAGATGAAGAAAGATCGTGATTAGAGTGGAGGCTCCGGACTTGGATTAGAGATAGCGTTGGACACTTGATATTAGCTGTTAAACCTTAGTTTAATAAATGTATGTAGTACAGGACTTGTACTTTTATACTGAGATGTATATATGTTTTATTTCACTACGTTCCGCATTTTAAAAAAAAAATTTAGACCCTGTATTACTAATTGATTAATTAGTCCCAATGATGATTAAGAACTTGATTAGCGTCCGGGTCCCCGCAAATATATAGGTATATTCTTTCATTCCACAGCAGAAAACAAGAAGGGAATTCCTGAGAAGTGTTATATTCCTTCGAAGAGATTAATTGTGATTGTGTTAAAGCCGTCCGTCCAAATTTCAATCCGACTTCAGTACCGAGTTTCTATCGACGAGAACTTCAACTGGACGTAAGTTTTACTACGTTTTGTTATGTTTTGAAAATATGATGTTGAAGGAATCAGATATGATTCATATATGTTGTTCTTGCGATACCAGACATCGTATAATCGAAACATGATTGAGAAATAGATACCGTATGAAATTTTTATGAAGTTTCAGAGTTGATTTGATTATGATTAGACCGATTTGACATCAGATTTGTATTGTTATTGATTATTAGATGTTGGGAATGATATCTGATTGAGACTGTATTGGTGGGTATATTGAGATTGTACAGTTATGCTGTTGAATCAGAATTTGATTCAGTTCTGATTATATCCAGTATTGACTGAGTGGTGTATTGATATTATACTCCTTGATATTGTTATTGTCTAATTGAGTATTGACAGATTCGAATAAGAGATTCGATAGAAGCAGATTGACAGAAAAGAAAGGTATAAATCAATGTTGATTCGGGATTGCACAACTCGAGTTAGATTTAACTTAAGTTTCCCAAAATCACATACCGAATGATGATTGCATTGATATTTGCAATTCTTGAGATTAGTATGCTTAGTCTATTGATTTATAGTAGAGCATGTATTGAGTTGTGGGCTGATGTGCCTAGTCATTGGCTGATGTGCCAAGTCTTCGGCTGATTCGTCAAGACACTGGATGTTTGATTTATATCGATGTCGCTTAGGAGTTGATTCATTCCTATCGCTGAAATTCGATATACGATACAATGTCTAGAACCGGGATCCCTATATTAGAGATGAGTCGAGTCTGAGATGACGAGTCAAGAGTTTTATTTACATCTTTATATCAATACATGTCTTCTGATTTGATACATGATATGGATATGTGTTTCATGATTTTATATGACTGCATGTTTATATTGTTTATACTGGGATGTATTTCTCACCGGAGTTATCCGGTTGTTGTCTTGTTTGTATGTGTGCATGACAACAGGTGGGACAGGATCAGGGTCCCAAAGAGAATGAGAGATTCAAGATTAGCGTGGAGATCCAGATTTAGAGTAGGTTGATTTTCAGTACTTGATGTAGTGGCTGAACTCTAGTTGCGATAAACATATGTTGTAAATGATTTGTACTTTATGTTGATATTTATATCAGATTGATTACTTTACGTTTCCGCATTTGTATTTTAAAAAAAAAAATTTAGACCCAGATTAATTAAATGATCCTAATAATGATTAAGTAGATGGATTAGGTTCGGGTCCGCCCATAATTTGAGTTGGAAAAAAAATTGATTAGGTTTCGGGTTGATTCGGGTTAAAACTGGGACCCCGGTCCAAGTTTTAAAATGAATCGTTTAAGTTTTGAATCGGGCTCTATTTTACGTCTAAGAAATACTTTGTAATATGTTTTGGGATGTTTTAAAGTGTTTGGTGAGTTTCGGGTCGAAATGTTGAGGTCCAAGAGTAAAACGGTTTTAGTCATGGCAGCACCCTAAGCACGATTTTACATGTTTTTAAATGTTTATGTGTCACGTTTATGACTTTTTATGAAATTATGAAAAATACGTTGCATGCTTGATTTTAAGAAAAATTTACGTATATGCATGATTTTATTAAGTGATGAATATGATGTCATGTTTTGAAGGATGAGATTTGGTTGTGACTAACAAGATGACACGATGACATGTAAAGCCAGGGCTCAGTGGACGGGTAATGCTGTCACTGATGTCCTCGCCGCCGGGTACCTCGGTTACACGTAGATGGATACATCGACTAACATGATAATACGAAAGTCACAACTAATTAACGTAATTCAAATTAAGAAAATGATCACATATATGTTGATATGATGATATATTTTACGAATATGATTATGCTTTGAGAGGTTAAGATTATGCATAAGATTTTCCACGATCATTAAGTGTATGTTGATTACAGTATTTTTCACTGCTGCATGCTATGTATATGTATTTGTTATAACGTTAGAGGTGTGTTGAGTATTTAGACTCACTAGGTGTGATTGATGCAGGTGAGCATATCAATGAGGAGGCTGGAGGTGCCGGATTTTGAGTAGGCAGAGCTGAATGTGCGCGCACGACCCGAGGACCTTATTTTTCCGCACATCATGTTTTCATGAGTTTGGAGTAGACATGATCAATTTTTACGTTTGTCATGATATGTTGATGTTTTTCAGTATTTTTACTTGTCTTACTTTTACACACATGATCGATGGCCGAGTTGGCAATGATTTTAAACGGCATAGTTTTTTATTGTCATTTGATTACGATTATTTTCAAACGCGTATTTTCAGCAGTCCTGCATGCATGCCTTTAAATGGGATTTTCGTGTATTAGTTTTTTTTATATAAAAAAAATTAGTAGCATTTTTAAGAATTAGACGTTTTAAACTTTCTTGTACGCACATGGTTCCTCAGGATCCTTGGCAAACCAAATTCCTAGATAGTGTTGTCGAATCTGAGGTTCCAACTTCTGGACGCCTGCTTGAGACCATATATTGATCTTTGAAGTTTGCATACCTTATGCTGAGTTTTCATTGATGTGTATCCCTCAGGTTGGGACATATAAATATCTTCTTTAATGTCTCCATTGAGGAATGCAGTTTTTACATCAATTTGTAATATCACATAGTCATATCATGCTGCTATGGCCAGTAGTATTCTAATGGACTTAAACATAGCTACTGGTGAAAATTTTTCCTCATAGTCAATTCATTTCCTTTGATTATAATCTTTTACATCAGTCTTGCTTTGAAGATCAATACCTTCCCATCCGCCCCAAAATTTCTTTTGTAGATCCAATTGCATCATATGGGAACGATTCCCTCAGGTGTATCCACCAATATCCAGACTTGAGTTGAATACATAGAGTACATTTCAGACTGCATGGCTGACATTTGGATGAATCAGTATCAGATATTGCTTTTTTAAAGTTCATTGGATCACATCCAACACAAGGCTCATCATGGCCTTGTTCATGAAGAAGTGTATATCTAGTATGTGGTCTAATAATCCTATCAGACATTCTAGGTGCGTGTACTTCAACTACTGGTTGTTGGGGATTAGGTTCAACTTCTAGAGTTGAGGGAGTATCTTGAATTTCTTCAAGTTTTATCAACACACCTTTTCTATATAATAGAAACTCCTTCTCTATGAAGGTGGCATTTCTTGAGACAAACACTGTTACTTAATTGGGATGATAGAAATAATATCCAACATAATTCTTTGGATATCCCACAAAGTAGCTCAAAATGGATCGACTATTCATTTTGTCACCCAATGTCTACTTTACGTAAGCAGGACATCCACATATTCTTAAGTAAGAATATTTGGGAGTTTTTCCCGTCCATATCTCCTATGATGTTTTATCCACTGCTTTTGTATGGATATTATTCAACAATATTGCCGCAGTTTCAAGTGCAAAGCCCCAAAATGATGTAGGTAATTCAGTGAATCCTATCATGGATCAAACCATGTCCATCAAAGTTCGATTACGACGTTCAGAAACACCATTCAATTCTGGTGTTGCTTGTGGAGTCCATTGTGAGAGAATCTCATTCTCTTTTAGATAATCCAAGAATTCAGTACTCAAGTATTCTCCACCTCGATCCGATCGAAGTGTCTTAATACTTCTTTGTAGTTGTTTTCCACTTCTGATCTGAATTCTTTGAACTTTTCAAATGCTTCAGATTTGTGTCTCATCAAATAGACATACCCATACCTCGAATAGTTATCAGTAAAGGTAATGAAGTAGGATTGCCCATATTTTGTTCTAACACGGGCCACAAACATATGTGTGGATTAAATTCAGTAGACCATGTGCACGTTCCACGTTTCCTTTAAAGGGAGCCTTGGTCATTTTTCCTTTTAGACATGACTCACAAGTAGGTAGAGAATTTATGTCTGACAAGTCAAACAATCCTTCTCCCACTAGTTTGTGCATCTTTCTTTGGGAAATGTGACGTAGTCTAGCGTGCCATATTTTTGCGGGATTTGGATCATCTAACTTTCTTTTGTTTCTTGTTGTTTTCTTTTGTGTTTGGATATTGTACAACGGAATATCTTTCAATTTTAAGTTATATAGATTGTTCAATAATTCGCCGGTTCCTATCAAACATTATTTCTTGTAAATATTGCAAACACATTTAGCAAAAACACAAGAATAATCAACTCTATTAATCATAGAAATAGAAATAAAGTTTTTAACCGATTCAGATACATATAAAACGTCTCTCAAAAGTAACTTAAATTATTGTTCAAAATCAAATTAATGTCTCCAATAGCAGTTGCAGCAACCCTTGCTCCATTTCCCAATCTTAGATATGTCTCACCATCTATAAGTCTTCTACTTCTTGTCATCACCTGCAAATCATTGCATAGATGAGAACCACATCCGGTATCTAATACCCAAAAAGAAGAATTAATTGACACATATACTTCTATGTAAAACATACCATGACCAGAACGCTTCTGGGCTTTGGCAAGATACTCCATTCAGTTATGCCTCCAATGTCCAGGCTTGTTGCAGTAGAATCAGACATGTTCTGACTTGTCGGGATTTGTGGGCCCAAGAGTGGGTTTCTTGTATGGCTTCTTGTTGGGCTTGTTCTTCTTCGGAGGGGCAGAAAGATTCTTGCCTTTATTTTGGGCTCTCTTTTTCGTACCTGACGTTGAGCCCACAGGAAGAACAATTTTTTTCTTTTTTGATTGTGACCTTATAAGTAGTAAGCATGTTAACCAACTCTTCATGGGTGGCCTCGAGGTTATTCATATTAAAATTAACCACAAATCCATTGAACGAGGGGAGTAGTGACAGCAAAAGAATATCAGTCGAGAGCTCACTAGGAATAACCACATTGAGTCCCACCAACTTCTCAATGAGGCCAATCATCCTAACACCATGCTCATGGACCGAGCACATACGCAATCTTTTCTGAGTTCAGAAAAATCTTTAAATTTTGAAACTAGTCATTATAGTTAGGGCCAGTCAACTTGTTTTGATCGAAAATGATTTAAATCGGGTTACGAGCAGTCATCGTAAATATACTGAAATGAAAACAGATAATGGTTACTGATTATTTTAAAATAATTCTAAGATATAAAATATGGATTTTTATTTTATAAATTTCTCTCACATTATTTTGACATTTCCACTACCCTATGATAAAAAGGAGAAATCGTATTTTTTTAGTGGGCAAGTAGAGCCCAATTAGACAATTATGATCAAGAATAATATCAGCCAATTATAATTTCGAAAAAGTAGAATCTAATTGCATCCCTATGCAACCTCTCCGTGTTTCGCCTCACGTTTAATAAGGACCCAATAATATGATGCCGTTTATTTTCACGTGTCAAACTAACCCATCAATATTGAATTATAGTGGACGGTCGCCATGAGTTCCCCCAATAATATGAGCCGAAGTCATGGGAGTTCCACTCAATTCACATCTTATGTCCGGTGGAAGTCACAGCTTTCCGGGATCTAGGCCTCCCCAATAATATGATCCAGACATTGTCCGCGGGTAGCGTTCAAAATGCAATCACAGTTGATGGAAGGCAAGAATAAATTAAAGTCTTTTAATTTTTACTTTTGTGGTTTGATATAAATTTTGAATCTTATTCAAAATGAGATATTTTAATTTTAAAATTGTCTCATCATTTTAATTTAAAAATGCGTGCCACATTTGTATGTTTTCCGGATTCATGCAACAATATTATTTAATAATACATACATGCATACTACTATATATATCATATATCATAATATGATATTCAACAATAAATAAGGATGATCGATCATCAACACTATTAGATCTATGTCAGCCAGACATGAATCCAGACTCAAAACCTAGGTGAATGTAGGGATGTAAATGCAACTTATTACAAGAGCTTCCAATATTTTACATATCTTCATCTTGTGCATCGGGCTCACTATCTTCCAGTCTTGATCTCCCACTATTACTAATAATTACATTTAAATAGCCATAGCACATAAGGGATACATCTCATGGGGTGGGAACGAGCCATAAACCAGGTCCACTTTAATAATATCAAATATTAACAAAATGAATTAAAAACAGTAAAATATCCTAACATACACCTATCACATTGGTCAATGCTCTCGATCATTCTTCATGCTTTTAATGTCACATAATAACATCAAATAATTAAAAAAAATTAATCAATTGATTAAATCATGAATCTAATTATTTTATTATTAACCATTATTATTATTAAAGAATTAATAAATTAAATAAACACCTTTTATTTAATTTCTAATTTATTCAATAATAATTGATTTCTTGTAAAACATATTTTTATCATGTTTATTTAATTTGTAATTTATTCAATAATAATTGATTTTTTGTAAAACTTATTTTTACCATAAATAATTAAATCATATTCTACTTTTTTACTTTACAAGAAAATTATAAATTTAGCAAATTTTTATTTTAAGGAAAAATTGAACAATTTTCACAAAATATCAACTTTATCAAAGACTTTGTAAAATCAGAAAATCGCACCCTAGGTCCGAACAATTCAAGTCCACGACCCAACACGGTGCCCGAGGCATTCCCGGGCACCTGCCGACGCTGCCCGATCGTATCGAGCACTGGCGGGCACGGCGTGCACAGGCATGCGCACGCGGTCCCGATCAGTGCAATGCGATGTGTCTATTTATCTGTTTTTTTTCTTGATGGACGTGCGCGCACGCCGCGCACTGGCTGTTAGCGCACGTCGTGTGCATACGGCACGCACACTGTGCTCACGGTCTGCCCGGAAATGTTCCGGGCTGATCCGAATATTTAGTTTTCTGATAAAAATCAAAATTTTGATTGTGCATCATGACCTAATTTTTTCATAACATAAGATTTAGGCTTCATAATTAACTTTAATTGTTTTGATTAATTAATTGGACTAGTCCAACTTGTTTAATTAATTAATCAAATTTCCCTAAGAACTTTATTTATTTAATATGTTGGACTTGCACTCCTACAAACCCATCAAATATACGTCCCACTATATATTTAATTTAATATTTAATTGTGACGTCCAAAAACCAACCTACATAAACCACATGCATGCAAGTGATTTCAATTGCTTAATTTTTTTATTTAATTGATTTTATATTCTTGCATGGTACATATTTTATGATTAAAAGTATAATTGCATGATTAAATGATTATATGACATGATTTCATGAGAATTGTAGATTTTATTCGAATGTTCGATAACAGGCTGAGGAAAGGAGACCGGGGACGACCAAGACAAAATAAAGATTTTTAACTAAATATTTTCAGGGCTTATGAATATGATTAAATTTTTCTAAAAATGATAGAGTTCAAATTATTTTACGAGTCGAGCTCGATTTTACCCCGGAAGTCGGTTTTGGGCAAACGAAAAATTTTTAAAAGATCAAAAATATTAGTTTTGGAAACTAATTTTTATAAACTTTTATTTTACAATTAAATAGGTGTTATTGGGCCTAATTTACCTAGGATGATTAGGCCCAATTGTTCCTAAACTTTAAGGCCCAAAACCTAATCCCATTATCATGCAAATTAAAATCTATAAAATAGAAACCTAGACTTTCAAAGCACCCTACCAGCCGAAATCTTCACACACAGCACACACTAAACTTCGAGAATTCTAAAGGAAGAAAACAACGAGTCTTCTTTGCCCTTTCGTTCTTCTTCGCACCCCACGCCGACGATCGTATTTACGAGCATTATAAAACGCAAAGTCATGTTTCTAAACTCCCTTGACCCATCATTCAATCCATAATATGCATGTTTTGTTTATTTTGCACGAAAAACATTGGAGTTCAAATTGCTTAACGTATTGACGATTTTTTTCAAAGTTATGAAAGTTTTTACATATTTATGAACGTGTTATGATTTCCAACGAGTATGCTGCCAACATAGAATGTTTAATAAGTGTAAAATGGACAAATTTGGATGGAAACGAGTGTTGGAAATGGCTAAGGGGGTGCATGCCTAGGGTTTTCTAGCCATGACCAAAGGAAGATGGCTCGGCCTTTGGGCTGTGCGCCAGGGGGCTCGGCCAGGGTTGGGCTGGGGCTCGATGTGGGTCATGGTTCAGGGTTAGGAAGGGTCCTAGCAGGTATGCTAGTAGGGGAAAGTAGATGATCGCATGGACTCTTCTTATGCGCATATGAAGCAAGCAGCAATCAGCTGCTGTGGGAGGGCTAGGGCTTGGTCGGGGATGGGCTAGGAAAGGTCTGAGGGTGGTCCAGTGAGGTTCACGAGGTTTCGGGCATGGTGGTGGCTCGAGTGAAGAGTCCTAGTCGAGTGAGGAGTCCTAGTGCACAAGTCTTCAGCCGCGACTCAAGCTGGAACGTGTGGCATGGGCTAGGGGCTGGTTAAATGGGTAAGGCTAGGTCAGAGAGGGTCCATGAGGCTCGAGTGAGGGTTTGGTCCATGATGGTCTGGGGGTGGCTCGATAAAATCGAGCCGTGGCTCAATATGGTTAGGCTAAAGTTCGGCCTAAGCTAGGAAAAAAAATGATTCGAACCGTGGGCCATTGGGGTCGATTCATGGTTCACGAGGGTCCTTTAGATATGAAAAGTCTATGTTTAAAATTTGGGAAGAAAATATTAAAGTTTGAATTAATTCGGGAATTAAACGCATAACGAATTATTAAATAGAAAATTAAATCGAAAGCCTCTAATGTAAGATAAATAAAAATTTTAAAAATTAAATTTAAGCTTAAATAATTATTTGGGATGGTCTAGAGTCAATGAAATTAAGAAAAATTCAAAATCGAGAATTTTAAGTTCAGGGACAAGACGATCACTTTACACCTGGGTAGTACGAAAAGGGTTGACAGCGTCCCGAAGGGTCATAACGCATGTTAATATTATGATGATTTTGATGAAAATATGATATTTTATTATTTATGATAAAACTGTGCAATTTTTATTCTGAAAATGCTATTTTTGAAAAGTCGTTATATTTTATGATTTAAAAAGGAAAAAGAAAAATATTTTAAGGGATATGAATTGATTGTGACATAAAGGATATGATATATGACTTTTGAAAATATCGTGAGGGAAAAGGCCCCAGAGGGAGCCCGTTTACCGGACAAGGCCCAGAGGGAGCCCAACAAACGTATTTCTATTTTATGTCGATGCCTAGTGCCCGTCTCCATGCGCAATGGTGAGCTAAGACTGATCAGTCGAACAGAGGATAAAAGGCTAGTCACTTTCAAGGATCAAACTTCACTCAAAATAAAAAATGATCGAAAGCTTTACGATTTATTTATGCTTAAAGGTTATTTTAAATAAAAGTATGGTTTTTAATGCTTGTGATTGTATATGTATTATTTGTTACTCGTGTTTAGAACGTTCTGAGACATTAGACTCACTAGGTTTGAATGTTGCAGATGATGATGTTATTAAGAGAGGCGCTGACGCTTCAGTGGATCGTCAGGTGATTTTTGTTAATGAGTTTATTAGAGACTTTTATGCTTTATTTTGATGTTAGTCGATCTTGTTAATGGCCGACGTATGTTTTTTGGTTGATTTTTATGCATTTGAAATTTTATTGTTAAACTATTTTGATTTATGGAAATTTTGAGTATTTAAATTATTGATTGTCGATTTTATGCTTTTAAAAAATTAGTAGGATTTTTACAGTCAAAAGTAGTAAACGTTTCATTAATAAACTCAACTTTTGAGTTTAATAAATTAAATTATCATATTTTATAAATTCAACTTCTTTAATGTATTCTCTCCAAATTTTAAATATAATAAAATCAACTTCTTGAATTTACTATCTCATAAATTCAACTCTTTCAATTTATTCTCTCAAAATTTAATTATCATAAATTCAACTCCTTGAATTTACTATATCATAATTTTATATAAATTCAACTACTTGAATTTATTCTCTCAACGGGAACAAAATAATCCAGTGCTTGTGTGACCCTCAATGGTCCAGGGATACAGCTAGTCGTGGGTTCACAACTCTTTGTGATTCAGGACATTTTTCTTTATTCGGGCTTACGCCAATTTGTCCCATTTCATGCACCAACATTTGGTCATGAGAATGTTAGAAATCATTTTTCTGATTAAACCCATAGAATCATGGTAAGAGGGTCTAGTAGCATCGCCCCATGATTCCCTAGGTTTCACTGATAGTGCCTGCAAGAGCCAGTCAGTTATGATTAACGTACAGTATTGTCCATTCATCTCATATATCTCGATCGAATCTGCCACCATTGGTTCACTGAGGGTTGCATATTAGATTCGATAGCTTTATGATACGATCATGAAATATTCACATAGTCATCGCATGTACAAATAGAGAACTCCTTTCCTAATGTACATCTCACACTCTGGCCAGAGATTTCATGCACTATTATTTTGTTAGATCACATAGGATATCCACACCCGTAGATGAGCGATGAATTCTCAATTACAATGCACTGGCTCCTATACATTTCGCAAGTTCACCCAACCTCGCCATCTTGTAATCCTCACGGAGTCGGTAAACGAGTGAAAGCACAATCCTAATACGTAGAGCCTCGGTGTTGTCACGGGTCGTAAGGACTAATCACGTACAATCACAATCACGGACTTTTCCTCTCGATTAATGATAACCACATGGAAAGTCCGAGAGAGGGTTTTCCGGTAAAATCATCGTATGATTATCCATCTGCATGATTGGACATCTCCATACTCTTTCCATGAAACACGGTACACATCACATATGCTAGTCTCAACCTCAAGCGAACTTTAACCTTATTTTTAGGCGGCTGAATCGACTAGGATCGAATTTAGAATATACAGTGTTTACAAATGAGTTTCAAGATCAAATTACTATTCATTCATATTAAAGTATAACCAATGACTTTATCTATGATGATTGCAAAAATGAAACTATAAAAAGCTAAATTATATTAAAATACAGATTATTTATTACACTTGAGTCAATAAATTTCCTAGCCAACCGTGCATGGAATCTACTCTAACATAGATGACTGCTGAGTTAAGCATGGCCCTGACCACAGTTTGAAAATCAACGGTTCCAATTTCAATAAAGGTGAAACCGAAAATGAAATTGAACCGCTTGGATACGGTTCATTTGCTGTTTTTGACATTTCCGTCCAGTTATAGTTTGAACCGATTTAAGAAAAATTTTATTTTTTTAAAACTTAAGGATAAAAAGAAAAATAATGTTGCAAAATGTGTGACAATGGAACTAATTTTTCAAAAATTATATTATAAAATAATATTAATATTTAATTTTTATTTGAAAAGAAAAAAAATAATGTTAAATTTAATTTCTATGTATAAAATGGTCTAATTACAAAATTTAATGTATCTATGTATTCTAAACAATCTTAAAATTTAAGATTAATTTACGGTTCATGTTGCTGTTTAGGGTCCTTATTTTTAGTTTCGATGTTCAAAACTTTCTTTGGGTGAAGTATGTTATTTAAACATCCATAGAGAGTTTATATTGTATACATATGGGTAAATTACGCTGGACTCCAAATCAATCAGGATTAACGGAGATGACCCTTCTCGTATCTCCCTTCGAACGGATCTCCGTCTTTTGACCATCGAATTGGGTCCACGATCGGAAACTGTATTCTTTGCTCGGATTGCAGAAGAAATCGAAAACAATTTTTACGTTGAGAATAGGACACCTGAATTTCAGAAATCCGGAGTTAGTACCGCGACGGCGGGGCTGCGTCGCAAGAATGAGGCTCGGCCGAAATTCTTTTAAAGAAAAGGAGATGGCTGAAATTTTGTTGGGAGAGAGGAGAGGAAAAATTTTGTGCGTCAAGACTTGACAGCAAAAATTATATATTTTTTTGTATCCCCTCATGATATATTTATAGAGTATGATTCTTGATCCCATCAGTAGTCCTTTTCCTATAAAGTTTTTTATTTTCAATAATTAAAATTCTCATATTATTATTATATCATGTATTTATCAACTATTGATAATGCATGATATATTAATAGTATATACACATCTTTATATCTCCATATAAAGTGTATATATAAAGATTAATATATTTACATATACACATTTAATACACACATAAGCAATTTTATAATTTTTTATATTGATGATATATTAGTATTTTATAATGATATTGAAACACATTTTAAACATTTAGATATATTTAAAAATATTGTTATTCAAAATGGTCTTGTCATATCAAAATCTAAAATGATTTTATTTCAAACGAATATTAGATTTCTTGATCATATGATTGAGAAAGGAAAAATTATTCCTATACAAAGAAGTATAGAATTTGGTTCAAATTCCCTAATCTTATAACTGATAAAACTCAATTACAAAGATTTTTAGGAAGTTTAAATTACATCTCTCTTTATATTAAAGATCTTACTAAGGATTCTGCTATATTATATGATAGGTTAAAGAAAAATTCTTTATCTTGGTCTGATAGACATACCATTGCTGTTAAAAATATTAAGGATAAGGTTAAAAATCTTCCTTGTCTTATGCTTGCTAATCCTCAATGGGATAAAATAGTTGAAACTGATGCCTCAGATATTGGTTTTGGAGGAATCTTAAAACAGAAAGATTCCCAAACAAAACAAGAATTTCTTATTCGATTTTGTTCTGGAAAATGGAATAATGCTCAGAAAAACTACTCCATAGTAGCAAAAGAAATTTTAGCTATTGTAAGATGTATTTTAAAATTTCAAGATGATTTATATAATCAAAAGTTTATTATAAAAACTGATTGAAAATCTGCAAAATTTATGTTTAATAAAGATTTCAAACATGATGTGTCTAAGCAAATGTTTACAAGATGACAGGCTCATTTAGCTCCTTTGATTTTGAAATCATTTATAAAAAAGGTGAAGATAATCACTTACCAGATGTCTTAACTCGAGAATATTTATCTTAATGTCTTTATTTACAGATATGAGTTTTCGAGGCAGAGGAGAGTCCTCTTATAGAGGGCGAGGTGGAAGGGGAAAACCCCCTAATATTATTGCCCAGCATGGTAAACAAAGGCTAATAGCCCAGAACTTATCTAGTTCATCAGCCAGTAATACTGAGCAAAATAATGAGTTTCAAGAATTTTGAAACAAAAGCAAAGAAGTAATACATATTCTCAATCTTCAGCATCATATGCTAATATCATCAAAGAAGATGATAATGATTCAGCTCTATATACAGAAACAAAACATCGTGAATTAATTATTCTTATAGAAGAAAAAGATACCCAATGGGAAAAAACTCCATGGGCTATCATGGAAAGATATTTAACCAATACATCATATGTATATGGTTCTTACAAGCAAAGAGGATTTTATGAAAATCTTCTGTTATCTACAAAAAGTGTTGATATAACTCACTTTTTCAGTAATACCCAGCAAAAAGGAAGTTATAACTTTTCCAAGTTCATTATCAAAAAGATAATATCTATTGAAGAATGACGTATAATCTCCATTGGTTGAAAAAGAATTTTATTCTGAAAGCCATAAAATGAGTTTTTAATTCAATTTCTGGGATTATATTGAAAGTTTTAATAAAACTTTATTCTATGAAAATGAAAAAAAGAAACATACTTGGTTTCTAAAGATTTGTGAAAATGTTTTTTATCATTATGTTCCAAATTGGTTTTTAATTTGGTAGAAGATATTTGGTCCATCTGCAAAGATTTTGCCAGAGGTTTTTATAAAATCCATGAATACTTGGTTAAATGTTTCCCCAAGTATTAAAAAATTATTTTCTGAACATTGGATAGATGGAAAGACTTTATGTCTATTCTTCATGGAATTTGGAATTCCTTGGATCTAGAAATGGCAACCAGAATTTGGATATACTGATGAAGGAATCCCTTGCATATGGCGAGTCAGTTCCACTAAATTTTGGGACAAATTATTGCGTGATGATCCAGAAACTGGAAAACCTTATGGTTATGAAACTCTTCATCAAATGGAGGAGACAATTTTATTATATCAGAAAGAATTTCATAATCAACAAGAAAAGGAAAAAGCCTCTATGAGTCCATTCAAAATTCTCACTCAGACATATTCTGAAATTTATTCAAAAGAAAAAATGATTGAAGTTTATATTGAAAAAATGAAGAAGGATCTTTTTCAGAATATTGGATGTTCTGATTCAAAGTCTGATAAATCAATGGCGTCTGAATCTAGCGAAAATCAATTCATATATCTAATGCAAATGCAGGATGCACAGGATCCAGAGGATGATATTTCTCAATTATCTCAAATAGATGATATGTTTGAAAATTTGAAGAAATCCCTAAAGGACAATCTCAAAGACAATTAAAATCGTTGAAAGTGGAATCTTACTATTTTCCAGAGTTGGTGAAATAACACATCACATATCACGAGAAAAAGTGGGTGGCATATCACTGTATACTTTTTGAATTTTGTAACCAATTTGCTTTTTGCTTTAATAAAGCATTTTACTATTTATATTTTGAGATGAAATCCGGTGTTTCATGTCCGGCTCTTCTATCTATTTATAGGTTATTTCTGTGTTCTTAGAAGAACACGGTCGAGTTTGCTCCCCTCTTTTCTCTCTTGTAAACAACCCTTCTGAAGTTTATTAATAAAAGTTTGAAAGTTCTGATAACAACTTTGTAAGTTCTTATTATTTTTATTTTTTGTTTTTATTAACTGTTTTAAATTTTTATTTTTCATAAAATTAGCCTGAATGACAGGCTAAAGGATTCGTGCTAAATTATTACCTTACTATGACATGATCTATATTTATTTGTAACTTGGAATTAAATTGAGATATTAAAAGATTTATTTAAATCTTAGAATTTAATGTAATATAAGAGTCTTTGGTTAGAACATAAGGTAAAAAGATGAACTAGGAAATGGTAAACACAATGTTTGAGTTTAACCAGGAAAAATAAATTCATGTTGTAGCCCTTCAGCCTGCTTAGCTGAGAAATGGCGTTTAAGGCGTTTATGGGTGATTTTTATGAATTTATGATTCTATGGGATCTCAGTAAAATCATCTGTTGTTTAATTTCTTTGGTATATCTTTTATAAATCCTTTTATGTTTTGTAAAAGTTCCAAATATGAATCTTATATTCATTATTATTCTGGAATTTAAATTCTTCCTTTTCTTAAGCTCAGTATGAGTTGAAGATGGTATATAGGCTGGAAACCAACCCTCCATGTGTGCGAAAGCAACTAAGGAAAAATTTGGTAAAACAACGCCACGTATCAGATTCACTTTGATTCCAAGCCTCAGATGATATCAGAGCCATGGAAATAGTCTGGATAATAATTTAGTACTTTTATTCAAATGAATATTTTCGGTAAAAAAGAAACTGTTCAAAACAGTTTAAATGAAGTATATGATTTACCTGAAAATTTAGATTTATTGAATAAATGGACTATTCCAAAGATAGAATCTAAAATGATTTATAAGTTAGGAACCTTTTGAAAAAATTGGTTTTAAACAAGTAGTTAAAACTACAGAATCATCAGTACCTCTTCATAATGATAAAATGGTTATTAGATTGTTAAACAATAAAGATATTTTACCTTATAGGAAAAATTACAGATTTATTCATATAGGTTTAATTCAA
Source organism: Primulina tabacum (assembly GCF_025594145.1). Lineage (NCBI taxonomy): Eukaryota > Viridiplantae > Streptophyta > Magnoliopsida > Lamiales > Gesneriaceae > Primulina > Primulina tabacum. The sequence continues at coordinate 19,631,628 of NC_134560.1, read as the reverse complement.
ATTGCTTTTAGACCTTTAACTTTAGAATGACTACCAGAAAGTTTCATAGCAGGTTTAAGAGATGGTAGAAATTTGAATTGGAAACAATCCCTTATGGGAATAATTCAATCTAGTCTGGCTCATGGTCCAGTATATTTTGATGTTTATCCTAATTTATCTTTATCTTTGTCTGATATTAATATATTAGATTCTTTAACATTAAATGTTAAAATGCATGGTTATAATTATACTCTTGGTGTAACGCCCTCGACTGATTTCATAAAATAACAGCGGAAATTGAAATAATTTACTTAGAAGAAAGAAGGATTTAAAAATTCTCTTGACATGAATACATTTTTAAAATATATACAATCAAAAGTATATACATGATCAATAAAGTGTGGTATCAAAATGCAAAATATCATTTTTGATCATGTCAAAATGTTAACAAAATATCTTTTTTCCTTCCATCTCATGTATGCATATGACCTCGGCTCCAATCAACGTCCCGGTTCGTCGCTCTTATCTGCATCACATGAATAACTGAAATGAGTATAAAACTCAGCAAGTGAAACTCTTACATAACAATCTATACATATCATACTCTGTAAAACATGACTTTGAAATCATTAAATACCATCTAACTCTTAAAACATGAATAAAATAGTATAACATGATAATAACGATGGTATTTCTCTTTTCTCTGGTGGATTGATATCTAAACAGTATCTCTATCTCTGTACCTATATCCCATCGATGTAAATCGATTACTCTGTTTGGATATAAGCCTATGGTCGTTGATCAACTACTTGCATGCAATCTCTGACTATCTATTTATCAATCCAATAAATCATTTAAACTCTCTCTTGGACATTAAAACAAACACTTTGAATACTCTTTTCATTTTCATTCCCTTTTATATAATTGGGACATAGAAAAGCCTCTAATACACAACAAGGTGTATCCATACATAACATGAATCAAGTGGAAGGGAATAACATGTTAAAACCATTGAAATACAATACATATACTTCATGTGAGCACAAGAAATGAATTCCACTTACAACCAATGGAAAGCTTGATTCTAATCTCTTGGTACAAATCCTACAACAATAAACCATGTATTGAACCACCAACAACTTAATAATCAAATAACCATACCATAACACCCATAAAACCAACACAATCATACAATCCATGATTTCCCCCAACACCATAATCCAAGAATATCTAAAACCATAAGATTACCTTAGCTCCTTGAACCCAAAATGATCTTGTTCTCATTTCAATAATCCAACTAGATGCTTGAATCAAAGAAATAAAAGGAAGAAATGAGAACCCTAGCTTCCCTTGAGCTGAAGAACCGAGAAGAGTGAGGAAAGAATGAGAGAAATGGAGCAAAATCTTGTATTATATCACTTAAAACTCCAAAACACGACTTTACTGTTCACGCACCGCAGATGCGCTAGCCTTCTTACTGCGGGTACACTACGTATACTGAACCACTTCCGAAAATCCAAAGGCAACGACCGCGAGTGCGCTGCTTTTCTACCGCGGGTGCGGTAAACCTACTGCCCAAACACTGCGGGTGCGGTAACTTTCCTAGCGCGGGTGCACTGTCTCCTGAAGCCAACAATATCCTTTGCAACTAAAAATCGAATCGCAACGTTGCTTCACCTCATATTTTGGCAACACTCTCAACATGAAAGTTGCATCTCTATGTCTTATCTAACTACTCCGATTGGCCTCATATCAATTGGCTCAACATACGAATTATCATGAATTTAATCGTAACGACGCTACAATATAGCTACACATCCTCTAAAATAAACAATACTATAAATCATAAACCCAAATTCTTAATATCTAAACTATACTTAAACTCGACCAAATAGTCCATAAACATAAGAAATATTAAACTGTACCGTTCACCAAGCTTGGATATTATACTTGGTACAGAAGTCATATGTATCTGTTATCGTATTTATTATAAACCATTATTTACACTGAATCCTATGTGTAAAAGAATTGATAAAAAATTGAATGAAACTATTCTTATAAAAACTAATTTTAATAGATCTAATATTACAACTCGTAGATCTATAAAATGAGAAGAAATTGAATTTCCAGAAAACTGGATAATTGAACAAGTTGTTCCTAAAAATCCTATAATAAAAAAAGATTTACAACAAGTTATTCAAACTAATGAAGGATTTGTTCAAATTCAGGTCAATAATAAACAAAGAAGATTATTACCATCTTCTGTCTATGCTACATCAATATCTAGTCATTCTTTTATTTCATCTTTAGATTATATGGTGGACATTCCTCAAACTTCTAGAGCTTCTATTTCTCAGATAAGAGAAGATGTTGAGTCTTCTGTACAAGATACAGTAGATAAATTAATCATTAATCAAAATAATATAGTTCATAAAAGTAACTTTCAAAAAGTTAGAGAAACTGATACAATTTCAGAAACTGAATTTTAGTATTTAATGACTATTAAACCAAATATTGATTTTACTAAAGGATCTCTTGCTAGAGCAAAGATCAATGCAGAATTTTATTTACCCAAATGGGAATCTTTCAGAGATTGGTACTTTAAAAGTTTTTCTGAAGATGAGTTTGAGTATATTGTTTCAGAATTTTATAAATATTGTGAAAACCAGAATAAATTGATTCATTTTGTTCCTTGGTTTTTTAAAACATTTATTATAGATTATATTTCTATTCTTGAAAGAAATTATAAACTTTCTTCTGGACAGATTCAAAAATCTGTTTATCCTCCTCAACAATATTTTATTATAGAAAAAAATAATAAAATTTTAAATTTTACTGCTTTTTCAAAATTATTTGACAATGATATGTTGCAAATAACTGTTAAACATATTAATCAGATAATTGAAAAACAGAATTATACAAATTTTTATCTTACGATAATAGGAGAGGAAATAGTTTCTCTTAAGAATCGTATTGATAAAATTATTTTAGCTATTAATCAAATTAAACCAGATGTTCATATACAACCTAAAGAAGAAACTAATATTGTTTCTATTGCTACTTCTTCTATTCAATCCCCTCCAAATATAAAAGATTTTAAATTTAAATCTTCTGTTTCAGATATAGAAAAATTATTAGAAGAAAAATTTAAAAATGTTAATTTAAATACTCTTAATGAAGAGTTTGATAATATTGATAATCATTTTGATGATGAAATTAATAAAATTAAATGGGCAGATAAACCTATCCAAAATAAATATTATTATAATAGACATACTCCCATGAATGTTTTTATTGAAGAACAAGAATATATATTTGCTAATTGCTATAATGGGAAAAGTAATTATGAATGGAATATTGATGGTTTTAGTGATAAGCAAATTTATAATACTGCTCACAGAATGCTTATGTATAGTACTGTGTGTAAAGCTTCAGGCAACAATGATAAAAATATTGCTAAAATGATTATATCAGGATTTACTGGCCAACTTAAAGGTTGGTGGGATAATTATTTAAATCAATCTCAAAAGATGATATTATAAATTCAATAAAATTTGAGAATAATATTCAATCAGAAAATGTAGTATATTCATTAATAATGACAATGATTGAACATTTTACTGGTAGATTTAATGATGATAGTGAAAAGATTCGTACTTTATTAAGTAATTTAAAATGTAAAACTGTAGAACCCGTAAATCAGTAGACGTAAAAGCCATGCATAATTCTAGATTTTTAAATTTAATTGACTTCATTGCATATTTATTTTAAATGCATTTATTTGAAGTTAATTATTCATTATTTCAGTTCAGTAGTTTGATTTTTAGCATTTCAGTTATTTCAGTGAGGCCGGACCGGAGTCGGAGTTTTGAGGTAGAATTTAAGATTCGAGAAATATTTCCAGAAGTTAATTTAGCTAGCAAGTAAGTTCATTTAAGTTAAAAAGAAGTTTAAGGAATTATTTAAGTTAGTTGAGGATTTTAATTTAATTATTGGAGGTGATTAAGAAATGAGCTCATTTAAGTTACTTAATTAAGGGGTTAGTTCACTAAATTAATTAAAGGATTAGTAAGGCTTTTAAGGGTTATTAAATTACTAGATAATCAATTTTCCCCCTACCATTTATCATGCATTTTCGGCCACACCCCTAGAAGAACAAACTAGGACTTGCCAACTCACCTTTGACCCATTCTTGGTTGATTAGCATGCTAATTCTTTTAGCTATTTTTCCACCTTAATTAATTAATACTAGACCACTATCCTAACCCTTGTTTGGCATGATAAAATCGGCCACTATAGTCTAGAATCACCCAAGAGATCATTTGATAGCAATTCAAAATTTCAAAATTCAAATGCATGAAGACTTGGTCTTGATATGATCCTTATATCTTGCACCCACTTCCCTCACCCTCCTAACCATCATTCCCCCTCCCTTAGTCACGAAATTCAGAGTGTTTTTGAGAGATGAAAACCGTGGGGAAATTCAGTAGGAAGCAAGGGAAGAAAAATCGAGAGCAAGGTAAGGTAGAAAAGAGAAGCGCTCCACCTCCTCCGTGCCGCGTCGTCGTTGTTTCGTTCGTTTTCTTTCGAAACGAAACCAGGCATGTCTAGATTTCTTTCAAACCTCAATCAAGTCATATTATCATTTATTTTTCAGTACATGATCATGTTTATTCAAGCAAAAACCGAGATACATGTCAAAACATTTTGGAACAACACATGCAGAATTTTCGTTTTTCCTAGGCAAGCTTCACGGTTTCTTTTGGTTTGTGAGTTTCAGGTATTGGATCGACTCCAGGCTCCCAAGGCGACTCCTAGACACGTAATAGGATGCATTAGGACCATTTTGGTCCATTCAAACCAGCCCCATGCTTGCTGGAAATTCAGAATGACAGCAAGTTCCCATAGGCGCAGATTTGTGTTTCGAAATTTCAGTTTTTGTGTCAAGGGGTTGGATCTGATCTTGGCTGCCCTAAGGGCTCTTAGCCATGGTTGGATCACTCCCATAGCATGTCTAAGACGTGACTAAGTCGCCCTTTTGGTGGCTTGGTCCATTGCTCATCGGTTTTTAAATAATCAACAAGAACAGCCCCTTTCCCCATTCGGCTTCTTCCTTTGTTCAGCATATGGTTTCGGTTTGTGGTTGCTTGGTGTGGATCTTGGTTGGCCTATGGCCCTTAGCCACGGTTCATATCATGCTCCTAGATGTCTAGATTGTGCCATGATCAATCAAATGGCCACTGGAACAACGCAAGATATCGATCTAAGCAAAACACTACACACGCATGCACGTTGCTCTCGGTTGGACCCTTCGGTTGAGTTTTGGTGTGATGCGGATTGTGGCTGGCCTAGGGCCCTTTGCCATGGTTCAAATCATTCCTTGGGATGTTGGTAAGAGTCTCTGGTCGGTGGTTCATGCCCCTAATGGCCGATAGTCTCGAAACCAACGCAAGTCTTGTAGTTGCGCAGCTGCTGGAAATTACAGCAAGTTGATGTATCGTTTAGAAGGCTCGTTTGAGTTCTTGGTTGGCTTTTAGCCCATGGACTTAGACTGAACAGTGCCTCATTGAGTTGGGAAGGTCATGTTTTTGACCGTTCGTCATTCGGATCATTTTTGAGGTCGTACGAGAATTTACGGTGCGATGTGCCAAATTGACTCTCGAAAGAACGTTTCGTGTTTTGGCCTCCATTCCACCTAGATTTCGACCCTATCATTTTAGGAGCATTATTTTATGATTTTTCAGCGTATTTTAATCATGACTATACGTCGGTTCGGTGTCGGTTCAAGTTGGCTCGGAGTCATGATTAAATGCGAAGTCATTAGGCGTCATAGTCGCATCTTTTGATTGTAAATTGCGTAGTTGGTCATGTTTAAGCTATTGCATATTTTTCATAGCACAGTTAGGTTGCAGCGAGCCTGGGGATGATCCAATCCAATCCAGTTGGTAAGATTACAGGAATTTTCATTACGCCAGTTAATTATTTTACGTGCATTAAATAGAAAATGATTATTTTTGAGATTTATGCGATATGGCTTGTGGTTCATTCACTATGTGGGAGTGTTATTTTATACGGTCGCCAGTGACCGATCAGTTCAGTATGGTACCACCCGGTCGCCAGTGACCGGCCAGCTCAGTTCAGTTTCAGCCTCCCCGGTAGCCAGTTACCGATCAGTTCAGCTTAGTGCAGTGGCCACAGGCGTAAAACATAATCTCAACAGAAAATTTTATCAGTTATTTCAGTACAGGCTCCAAGGAGCAGACATTTTTACTGTGATTATCAGTTCATTTATGCACGTATTATAATTGCTCAGTACAGATTATTTTTCAGTATGCCTCAGGACATGATATTTTATCCCATGCATATTTTAAATTCAGATTTTTACTCGTTAGATGCGATTTATGCATGCTGAGTCTTTAGGCTCACTAGACTTGACTGTTGTAGGTACTGATGAGGCCAGGGCCGAGGGCGGGGACCAGTGAGCCAGCTTAGGTCGGCAGTAGTGGCACTCGAGGACCTCAGAGCAGCAGTTGTTAATTTTTTTTCCGCAAACAATTTTATCAGTCGTTGGATATTTTTAAATCGTTGTTGTTGGCAAAACTTTAATTTTCTTCCGCTGCAATATTTTGAAATATGGAACTTGATTCACCAGTGATTTTTATGAATGAGGCCATTTGAGTTCTTTTAAAAAGAAAATTTTTAATTTTCCGCAAATTTTCAAGAAAGGAGTTTTAGGCCCTTCACAAAAACACTTACTGATTTTAGATGGTATAAAGATACATTTTTATCTTGTATATATGAGATACCAGATTGTAATAATAGTTTCTGAAAAGCTAAATTTATAGATGGTTTACCTTTTCTATTTGCTGAAAGAATTAGAAAAGTTTTAAGAAAATATGATATTAATATTCCATATGAAAATTATACTTATGGAAAATTAATTAGTACTTGTATTAAAGAGGATTTAGCTCTCTGTAATGAATTAAAATTAAATAATCAGATTAAAAGACAGAATTTACTTGAGAAAAAAACAATTAGGTAAATTTTGTGATCAATTTGGTATGGACTTACTTAATAAAGGTAAGCAGAAAATTAAAGAAAATAATGAAAAAATTTATAGAAAGAAAAGACATTTGTCTGATAGACAAAGAGATAAAAAGAAGAAAAGAAAAGAAAGCCGTGATTTACGGAAAGCAGATAATTACTAGAACACAACTGCATGGATTGTATACACCACTTCCTGTTCCTAGTGAGCCTTGGATTGACATTTCTATGGACTTTGTTTTGGGGTTGCTTAGGACTAAGAAGGGGAGGAATTCAATATTTGTTGTTGTTGATAGATTTTCTATAATGGCACATTTTATAGCTTGTCATAAAACTAATGATGCTTCAAACATTGCGGATTTGTTCTTTAGAGAAGTTGTTAGGTTGCATGGCATGCCTAGGACTATTGTTTCTGATCGCGATGTTAAATTCTTGAGTTACTTTTGGAAGACTTTATGGGCTAAAATTGGCACAAAATTGTTGTTTTCTACTACATGTCATCCTCAAACGGATAGACAAACTGAAGTAGTTAATAGAACCTTAGGGACACTTTTGCGTGCCATTCTTAAAAAGAACTTAAAGAATTGGGAAGAGTGCTTGCCATTTGTTGAGTTTGCTTATAATCATTGCGTGCATTCTACTACATATTATTCGCCATTTGAAATTGTTTTTGGTTTTAATCCTTTGACTCCGTTGGATTTGATGTCTTTACCCGTGAGTGAGGTTGAATATGGATGGCAAGAAGAAGGCTGAATTTGTTAGGAGTTTGCATGAAAAGGCCAAAGCCAACATTGAGAAGAAGAATGAGCAATATGCCAAGCAAGCCAATAAGGGGAAGAAGAAGGTGGTATTTGAGAAAGGTGATTGGGTGTGGCTACACTTGAGGAAGGAAAGGTTTCCCTAAAAGAGGCGTTCAAAGCTATTAACTAGGGGCGATGGACCATTTCAAGTCCTTGAAAGGATCAATGACAATGCCTACAAACTTGATCTACCAGGTGAGTATAACGTCAGTTCTACTTTTAATGTTAGCGATCTTTCTTTGTTTGATGTAGGCGATGAGCAAGATTTGAGGACAAATCCTTTTCAAGAAGGGGAGGATGATGCGAACACGGGTGGTCAAGTCCCAAGGAAAGCATGGGACCCTTTAGAGTGTCCAGAGGGACCAATCACGAGGGGACTCTTGAAGAGGTTCAAAGAAGCAGTTAATGGGCTTATGAGCAATCGAGGAGGGCTCACGTTCAAGGAGCAAAGTGCCGAAGGGTGCGTGATGCATGGGAGCGAGTTCGAGAGCTAAGAGAGCATTATTCAAGCAACATATGTTGAAGAATCCCGAGAGACTTGCGCCCGGGCGGATATAAGTTACCGCCCGAGCGGGTACAGTGCATCCTGAAAAATAAAAATTTGAGAGCCTCGCGCCCGGGTGCACCAAAGTTACCGCCCGAGCGCGAACCAAGGAAGGAGAGGGCCGAAGACCTTCCGCCCGGGCGGACTTAAGTATCCGCCCGAGTGGACACTGTTCCGAGAAAAATATTTTTTTCCTTATTTAGTGTTTTAATTTGTTTGGTAACTAGATTTTGATATCCTTGTGATATGTAAGGATATTATGGACGAAATTTGATACACAATTCAGATTATTGATGATATTTTATAAAAATTTTTGAGATTTTCTCTCAACTTTTTCAAGGCTCTTGCTTTGTCAACCAAAATCAAACTTATCAAAGTTTTAACTTTGTAGCGTTTGTCGATTGATTTCATACGGATTGTCAAGAACAAGTTCTTTGAAGGTTCGTCTGTATCTCAATTGTTTAATCGTGATTATTTATTGCTAAGTTTTTATAATTTAGAGGTGAATATCACAAATTCAAACTTGATTCAAAAGATCGGTACACACATCGATCCTTGTCGTTATTGAATAGAGGGCGCTATTCGATTTTAATCGTGTTTGCTATTTATTCGTACGAGGATTCACATCACAGTACTACTGGCACGGCGATGCCCAACAAAGCCTGCAACTCAAACCCTTCGAGAATTCATCAATAACAAATTTTTCAGAAAACGTAGTTTGAGCAGTTCCATGAAAACTATCTCGCTCAATATTTATCCAAATAATTCGAATTTTATATCCAATCGAAGCTATCGAAAATTTCTATGTTTCATGTGTTGAAAGTTTTCCCAAAATCAAGATCGAAAAATCGCAGTAATTCAAAATACAGTAAAAACGAAATTCTGAGATCTAAAAACGTTGAATAGATTGATCAAACAATTTCCTGCACACACTTTGTACATCACACATGAAGTTTTATGCATCAAAAACATCACAACGCATAATATGACTAGATCGATGCAGGAAAAACATATTATACATGCCTTTTGATATTTAAATTTACCAAACAGACGATACCGAAACGGAAAAAGATGCGAGGTTGATCCGGTGCGATTGTGGAACGATTTTCTTGAAGAAAATTAACAAAACTCGCTGGAAAAATAATCAGAGAATAGGGCGGCTGCCAAAACTCCAAGAACCCTAGGTTTTGCTCTCAATGAAATAATTAATGAAAAATATGATTTTGTGTGTGTGTGTGATCGGTTGGTGTGTAAAAAGTGTGTGTGTGTGCGTGAGTTTAGGTAGTAATTAGGGAGTAAATTTTTGCTTAATGAAATAATTAACAACTAATTAAAATGCTAACCTTCCCTTAACTTAAAAAATAAAATGCACAAGGGACAAACCTTTAAAACTTTAAAAAGAATCAAAAGGCTTTTAAAATGCTAAAAATTTAAATAAATTATTTAAAATACCCCATTCTAATTTAAAATAAAATACCACATTTTAAAGTTGCCAAAATCGTCACTGGTCCCCCTTTCCTCGATCCCGCATCGAATAATCGCCTGAAACATGAAACTCGAGAAAACATTTAACGTGCATCACACAAATATAATTAATTTAAAATAATGAAATTTCATAAAACATGCATCGCTAAAAATCATTTTAAACTTAATTAAATGATTTAACAATTAGATAAAGCATGGGATTTACGTGTACTGATTTTGGACTCTACAGTTCCTCCCCCACTTATATAAATTCCGTCCTCGAAATTAAATCTTACCAAACAACTCTGGGTAGCGGATTCTCATATCTGCTTCGGTCTCCCATGTGGCCTCCTCCACTGATTGATTCAGCCACTGAACTTTGACCAACTTGGTCACCTTGTTCCGAAGTCTACGATCCTGTCTGTATAAGATTTGGACAGGTCTTTCCTCATATGATAGATCTGGAGCAAGCTGCAACGGTTCATAACTCAAAACGTGCGAAGGCAATATACTTCCTTAGCATCGAGACGTGAAACACATTGTGTACCCCGGCCAGATTCGGCGGTAGGGCTACACGATAAGCTAGTGCCCCAACTCTGTCAAGAATTTTGAACGGCCCAATAAACCTTGGGCTGAGCTTGCCTCTCTTTCCAAATCTCATAACACCCTTCATGGGTGCTATCTTTACAAAAACATGGTCACCTACGGCAAAATCTAGATCTCTCCTCCTCTTGTCAGCATAACTCTTTTGACAACTCTGGGCGGTCTTCATCCTGTCTCGGATCTGGACCACCACATCTGCAGTCTGCTGAACTATCTTTGGACCAAGTTCTGCTCTTTCACCGACTTCATCCTAATGAATCGGCGATCTGTACTTCCTTCCATACAATGCCTCATAGAGAGCCATACCTATAGATGCTTGGAAACTGTTGTTGTAGGTAAACTCCACTAGGGGTAGCTTCGATTCTCAAGTCCCATGCAAATCGATCATACAGGCTCGCAACAAGTTTTCTAAAATCTGAATCACTCGTTCAAACTGTCCATCTGTCTGCGGGTGAAAAGCTGTACTGAAAAGCAACTTCGTCCCCATGGCTGAATGCAAACTCTTCCAAAACGACGATGTGAACCTTGGGTCCCTGTCGGACACAATAGAAACTGGGATCCCGTGCAATCGAACTATCTCCCTAATATAAAGCTCTGCATACTGCGTCATGGATAAAGTCGTCTTCACTGGCAAGAAATGTGCCGACTTGGTGAGTCGATCCACTATAACCCAAATGGCATTGAATCCTCTGACTGACTTCGGTAAACCAACAACGAAGTCCATGGTGAAATTCTCCCATTTCCACTCGGGGATAGGGAGCGGCTTAAGCATTCCGGCTGGCCTCTGATGCTCTGCCTTCACCTGCTGACAAGTGAGACATTCAGACACAAATCGGCGGATGTCTCTCTTCATACCTGGCCACCAATACAGAACTTTCAAATCCTTGTACATCTTGGTGCCTCCTGGATGAATGGAATACGAATATGCATGTGCCTCTGTAAGAATATCCTTTCTGATCAAATCAACCCTAGGCACCAATATTCTACCTCTGTATCTCACAATACCATCAGACATTGTAGAGTACACTGCCCTTGGCTTCATCCTTCAGTCTCCATTTCTGCAATTGTTCGTCTAAAGGCTGACCTCTACAGATTCGGTCAAACAAAGAAGACTGGACTGTCAGATTAGACAGCTTAGGAGCTCTGCCCTTATGACAAACCTCGAACCCAAATCTCTGCATCTCTGACTGAAGAGATCTCTGCACTGATAACTGTGCTATGATTGCCACATTTCTGCTCAAAGCATCTGCCACAACATTAGCTTTCCCCGGATGGTAGCTAATCTCGTAATCATAGTCTTTCACTAACTCTAACCATCGTCTCTGTCTCATATTCAGCTCTTTCTGCATGAAGAAGTACTTGAGACTCTTGTGATCAGTGAATATCTGGCATTTCTCACCGTATAAGTAATGTCTCCATATCTTCAACGCAAAGACAACAGCGGCTAACTCGAGATAATGGGTAGAGTAGTTCTTCTCATGCACTTTCAACTGTCTGGAGGCATAAGCTATGACCCGACCATGCTGCATATAATGCCCGAAACTTTACCACTGTAATCAGACATTGATTAATTGATAGAATTGAGGTTGTAGGAACTCAAGAGAAGAAGCCGGGCGTTAGTGCATAATAAGCCAAGATGTTGGACAGAACATCTGGCGCCCGAGCTGTACAAAAAGATCGCCCGAGCGCCAGTGCACCATGAGTTTACCATTCGGACAGAACGTCTGGCGCCCGAGCGGTAGTTTTTGACCACCCGAGCGCCAGTGGATGATAAGATGAGATTTTGGGCAGAAGGTTCGGCGCCCGAGGGGTAGTTTGCGACCGCTCGAGCGCCAGTGTTCAATAAGGATATGTCTCGGACAGAACATACCGCGCCCGAGCGGTAAATTGCAACCGCCCGAGCGCCGACAAAAATGTTTGAAGAATAGGCCACGTAGCTTTTACATGCAACTTGATATATATATATATATATATATATATCATTCCTTCAGAAATGAAACAGAGAAGTGCTTTAGGAAAGTTAAGGAAAATCCTTACGCCTTTACACTTTTTAGATTTGTGATTTGTGAACGATCCGTCCGTCTGATTTTCAATCCGACTTCAGTACCGTTTTTATATCGATGAGAGCTTCAACTGCACGTAAGTTTTACTACGTTTTGTTGTGTTTTGAAAATATGATGTTGAAGAAATCAGATATGATTCATATATGATGTTCTTGCGATATTAGACATCGTATAATAGAAACCGGATCGAAGAACGGATACCGTATAAAATTGTTATGATTTTCAGAGTTGATTTGATTGTGATTAGACCGATTTGATATCAAAATTGTATTGTTATCGATTATGAGATGTTGGGATTGATATCTGATTGATACTGTATTGCGGAGTATATTGATATTATTCAGATTTGGATCAGATGAGTTGCTGATTGTATATACTGATATTGTATTGCCGGTATTTCGAGATTGTACAGTTATGCCGTTGAAATAGAATTTGATTAAGTTCTGATTATATCCAGTATTGATTTGATTGGTGTATTGATATCATACTCCTCGACCTTTTTCATTACCATATTGATATGGACAGATTTGAATTCGAGACTTCGACTTCGTCAGACCGAGAAGAGAAAGGTATAAACCAATGTTGATTCGGGATTGCACAACTCGAGTTTGATTTAACTTGAGTCTCCCAAAATCACATACGGAATTGCCATTGCCTCGATATGTTGCAATGTTTGAGATTGATATGCTTATTCTATTGAGTTATAGTAAGCATATGTTATGTCAGGAATCATGGGCGGATATGCCTAGTCCTTGGGCTGATGTGCATGATATTTGGCGGAAATGCCAATTGGCAGGATATGCCAAGTCTGTGGCGGATATGCCAAGACACCGGACGTTTGGTCATATCAATGTTGTCCAGGAATAGAGCAACTCCTATTGTCGAGATTCGCTATGGATAGGACCAAAGTTCGTAAATAAGAACGTAGCGCCACCGCGATCGGGAGAGTAGGTGGGAGATTGTTGCGTTCTTATTCAGATCGGGATCCCGAGATTAGGAAAAAGTCGAATAAGAGATTGTGAGTCAGAGTTTGATTTACAACTTTATATCGTTTCATGTCTTTCAGATTTGATACATGTTATTGATATCTGATTCATGCTTTTATATCTGTTTATATGATTGCATGTATACATGATTTATACTGGGAATGTATTTCTCACCGGATTTATCCGGCTGTTGTCTTGTTTGTATGTGTGCATGACAACAGATGGGACAGGATCAGGGTCAAAACGAGGACGAGAGAGGACTAGTTTAGCGTGGAGATTCGGACCCAGAAGTAAATCTGTTTCATTACCGGACATGTAGTGAATGAACAGTAGTTGTTATGATTTACTTTTGTACAGGACTTGTACTAAGATCTGGATATTGATCTTGTAAATTAAATAAGAGTTATTTCATATGTTGCGTACTCTTGTATTTTAAAAAAAAAATTAGACCCGGTTTATTAATTGATCTAATTATTGCCAAAGATGATTAAGAAATGAATTAGCGTCCGGGTCCCCACACTGCATCAACACTGCGCCTAACCCGAGCTTAGATGCATCGGTGTATAACACAAAATTACCTTGCCCTGAAGGCATGGCTAACACTGGCGCCGAAATAAGAGATTGCTTCAAAGTGTCAAAGCTCTTCTGACATTCATCACTCAAAACAAACTTGGCATTCTTCTTGGTCAATGAGGTGAGAGGCACTGCAATCGAAGAAAATCCTTGAATAAATTTCCTGTAGTAGCCTGCTAAGCCTAAGAAACTACGAATCTCTAACGCATTCTTCCGTTCAACCCATTCCTTAACTGTTGTTACCTTAGTTGGATCCACCTCGATGTCTCTACTAGATATTATATGACCCAAAAACGCTACCTTCTCCAACCAGAATTCACACTTACTGAATTTCACGAAAAACTTGCGACTCTGCAAAACTGTACTCAGATGTTGACTGTGCTCCTCATGGCTCTTCGAGTAAATGAGAATGTTGTCAATAAACACTATGATGAACTGATCTAGGTAGGGCTTAAATACTCGATTCATGAGGTCCATAAATATAGCTGGAGCGTTAATCATTCCAAATGGCATCACTAAGAACTCGTAATGCCCATATCTGGTCCTGAAGGCCGTCTTATGACAATCTTTATCTTTCACCTTCAGCTGATGATACCCTGATCGAAGATCTATCTTAGAGAACATTGTAGCTCCCTGCAACTTATCGAACAAGTCCTCGATCCTTGGTAATGGGTATTTTTTCTTGATCGTTACCTTGTTCAGTTCTCGGTAATCGATACACAGCCTCATGCTCCCATCCTTCTTCTTTACAAAGAGCACTGGTGCGCCACATGGTGAGAAACTAGGGCGGATGAATTCCTTGTCTAGAAGCTCCTGAACCTGCTGCTTGAGTTCTAACATTTCAGCTGGAGCTAATCGGTACGGTGCCTTAGAGATTGGCACGGTGCCTGGCATAAGATCAATGGAAAACTCCACCTCTCTCTCTGGTGGAAGGCCTGTGACGTCATCTGAAAATACGTCAGGGAAATCTCTGACTACTGGCACATCAGATAGTGATGGAGTGGGTACGTCAGGTGCAGAAATAATACTGGCCAAGAAAGCCTGACAACCCTTGTGAATAAGTCTCCGCGCTTGCATGCAAGAGATCATGCGAGAGAAATTTCTCCACCTGTTTGGTTCAAAGAGAAACTGCTCCATGCCCGACGATCTTACCAACACTGACCTTTTTTGGAAATCAATAAGAACTCTGTTCTTCGTCAGCCAGTCCATTCCCAAAATAATATCAAATTCTGGCATCGGCAACACAATCAAATCAGCATAAACTAGGTGGCCCTGCAGTTCTAGATCGATATCTCTGACCACACTAGTAGCTGATAACTCTTCCCCTGATGGGACTGTCACTGAATAGCTCACGTCAAGTCCAATAGACTTGACGTCCAGGTGACTAGCGAATGTCTCCGAAATAAAAGAATGGGTGGCCCCTGAATCTATCAAGGCCCTCGTGGCGACTCTTTTAATGAAAATATTTCCTGGAGACGTTAGCACAACACAAAACTTATATCCCAAAATTATAACCTTAACCTCAAGCATAGTAGAAAGTTTCTACACAAGTCATCAAACATAAGAACTAGCACACTAAAAATCCCAATTCAAATTCAAAACATGCAAGGCAAAATAATATTGTGCTTAATTAAATAAATTTACCGGTTAATAGTGTCGTGTCTGGGTTTGCCTCCTGAGCATGCATGGCGAACACTCTTCCCTGGGTCGGCTGCTTCCATTGTGAGCAGTCCTTCAGCAGGTGGTCACTTTCTCCGCATTTGAAACATTTTCCTAACCCATATAAACACTGTCCTGGATGCTGGCGGTTGCACTTCGGGCACACAGGGTACTCTCCCGGCCTCTGAGGAGCCTTCTCTGTGGAACATGACCATTGTCTTTCGGTGGTCCCTGATAAGGCTTCTTCCCTGGCTGCCCCTGGTAAGGCTTCTTAAACTGAGATCGCTGCCGCTGCTGTTGCTGTTGCTGTTGCTGTGGTGCCTGATAGGGCCTCTTGCCCTGCTATCATTCTCAATATCTCTCTAATCCTGCTCTGACATCACGGCGCAAGATCTGCCGCAATCCATCAATGAAATGCCTCAACTTCTCCCGGGCATCATTAGCTATCAGGGGCACAAAGTGACACCCCCTTTCGAACTTCCTCACGAACTCAGCTACGCTGCTGTCTCCCTGACATAACGTCATAAACTACCTAGTCAGTCTGGATCGTACTTCCTCAGTGAAGTACTTAGAGTAGAACACCTCCTTGAAACCATCACAAGTCAGTGTTCGCAAGTTCACTGACACTGATACACTCTCCCACCATGGTCTGGCGTCCCCTGTCAGAAGGAACGTGGCACAACTGACCCTGTCTGCATCCTGCAGTTCCATGAAATAAAAAATTACCTCGATGGACTTAATCCACCCTTCGGCGATCATCGGGTCAGTGGTCCCTGAAAACTCCTTTGGGTTCATCCTCCTGAACCTCTCATACACTGCCTCTGGCCTGAGCCTCGCCCCCGTATCCACTGCAACCTGGTTCCCCACAAACTGTGCGAAGAACTGAGTCATGTCGGTAAGCATATGTGCCTGCATATCTGGCGGTGGAGGAGGAGGAGCGTTCCCCCCTCATCTCGAGCCTCTTTGCACTCATCCCTTGCTTCACGTTTAATCAAGCGTCTAGGAGGCATATTGTCCAATAATTTACCCAACACGTAAACCCAATGTGCATGAATATAATAACAATAGCATAAGATGCATGTAATTTGAACTTAAAACATGGACATGCTGAAATCATGACTTAATGCATAATACATTGAATAATTCAAAACTTTAAAACTTACAGATTTGAGGTGTGGCTTCGTGAGCTTCTCGCAACTGGCAGTAGGCGTAACCCTTTACAAGAACACCGCTCTGATACCAACTGTGATGTGCCGTACTTTTAAACTATTTTAAAATTTGCAGAAAAATAAAAAAAAATTCTTTATTTAAATAGAAACCTTCAAATTGCGACAACAATAAACTGATCATTCAAAACATTTGCAACGAAAGCTCACCAATATAGATTGCTAAAGAACAAGACTTGTTTAAACATCATAAACAAAACGTGACATCAAAATATTTTAAACATTTCATAAAAACTTAAAGTATGGCGGTCCTTGGGTTTAGCCTCCCGCTCAGTCCAAGCCAGCTCACTTGTCCTCACCTCTCGTCTCCTCAAATTTATACTCACCTGCATCGATCAAGTCTAGTGAGTTTAAAGACTCAACATGTATAAACTGGAAATAACGAGTAATACGTAATAAAACAACATGCATCTTTAAAATAGAGCGTGCACACTTGAAACTTGAACTTGCAAACAAAACTTGAACATACATACATACATAGACGTGCCATCAACGTAACACTTTTCTTAAACATGCTTGCATACTTGCACATACATAAACTTCATCATTTTGCGTAGAGATATGTTTCAAAGCAAGTGACCCATACATAAAAGTGCCTGATAAGACTAAACCATAGTACTGGGCTGTGAGGGAGAGTACACTACCACATACATGAGAGCCCCGTTCATGCTTTAACGGGTGGATTGGTCCCTGATCATGCTTTATCGCTTTCCAATCCTGATCTAAACTCATTCATGCTTTAAGGGGTGGAGAGGTCCTCGGCCACGTTCACCGACTTCCAAACCCATTCATAATTTGGTCACAAGACATTTAGCATACCTCAAAACTTAAAATATTTTCTTTTGCACGTCGAACATACTTACTTGGCGTTGAGTTATTCGTTGGATCTCGCTTGGGGCCACTGCTGCAACATAATAACATGAGTTCAAATACATATCTTGCATAACATAGACATAATAACCATGCTCACACCCAACTTGACCATTTCCTTACGACGTTCTAAATCTATCGTGTCTCGACCTTGATTAATCATCGCACTAACCGAAGATCTCGAACCCCAAAGAAAATAATATATTATTCCTCAAATATGTAGGACACGAACCCCGTGCACCCCTCCGGGTCCGGGTCCGTGTAGGTACTGTATCTTCACTCTATGGAAATAACTAAGGCACGGACCCCGTGTAAGGGTCCGTCTACAGGTCTGTGTACCTAATGGATTTTGACATTTCGGGAGAAACAAAGGCACAGACCCCGTCTCAAGGTCCGTGTAAGTGTCCGTGT
The DNA here is from genome assembly GCF_025594145.1 of Primulina tabacum. Taxonomy (NCBI): domain Eukaryota; kingdom Viridiplantae; phylum Streptophyta; class Magnoliopsida; order Lamiales; family Gesneriaceae; genus Primulina; species Primulina tabacum. The sequence continues at coordinate 19,613,406 of NC_134560.1, read as the reverse complement.
AGCCTCAAAAACTCAGACCTACGGGAAAATTCTTGCACAGTGCATATTCCTCCCAAATTGATAGAATGGACTAAGAATCTATCCTCGAGACCCATCCTAGGACACTTCGGTATTTACTGTAACTCGTACCAACCATCCAAACGCTCCAACCTCGACAATCAACAACAAAACGACACAATCCCAAAATTCGACACCATTATCTTCCTACGACTTCTATTGTCTCCCTAGCCATCTCCGACTCAAAACGACAGAACAAAAGGTGCATAAACACATCCCACAACATGTCTAAACTCAGTACTTCTGGCCCGGCGATGCCCAACAAAGCCTGCAACTCAAACCCTTCGAGAATTCATCAATAACAAATTTTTCAGAAAATATAGTTTGAGCAGTTCCACGAAAACGATCATATCTCGCTCAATGTTTGTCCAAATAATTCGAATTTATATCCAATCAAAGGTATCAAAATGTTCTAAGTTTCATGTGGTGAAAGTTTTCCCAAAATCGCGACCGAAAAATAACAGTAGTTTAAAATACTGTAAAAAGAAATTCTGAGATCTAAAAACATTGCATAGATTGATCAAACAATTTCCTGCTCAAACTTTGTACTTCGCACATGAAGTTTTATGCATCAAAAACATCACAACGCATAATATGACTAGATCGACGCAGGAAAAACAGATTATACATGCCTTTTATTAATTAAATTTACCAAACCGACGATACCGAAGCAGGGAAAGATGCGAGGTTGATTCGGGGCGATCGTGGAACGATTTTGTTGAAGAAAATTAACAAAACTCGCTGGAAAAATAATCAGAGAATAGGGCGGCTGCCAGAACTCCAATAACCCTATGTTTTGCTCTCAAGGAAATAATTTCTGAAAAATATGATTGTGTGTGTGTGATCGGTTGGTGTGTGAAAATTGTGTGTGTGTGCGTGAGTTTAGGAAGTAATTAGGGAGTAAATTTTTGCTTAATAAAATATTTAACAACTAATTAAAATGCTAACCTTCCCTTAACTTAAAAAATAAAATGCACAGGTGAAAAACCTTTAAAACTTTAAAAAGAATCATAGATCCATCTAATAATTTAATTAGGCTTTTAAAATGCTAAAAATTTAAATAAATTATTTAAAATGCCTCATCCTAATATAAAATAAAATACCACATTTTAAAGTTGCCAAAATCGTCACCGGTCCCCCTTTCCTCGATCCCGCATCGAATAATCGCTTGAAACATGAAACTCGAGAAAACATTTAACGTGCATCACATAAATATAATTATTTGAAATAATGAAATTTCATAAAACATGCATCGCTAAAAATCATTTTAAACTTAATTAAATGATTTAACAATTAAATAAATGTATGGGATTTACGTGTACTAATTTTTGGCTCTACAAGTTTAGACAAGAATGGCAAAAGCAAGTGGTTCCAAAAGTTCGGAAATGGCTGACAAGTTCATGCAATCAGCTATGGAGGCTCGGAAGACGGCCATGGAGAATGAAGTTTTTGAGAAGATTCTTATATTCTGGTTAAAGCTTCAAGACTTCCTATCCGTCCAGCAGGGAGGATCAGTTGCTACCCCCAAACGGGTGGCAACTATGAGGAAGTATCGGTGGCGCCTTCGCGTCGCTGATGAGGTGTACATCTTCACTGATGAAGGTGTCTACCTTCTGATGCTTTTAAAAGAGAGGAGGACTCTGAAAAAAATTGCTATTTCAGAGGGCTTCCTAAAGACTTTCACCGGGGAAATAACCACTTGGTTATCCTTGTTGAGGTCTGAGGTTAAAAAAGAAATAATCAATGTACGCTCCTCCTTTAATATATAAAAGTTTTATTTAATTTATCGTTGCCTTTTTACTTTTCTTCAAGCAAATTGATGTTAATCTAATAACACTAACTGATAAGAACTAATTAAAATGTTATTAACTGACAGCTGACTAACTGAGCAGTTACTACTAGATAGAATATTAATTGATGGTAATCAACAAAAGAATAATATCAATGATATGATCAAGTCAAATCAATTAAACCAAGTATATTTCGAAAGTGAGAAAACATAGTCTCTGGTAGTGGCTTGGTGAAGATGTCTGTAGCTTGTTGTTCAGTTGGAACATATTCCAGTCTGATAGCTTTCTTCAGAGCATGATCTCTGATGAAGTGATGCCTGACATCAATGTGTTTGTTCCTAGAGTGAAGAACTGTATTGTAAGTGATCGCAATTGTGCTTGTGTTGTCACAAAATATTGGCGATTCTTTAGCATCAACCCCATAATCTTTTAGCTATTGTTGTATCCAGAGCAGTTGGGCACAGCAGCTTCCAGTAGCAACTGCTTCAGTTGTGGAAGTAGCTATGGATATTTGCTTCTTACTGAACCAAGAGATCAGTCTGTCTCCTATAAACTGACATGATCCATTGGTACTTTTACGATCTAGCTTACATCCTGCATAATATACATCTGAATATCCAACTAAATTGAAAGAAGAGTCTTTAGCATACCATAATCCAACATTTTGCGTGCCTTTAAGATATTTTAAAATATGTTTGGCAGCAGAAAAATGCTATTGCTTAGGATTTGCCTGAAATCTAGCGCACATGCAGACATCAAACACAATATCAGGACGACTAGAAGTTAGATACAATAATGAACCTATTAAATCTCTGTAGATAGTCGTCTCAACTGATATTCTCCCATGATCATTGTCCAGTTTAAATGATGAACTCATGGGTGTACTTGTAGCTGAACATGTTTCCATGCCAAATTTCTTCAGCAACTCATTTGTATATTTAGTTTGACTGATAAAAATACCAGTCTCCAGTTGCTTAACTTGCAGACCGAGAAAGAATGTCAGTTCACCCATCATACTCATCTCAAATTTGTCCTGCATTAACTTAGCAAATTTCTCACATAATTTGGGGTTAGTTGACCCAAATATAATATCATCAACATAAATTTGTACCAGTAAAATATGATCATTCTTGGAAAATTTAAACAAGGTCTTATCAACTGATCCAACAATAAAGTCATGATCAGTTAAAAATTTTGATAGTGTCTCATACCAAGCTCTTGGAGCTTGTTTAAAACCATATAAAGCTTTGTTCAAATGATAGACATGATCAGGAAAAGAGTGATTGATAAAACCTGGAGGTTGTTCAACATAAACTTCTTCCTGTAACTGACCATTCAGGAAGGTACTCTTCACGTGCATCTGGTAAACTTTAAAGTTTTTGAATGATGCATAGACAATGAACATTCTGATTGCTTCCAGTCTTGCAAGTGGAGCATACATTTCATCATAGTCAATTCGTTCCTCTTGCTTGTATCCTTGTGCTACAAGTCTTGCTTTGTTGCGTGCAACTAAACCATCTTCATTCAGTTTATTTCTGAATACCCATTTTGTACCTATAATAGTCTTATAAAGTGGTTTTGGAACTAAGTTCCAAACATTATTATGGGTAAACTGATTTAGCTCCTCTTGCATTGCATTTATCCAGTTAGGATCAACAAGAGTTTCATCGGTTTTCTTCGGTTCCAGTTGTGAGAGAAAAGCACAATGAATAAATAAGTTAAGCATTTGGTTTCGAGTTCTTAATTGATCAGATGGATTACCAATCACTAATTCTGGAGGATGTGATTTCTTCCATCTGTACTCTGCATTTGTTGCATCCATACCAGCAACTTCTTCTGTTGGCAACTGAATGTTTTCTTCAGTTTCAGTAGGAGCTATATCAGTTGGCAACTGAATATTATCCGTAGGGTCCACCAACTGATTATTAGGAACAACTTCCTGTTCAACTGATTGATCTAACACTTCTAGTTCAGGTGTTTGAAGGATGTTTTGATTAACATGATTCTATTCTTCATTATCATCCTCAAAATTGATATCTGTAAATCGATCAACTAGCTCAATTGGATCAGTTTGCTTATCAGTTAGCACAGATTCATCAAACACAACATGTATTGATTCTTCAACATTTAAAGATCTTTTGTTAAAGACTCTATAAGCTTTACTAACTGATGAATATCCAAGGAATATTCCCTATGCATATTTAGCATCAAAAGCTTTTGACTGATTTTTGCCATTATCAAGAATAAAACATCTGCAGCCGAATATTTTGAAGTAAGAAACCTTACTTTTTCATCCATACCAGATCTCATATGGTGTTTTCAAATGATTCTTGTTAATCATCGATCTGTTCTTAGTGTAACATGCAGTGTTTACTGCTTCTGTCCAAAACATTTGAGAAATACCAGAATCAGCAAGCATTGTTCTAGCAGCTTCTTTAAGAGTCCGATTTCTTCTCTCAGCTACACCATTTTGCTGAGGGGTTCTAGCTGCTGAGAGCTCATGCCTGATTCCAGTATCCTATAAAAATATTGAAAGGGTTTGATTGATGAATTCAGTCCCTCTATCAGACCTTATTTGATCAATTCCAACTGATTTTTCATTTAATAATCTTCTAAAGAGTTTAATCAGTTTTGCAGCAGTTTGGTCTTTAAATTTGAAAAAATAACCCAAGTAAATCTTGAAAAATCATCCACAACTACTAAGGTGTATTTCATTCTCCCTAACCTCATGACTGGTATTGGACCAAAAAGATCCATATGTAACAGTTCTAAGCATCGAGAGGATGATTTACAACCCTTGTTTTTTAATGAAGATCTTACTTGCTTACCAAACTGACATGCTGAACAAATTTTTTCTTTTGAAAAATCTATTTTGGGCAAACCAGTTACAAGATCATGGTTACTCAGATAAGCAATAGATTTAAAGTTTAAGTTATTCAATCTCTTATGCCACAACCAGTTTTTAAGATTTGGAAGCAATGAAGCAAACTGGTGCATAAGGTTGATCATTCCAACTGACTTTGTAAGTGTTTCCACAACGATTGTCAGTTAGGATGACCTCATCATTTAAGTTCTTGACTGAACAAGAATGTTTGTCAAATTGAACTGAGAATCTATTGTCGCATAACTGACTAATGCTAATCAAGTTATACTTCAGATTCTCAACCAGTAAAATATCTTCAATAGTAAAGTTGCCATGGATAAGCTTACCCTTACCCAAAGTTTTACCTTTGGAGTTGTCTCCAAAACTGATGTTTTGTCCAGCGCATTTGACCAGTTGGGATAGTAGACCTGCATACCCTACCATATGCCTTGAGCAGCCACTGTCTAGATATCAGGTGGATTTCTTGTTTGTACCTGTTACCTGCAATCACACACAGTATATGATCTTGGTACCCATATTTATTTGGGTCCTAAACTGATTAGTACTTTAGGAACCCAGACTTGGACTAGTCTAACTGATTTTCCAGTTTCCGTGTTCCAAATAGTTTTTCTCGACTTTTAGGTATTGAGTGTGTGGTGTGAGAAAGAAACAGTATGATTTTTACCTTTTTTCAACTGACTGTTCTTTTGATACCGTTTCTGAACTGGCTTGCAATTTTAGTTGTAATAGCTATTCCTTGAGTACTGATTTTTGTAACTGAACCGTTTTGTTGACCAGTTTCTTGAATCAGTTGAACTCTCAGAGCTATATCCAATTCCATACCATTTTCCTTTGTTCTTACTTTCAGTCGATTGAACAGTTGGTTTGCTTGGTTCTGAGAATTCATTTACCATGGATGACTTTACAAAGGTAATGTACTTTCCTCTGTTTTCATTCAACATTGGCTGTGTATCACTTACAGAATTTTCAACATGACTGTTAAAGCCTAAACCAGTTTTATCATCAGCTGATTTTTAAGAATTTTGCATTTCAGTTAATGCAACTGAGGACTTGTTCCAAGCTTGAATCAGTTCAGTATGTTTTGACATTTCAGTTTTTAACTGACATATCAAAGCTTGGTTCTCAATCATCTCATATTTTTTCTTTGCAATCTTCCTTTTTAAACTCAAAACTTCAACTGACTCATCAGTTTCAGTTTTTTTATCATTGAGATCATTTTGCTCAGTTCTGACTTTCTCAAATGATCGAGCAAGTTTGTGATACTCATTTACCATGTCATGCAATGTGGTAATGAGTTCCTCACGAGTGAAACCAGTAGAGCTAAAGTCAAATACATGATCACTTGCTGATTCCAGTTCAGCATCATCTGCCATTAAACATTTGAATTATTCATCATCACTTGAACTGCTTGGGCTTTCAGGTTCTGACTCCTCACTGTCAGTTTCCACCTACTTAGATTTGCTCTCCTCAGATAGAATCACCTCATGTTTCTTTTTGAATGACTTCTTGTCATCATTGGTTCTTCTTTTATGCTCATAGGGCTTCTTCCCTCTTTCAGCTGAGCCTCGACTATCCTTCTTTGGTTTGGGACAGTCAGCAATGTAGTGACCAGTTTTGCCACAGTTGTAGCAAGTATAAATTTGTTTTTTGGAGTAGTTTTTCTGATATTGTTTCTGAAAGTTTCCTTGATTTCTTCTCATAAATTTACCAAACTTTCTGACAAACAATGACATCGCGTCATTGCTTAGCTGATCAGCAGATTTGTCAACTGAACCAGTTGGTTCCAGTCTGACAACAGTAAAGCAGTTGTGGCCGCTGGTGTAGAAGGTTCCCCTTCTCTGGTTTGTAGTTCAAACTCATAGGCCTTCAAACTAGCAAACAAGTCATGAAGTTCGACCTTGTTCAGGTCCTTTGACTCCCTCATTGCCATGGTCTTGACATCCCACTTTTTGGGAAGACCCCTGACAACTTTTAGTGCTACTTATTTATTGGAATAAACTTTTTAAAGTGCATTTAATTCATTGATAATGCTACTGACTCTTTCATCATATTCATGCATTGTTTCTCCATACTTCATCTTTTTTATGTTGACAAATTTCTGAACAGCAACTGATAGCTTGTTCTCCTTAGTTTTCTCATTTCCTTCACAAAGCTGAATCAGTTTCTCCCATATTTCTTTGGCGGTTTTGCACATTTTGATTTTGCTGAAAGTGACTTTATCCAGCGTTTTATATAATATATCATTCGCCACATTTTCTAGATTGGCTTTCTTTTTGTCTTCAGCTGTTCATTCTTCTCTGTGCTACTCTAACGTTGTGGTGCCCCATCAGACATTGCTACAACTGTGTTGGCTTTCAAAATCTTCATTGGTCCATCAATAATGACGTACCACATATCATCATCCTGTGTAGCTAGCTGAGCCTGCATTCTAATTTTCCAGTCATCAAAATCTTCCCTGAAAAACATTGGGATTTTATTGAAAGAAGACATGATAATCAGTTTTGTGAATAAAAATATTCAGAGACAAGATTCAAAGGCTATGATACAGATTGTAGGACCGAGTGCTTGCCGCTTTACCAAAAACTATAGCTTATGGTAATGGTGCAACTCAAATCTTTTAAACCGCATAGCAGCTCAAGCACCACGGATCGATCGCTCTACTAAGCAAGGACAATTATTGCACCCAAAAGTCTCCATCCCAATTGTCACGCCCCGAGTCAGAAGCGTCGGTGACATCCGGCATTGTTTAACAATTACTTGAAAGCAATTAAGCCTCGTATCAAAATGCCAAAAACCAGTCTTTTTCATAAATTAAACTTGTCTTTACATTGACAATAGAATTAGAAATACATCAGAGTTTCAAATAACGGAAACGAAAAGAAAGCAAAATCTTGAGTTCTGATCTTGATCTCCGGTTCACCAACCCCAGAAAGCATCTTGCTCTTCCTCATTCAGTTGCTCCTCATTTTTATCTGAAATTTGTAAGCGGTGAGTGTTTTGGGAAACACTCAGCAAGTGGGAGTCGATCGATTCCAAAGATACATATAGAACTTAGTTTTCTTAAAACGTTCTTTTAACAGACTTTCAAAACTTAATATTCTTAGCTTATCAGGATAGAGACAAATCGAATAAATGACAGAATTCATCAGATGATTCAGAACAATTCAGAAACATATCAATTCAGAACAGAACATATCAGAACAGACAGAACACTGTTACTTATCTCATTTCCATGGTCAAATTGTCCCCAATATGTTAGTCCTCTAAGGGGTGAGCCCAGAACATGGTTTTATACCCACCAATGGGGGCCAGAACAGAACATGGTTTTATACCCACCAATGGGAACCAGACAGAACATGGTTTTATACCTACCAATGGGGGCCAGACAGAATTACAATTCTCGTCCCATATCAAATTGAGTCGTAACAGTGTACACAGAATTCAGAAACAACAAACAGACTTTTCAGATTTCTCAGAGTTCAACATTTCAGATTTTTAGACAGACACAGCGGAATCAAAGATATTCGAAGAGCGAACGAAGCATATAATCGATCGAAATTTTAAAAGATAGACTGACTTTTTCGAAATTTAGGACACACATTAATGAATGTCATATTATTGATATCAAAGTTTAAAATACAACAAAATATGTAACAAAAGCCCACTTACCTGAATTTTTGTACAAATCTCTTCTTTGAAATTTCGGCAGCACTTCGACGCCACTTCACAAATACTGTCTTCGATCGGGGAACACTTTGGTACGGGGTTATTGTACTGGACTGCACGAACTTTCCTTCTTTTCCCATGCTTGACTTGGCCGAAACTTGTAGGGTGAGGGGAAAGGGAAAAACCGAATTTCTTGCTTGCTTTTGGGGTGCCTTTCTCTCAACCTAGATGAGTGGTATTTATAGGCACAAAAACCCTTCCACCCAGCCACCCCTTGGCCGAATTCTTAGTCACCAAGAAAGGCTTGAATGTAATAATAATGTTGGTCCAAAATTTCATGCATAAATCTCCAAAATCCCATGCATTCTTCAAGTTCTAGATTAGTCATGAATGTGGCTCAAAATCTCATGCACTCCTTAATTGTCACCTTGATTTTCTAAAGGGTCATTTCCTGTATCATCAATATGTCCTAGCCCTTAGCTCCTCCCGCAGTTCCTTCATGGGTTAACGCAAAGGTTAATTCTTGCACATTTAATTTGTCCAAACTCTTGGCTCAACTTATAGCTCCCTTTTTGGTCTTGTTAGGACAAACTTGGTTGAGCTGCTTTGAGCTGACAGATCTTGTCTTTGAGCTGGGGTTTTACTCCTCTCGTGACAACTCTTCGATGGATGCGGTTATTTGCAGCTCGGCCTCCTATTGAGCTAATCCCCGAGCTTTGAAACTACCTCCTCAAGTTATATTAGCTGAAAATCTAAGTTCATATTTAAGTTTATAATTAGAATGAAAGTGTTCTGATCTTAGATTAAGCTAAATTTTAAGCTTGTATATTTCTTACCTGATTTACTTTGGATCGGAAGATCCCGGGTTCTCACATCCCTCCCTCCTTATTAAAAGTTTTGTCCTCGAAACTTGCATTAGCTTGATCTTCCGAATAGGTGAGGGTATTGTGATCGCATTTTCTCTTCGAGTTCCCATGTTTCCTCTCTTTCAGTATGATTTGACCACTGTACCTTGACATAAGGTATTGTCCGATTTCTCAACACTTGGTCTTTTGTGTCCACTATTCAGATAGGGACTTCTTCGTATTTAAGTTTTTCGTTGAGGTTTCCTTCAATCATTAGTGGTGCAACATTGAGTACGTGACTAGGGTCTGCGACATATTTCCTCAGCTGCATGATGTGGAAGACATTATGTATCCTGGACATATCAGGCGGTAAAGCTAGATGGTAGGCTAAGGTTCCTACCTTCTCCAGTATTTCGAATGGTCCCACATATCTCGGATTCAACTTTCCGGATTTACTGAACCGAACTACTCCTTTCATGGGAGAGACCTTAATGTAAGCTTTCTCACCAATTTCCAACTGTAAGGGTCTTCTCTTCAGATCGGCCCAACTCTTCTGCCTATCTTGGGCTGCCTTGAGTCTCTCCTTGATTATGACTACTTTATCAACGGTTAACTAAATAAGTTCTTGTCCGGTAACAGCTTTTTCTCCGACCTCATCCCAATATAGAGGCGACCTACACTTCCTTCCATACAATGCCTCATACGGAGCCATCTCGATGCTACTGTGATAGCTGTTGTTATAGGAAAATTCGATCAAGGGTAACTGTTCACTCCAATTTCCAGAAAATTCCAGTGCACATGCCCTCAGCATATCTTCGAGGGTTTGAATTGTCCTTTTGGTTTGGCAATCAGTCTGGGGATGATAGGCCGTGCTGAGAGTAACATTGGTTCCCATAGCCTTTTGGAAACTTTTCCAAAAACTTGATACAAATCTTGGATCTCTGTCAAACAGAATACTCGCTGGAACTCCATGTAGCCTCACTATGTTGTCCACATACAAAGTGGCTAATTTATCCAAATTATAATTCATTCGTACTGGGAAGAAATGGGCAGACTTGGTCAATCTGTCAATGATCACCCAGATCCCATCGTGACCCTGTCTTGATCGTGGTAGTCCTACTACGAAATCCATGGAGATTTTATCCCACTTCCACTCTGGTATCTCCAATGGCTGTAAAAGTCCTACAGGCCTTTGATGTTCCGCCTTGACTTGTTGACAGACTAAACACTTAGCAACAAAGACAGCGACATCTTTCTTCATACCGTTCCACCAGTAATTATTTTTCAAATCCCGGTACATCTTGGTGCTTCCTGGATGTACTGAAAATCTCGATTTATGTGCCTCGGCCATCACTTCTTCCCGAATTCCATCGACGTTTGGCACATACAATCGTCCTTTCATCCAAAATATCCCATTTTCGTCAATTTGAAATTCTGGAACTTTTCCTTCTTGGATTTGTTCCTTAATTTTAAGGATGGAGGTGTCTTGACTCTGCTTCAATTTGATAGTCTCTCGGAGATTTGGTTGCACTGATAGGGAATTTAAATTCACCTTCCCAGGGTTCCTTCGACTCAACGCATCTGCCACTTTATTTGCCTTACCCGGATGGTAATTAATTGACAGGTCATAGTCCTTGAGAAGTTCCATCCACCTTCATTGCCTCATGTTTAATTCTTTTTGAGTGAAAATGTACTTGAGGCTCTGGTGATCAGTAAAAACTTCGCATTTTACTCCATAAAGGTAGTGCCTCCAGATTTTAAGCGCGAATACCACTGCGGCTAATTCCAAATCATGAGTGGGGTAATTCTGCTCATATGGTTTTAGTTGCCATGAGGCATAAGCAATTACCTGACCCTCTTGCATAAGCACACACCCTAATCCTCCCTTTGAAGCGTCACTGTATACAGTGAAATTCTTACCATCCTCGGGAAGAACTAGTACTGGTGTGGATGCGAGTTTTGTCTTCAGGGTTTCAAAGCTTCTTTCACATTCTTCATTCCAAATGAATTTCGAATCTTTCTGAGTAAGTTTGGTGAGTGGAATGTCTATCGAAGAAAATCCTTCCACAAATTTTCTATAGTATCCTGCTAAACCCAGAAAACTCCTGACTTCAGTCACTGTCTTTGGTTGTGGCCAATCCTTGATTGCCTCTACCTTCTTAGGGTCTACTGACACTCCTAATTCAGAAATTATATGTCCTAAGAACGCCACACTTTTTAACAAAAATTCACATTTCTTGAATTTGGCGTATAGTTCTTTTTCTCGAAGTGTCTGCAAAGTGAGACACAGATGCTCTTTGTGTTCTTCTTTACTTCGTGAGTACACAAGGATATCATCTATAAAGACAACCACAAACTTGTCGAGATATGGTTTGAATACCCGATTCATCAGGTCCATGAATGCTGCAGGAGCATTTGTTAGGCCAAAAGGCATTACCGTGAATTCGTAATGTCCATATCTTGTCATAAAAGCAGTTTTAGGGATGTCTTCCGCTTTGACCTTCAACTGATGGTAACCAGATCTCAGATCTAGTTTTGAGAAGACCTTGGCTCCCTTTAACTGATCGAAAATATCATCTATTCTTGGGAGTGGGTACTTATTCTTTATGGTGATCTTGTTCAACTCCCAGTAGTCAATACATAGCCTCATGCTTCCGTCCTTTTTCTTTACAAAAAGCACTGGGGCTCCCCATGGGGATGCACTGGGGCGAATCTGCTTCTTGTCTAGTAATTCCTGTAGTTGCTCCTTTAGCTCCTTTAATTCAGCTGGAGCCATTCGGTATGGTGCCTTTGATATTGGTGCAGCACCAGGGACCAAATTGATTTCAAATTCTACTTCTCTATCTGGTATCTCTCCCGGTAGTTCCTCGGGAAAAACGTCTTGAAATTCTTGAACAATTGGAATATCCTCAAACTTTGGGACTTCTTCTTCTTTGATTTCATTGATCACTGCCAAGTAAATTTCTTCTCCTCCCTTTATAGCTTTTCAGGCTTGTCAAGTCGATAGTAGAGATTTTCTTTCTCTGGATTTTCTGTGATATACGACTTCCCCTTTTGTCGGAGTTTGAAGTCTAATATCTTTCTTTTGACGGTCTACTATGGCATGGTTTTTGGCTAACCAGTCCATTCCAAGGATGATGTCAAACTCAACCATATTGAGTTGAATTAATTCCACTTCAAAAGTTTGATTGCTGATACAAATTTTACAGTTTCGATACACTTTGTGTGTTTCAATTGTTTTGCTGGCAGGTGTTGCTACTCTTAACGGTTCACTAAGAATATCATGCTCAAGTTTAAGCTTTTTAGCAAATCTTCTAGACACAAATGAATGTGTGGCACCACAATCAAACAAAGCACATGCAGGCATTTTATTGAGTAAGATGGTACCTGCCACCACTTCATTGGTGTTATCAGCTTCCTCTTGGGTTATTGCATAAACCCGAGCATTAGTCTTGTTTTCATGTTGCTTGCTGGGCCCCGTCCCTTTGTCCTTGTTGTCAGGACAATCTTTAATTCTATGACCCACCTTTCCGCACTTAAAACAAGCTCATGTCTTCCGATGACATTCTCCAACATGTTTCTGTCGACATGTATCACACCACTTTCCTTCGGTGTTATCAGCACTGCCAGAATTTCCTTTGAAAGACCCACCTGAATAATTTGGTTTCTTAAACTTGGGACCATTCTGAGTAGATTGACTGCTCATCGGTCTTTTGTTCTTGTTTTCTTCCTCGCGTCGCTTGATATCAGTTTCTGAGCTCATTGCAGTGCCCATCAAATCCGCAAAGCTGTTTGGCTTGAATATTGCCAATGCCGACTGAATTCGACTATTGAGTCCCTTCTTGAATCGATGCATTTTTAACGTTTCATCTGACATGATCGTTGGGACATAGGTTCCCAGATCGTTGAACCGTGAAGTGTATTCCATCACTGACATGTCCGGAGCCTGTTTGAATTTTTCGAATTCACCCAACTTCTGTAGTCGAAATTCTGCGGGATAATATTGTTTTAAAAATTCTCTCTTAAAAATCTGCCATGTGATCTCTTCCACTTCCGCCAAAGATGGCAACACAGTTTCCCACCATTTCCTAGCTCGGTCTTCCAAAAACGGTGTTACAACCTCCACTCTCAGTTCTTCAGTTATTTCCAGTAAATGTAGTTGTGTTTCAACGTTCTTGAGCCAGTTGTGGCTGACTTCTGGGTCTGGGTTCCTATCGAAAGTTGGAACTCGATTCCTTCTGAGAGATTCGTAATGGTACTTAATCCCACGCGGTTGCGGTTCAGGTGGTGGTTGGATGTCGTTAGCCAATGGGTTGACGAATCCTTGTAACATTGCAACTACGATAGTAGCTATTGCCATCATATCCTCTTGACTGAAATTCACTCTGGGTGGTGTTGGATTTTCGTTTTGGTTGGCACCACGGGGGTTACGGTTGTTTCGGGGTGGTCTGCCTGCCATTTCCTATAAATATGTATTTTATTAATTTGTTTGCCACAATATTTAATCAAAGGAATAATTTCATTAAATTGTAAAAATTTTCATACAGCCAAATATTTTTCAAAACAAATTATTAATCAAATATTTCTAGATACAATCGAAGCCTATTCTAGAACTTTCTCTCCCTACTCGTCTATTACTTCTCCGTCCCCTACTGCTTCATTAATTTCTTCCTCCACAGGGTTCTCTTCCAGTTGTTCTATGAGTTCTTCCATATTGACCATCTCATTTTGTAGGTGTTCAATGTAATTCTGCAGTTGTGTGTCGTGGTGATCGAGATTGTTTACTTGATCCTGTAGTTCTTGTATTGTTGATTGGCTTACTTTTTCTCGATTTCTTGCTCTTCAATCCGCTCCTTAAGACGACGTTGGGTTTTGAGAAGACTATTATCCCGAATTTCGAGCGTAAAAATCCTATCTTGCGCTTTCTTCAACTCTTGCTTGGTGATCTCGTGCTGACGCTCTGACTCTAGATGATAAGCCGCGTAACGTCTAACGTCTTTGCGTAGTTTCTTCTCTTCAACTCGGGCCTCACGAAGATCCTCCATCATGCACACGTTATTTCCGTCCAACTGATAGTTATCTCTCTCAAGTTTATCATTCTTTTCTTTCAGTGTTTTAATTTCTGACTCCTTTTCCTGAAGTTGTTTCTAAAGTTCATTTATAATGCTTTGAAAGTCCATGTTGGTTTCTTATAAAAACATTTAAATAAGATATTCATTCATTCTTAAATATGCAATAATAGAAAGTTTCAAAATAGTTTGGTACACATATTATTTTCTCAGTCACAAATTTACTGCAACCAGATTCTTTATTATAATGCTAATCTAATCTAACATCTCTCCGCCATCACTGTCACTGGCAATGTCGTCTCCGGCCACCTCCATCGGTGCTACCTCCTCTTCCTCCATGCTCTCTATTACCAAATTTAGGTAGTTATTCTGATCCTGAAGTCTGTCCATAGCGCTGTGGAGCTTCGAAATGTACCGATCCTGCCTGGCGTTGTACTCCTCCTAGCGCTGACGGGCCTGAGCAGCACGTCCTCGCTCTATATCCAATCTCCAATAAATCCCTGTTAAGTGCAACTAAGCGCGTGATGCGAACGGAATCGGTCGGTATCTGCAGCAGCTGGCTCTCCACCAATTCCAGATGATGAGTCAATCGTTGTACATCAGTCTCAAGTATGTGTCTAACCTCACTAAGCTCTTGTTTCTCCAATCTTTCCTTGGCTAGTTGCGCTTTCAAAGTCGCGATCTCCCTAGTCTGATTATCAATCGTAAGCTGACGCATGCGAAGGGCAGCCTGAGCGCGAGTACGTGGAGCAGCCATTTCCTAGGATAAAAATCGAAAGTAAAGCATCTGAATTGTATAAATGATAGAAAGGCACAAATAGTAGAAACAAAGTTGTCGTGGAAAATTTTAGATACTCAGAGTTTGTGGGATGATCGAAGGGATAGATTTTTTTTTTTGAAGTCTATTCGGGATTTAGGAAACAGATGAAAGTTAGACTTCAAGAACGGATGAAAGTTGGACTCAAATTGGGATACACTAGGCTTTTGCCAAAATTTGACTTCGCCAAATTTTGTCTATCAAAATCCCAGCGGGATTATGAACCTGGCGGCTTTGATACCACTTAAATGTCACGCCCCGAGTCCGAAGCGTAGGTGACATCCGACATTGTTTAACAATTACTTGAAAACAATTAAGCCTTGTATCAAAATGCCAAAAACCAGTCTTTTTCATAAATTAAACATTGTCTTTACATTGACAATAGAATTAGAAATACATCAGAGTTTCAAATAACGGAAACGAAAAGAAAGCAAAATCTTGAGTTCTGATCTTGATCTCCGGTTCACCAACCCCAGAAAGCATCTTGCTCTTCCTCATTCAGTTGCTCCTCATTTTTATCTGAAATTTGTAAGGGGTGAGTGTTTTGGGAAACACTCAGCAAGTGGAGGTCGATC
Organism: Primulina tabacum; assembly: GCF_025594145.1. Taxonomy (NCBI): domain Eukaryota; kingdom Viridiplantae; phylum Streptophyta; class Magnoliopsida; order Lamiales; family Gesneriaceae; genus Primulina; species Primulina tabacum. Next base: position 19,597,703 of record NC_134560.1, on the reverse strand, counting down.
GATTCCAAAGATACATATAGAACTTAGTTTTCTTAAAACGTTCTTTTAACAGACTTTCAAAACTTAATATTCTTAGCTTATCAGGACAGAGACAAATCGAATAAATGACAGAATTCATCAGATGATTCAGAACAATTCAGTAACAGATCAATTCAGAACAGAACATATCAGAACAGATCGAACACTGTTACTCATCTCATTTTCATGGTCAAATTGTCCCCAATATGTTAGTCCTCTAAGGGGTGAGGCCCGAACATGGTTTTATACCCACCAATGGGGGCCAGAACAGAACATGGTTTTATACCCACCAATGTGGGCCAGACAGAATTACAATTCTCGTCCCATATCAAATTGAGTCGTAACAGTGTACACAGAATTCAGAAACAACAGACAGACTTATCAGATTTCTCAGAGTTCAACATTTCAGATTTTTAGACAGACACAGCGGAATCAAAGATATTCGAAGAGCGAACAAAGTATATAATGGATCGAAATTTTAAAAGGTAGACTGAAATTTTCGAAATTTAGGACACACATTAATGCATGTCATATTATTGATATCAAAGTTTAAAATACAAAAAAATATGTAACAAAAGCCCACTTACCTGAATTTTTATACAAATCTCTTTTTTGAAATTTCGGCAGCACTTCGGCGCAACTTCACAAATACTGTCTTCGATCGGGGAACACTTCGGTACGGGGTTATTGTACTGGACTGCACGAACTTTCCTTCTTTTCCCTTGCTTGACTTGGCCAAAACTTGTAGGGTGAGGGGAAAGGGGAAAACCGAATTTCTTGCTTGCTTTTGGGGTGCCTTTCTATCAACCTAGATGAGTGGTATTGATAAGCACAAAAACCCTTCCACCCAGCCACCCCTTGGCCGAATTCTTGGTCACCAAGAAAGGTAATGTAATCATAATGTTGGTCCAAAATTTCATGCATAAATCTCCAAAATCCCATGCATTCTTCAAGTTCTAGATTAGTCATGAATGTGGCTCAAAATCTCATGCACTCCTTAATTGTCACCTTGATTTTCTAAAGGGTCATTTCTTGCATCATCAATATGTCCTAGCCCTTAGCTCCTCCCGCAGCTCCTTCATGGGTTAACGCAAAGGTTAATTCTTGCACATTTAATTTGTCCAAACTCTTGGCTCAACTTATAGCTCCCTTTTTGGTCTTGTTAGGACAAACTTGGTTGAGCTGCTTTGAGCTGACAGATCTTGTCTTTGAGCTGGGGTTTTACTCCTCTCGTGACAACTCTTCGATGGATGCGGTTATTTGCAGCTCGGCCTCCTATTGAGCTAATCCCCGAGCTTTGAAACTACCTCCTCAAGTTATATTAGCTGAAAATCTAAGTTCATATTTAAGTTTATAATTAGAATGAAAGTGTTCTGATCTTAGATTAAGCTAAATTTTATGCTTGTATATTTCTTACCTGATTTACTTTGGATCGGAAGATCCCGGGTTCTCACACCAATAATTGCACTCCTTGCAATCAATGGGGATCGAACCTGTGACCTTGGCTCTGATACCACTTGATAGGATCGCATACTTGGTTAAAAGAGTGTTTAGAAAGGGGGTTGAATAAACACTCACAACTTTTAACAACTTTTTGAAATTGAGTTCAATTTAATGACAAATTGATACTTGGAATCTTGTCAGTCAATACCAATCGGTTAACAATAAAGTGCGGAATAAAACTGACTGATAGATATAATAAAAACTTGAAATAAAAACATAAGATTTTATGGATGTTCGGAGATTTCAAACACTCCTACGTCACTCCGTCTATCACAAGGATATGATATTCACTAAAAGACTTTGATCGATACAAAAATTTGTACAGACCCACTTTAGTTTGGACTTAACACCGCCAAGACTAAAACTCTTAGTTTACAAAATACTTCACATTATACAACTGAATTTTAGCACAACTGATCTTTTACAAGATCGAGTGTTACAATGGTAACACTGTGCTATAAAGCTCGAAAGAGTAGCCTTGATTGCTACAAATATATGCGATAAGCGTGAGCTTCTGATCTTCGAATGTTGAGCAGTGATTTCAGCAGGGTAACAGAAAGCTTAATGAAATAGTGAATCGATTGTCTTTCAACTACTTCCCTTCTGCTATTTATAGGCTTCTCTTCAACGGTAAATAAATGAAATTTGAATCTTTTTATCCGTTGGTTTGCCATGTCAACATTCTTCTGACATTCGTACACCACAGTTGATTTGTTCAGCTGAAGGATAAGCTGATAGGAAATAGCCGATATGCTCACAGTTGAAAGTAGCAACTGATCAGTTTCCAAATAGTCAGTCAGTTGTCTGCGTAGATTCAGTTGATTTGGTTCAGTTGCCTTCGTTAACTTGCACATTAATCTTCAGTTACGGCAACTGTCAGTTTGAGTATTTTTGTTCAGTTCCTTGATCAGTTAGTTCATTCGATTAAGCACTCCGTTTGTCAAACAGCCGAAATTTAGTTTCCAACACTTTTAAACCGCACAGCAGCTCAAGCACCATGGTTCGATCGATCTACTAAGCAGGGACAATTATTGCACCCAACACCTACCCTCTCAACAACAGCCTCCCATCGTTTTTACAACATTAAACCAGCAGTCATTCTCGAATTCTCCCTAGGTTTTCAAGAAAGCTTCATCCTCGCCTCTCCGGTGCAAGTCCTACGGGCGTATCTTTGAGTTTTTTGAGCACGTAAACGTTAAGGCATGCCTTATATCATTCTTTTTCTCATTATTCATGCTATGTATGTTGTTATAAATTTATTTGCATGAGGAAAATTTTGATCTAGCATGTATCAACATTTTTGGCATGGTTTGACAAGAAAGAATTGCATACTTTTACCATGACTCACGTTTTTGTTACTTTGGTGCTAGGGGATGCCGAGTGTGAGTTCTAGGGGGCCTGTTTACGTAAAGGAATCATGCGTCAATAGGTTGGAATCTCATGTGGTTCACATTTTGTTGTAGGTCGTAGAGTGGTTCTTGTTTGCGTGAGTCGGGGGTGACTAGATTGGAGGATATGAGCGAGCCGGCAGTGCAAGGGTCGTTCCTAGCCTTAGAACAGACCCTGCTGGGTCTGAGTCATTGTCTAAGATGGCTCGAACGATGCTTGACTTGACCACGAATCTGATCGAGCGAGTTGTTCCAAGTTTGGTCTCAGTTGGAGTGCTTTTGGTGACTCTCGTGTGTGTGTGTGTGTATTGCGGCATGCATGGGGCTGTAAGCTGGTGTTAGGTCTATCCAGGAGTGTCTTAAGGTGAGCTAAGAATTGTTGGTTCGAGGCTGGCTCGGGTTGGTTGAGAGTAGGGTAGATGTTGGCATTGTTGTGTTTGGCAACTCTCCTATCGCATGGTTACGCCGCGGTGCTGCCCTTTAGGCACCGGAGCGCCTGTGCTTCGAATTAGGTAGCACTGCAGCGCTGACTCCAGGCGCCTAGCCGCTAACCAAGCACCGCAGCGCCACAATGTATGTGGGGCCCTTAACTCCTAATCATTATTACAATGAAATTTGATTATGATTAATTATCTACAACGGAAAACGAGTTTAAATTTTCTTTACAATGAGCCCAAAATATATTATTTGAATATTAAAAATAGTATTTCATTTCACATCATAAATTATGCCCACACATTATCAAAACCAAATATATACAAACAAATCATATCCTCGGAACATGCCCCAGTATATAGATACACATACATATATACTGGGATAGACACTAAACCTCAAACCAAACTGTGACTCCCTCCAGAAGTACCATCTCTGGTCTCCTGATAACCAGAAGTACCTGTCATTGTCAACATACAAAGACAACAATAGCCCCCTCTGGGGTGAGCAAAGATCATTCTGAAGCAACCACAATATATACCACATATATCTAAACAATTATATATGATATGCAATGCATGTATGTCGTAGAGGTATTAGGTCAAATGCCCATCCACTGAGCACATATCAGAATCAATCGAATCGCTATCAAATCAATGCTCGAGCTGGTACACCGGCCTCAATCAGGGATACTTGTATGATAGCGTTGACAAAGCGCTATCATATCCCAAATCTCAATCAATCATCGGGGCCACTAATGACTATGCTTTAAGGGCCACGTAATGCCAAACATAGCATCGTGTTCACAAACCCCATAATCAAATCCAATCATATCAGGATATCCAAAGATCATAGCTCAACGTGCATGTCATGTATGCCAAATCAACTCAACAAATAATGCATATAGACATGTAATCTCAATCCAATCAATCAAAAATATATCATATAATACAGATACATGTCGTATGTTACCCGGTCGCAACATACCTCAATTCTTCGTTCCAACCGATGTAGCTTGAAAATACCAGTATAATAATCTATCTACATCAATAACATATTAATTTCAATCAATAATTTCATTCAAATTCAATAATATAAGGTTTCAAATATCTTTTGAAATTTTGAAAATTCATATCAAATTCAAATCATAGCATAATTCAATTCCGACTTCAAAACTTAGTTTCTTGTCAGATATTATACCGCATATATTTATCAGAATTAATAACAACTGACAAATAATTCTTCAATCTCAATCCAACTATTAAAATTCCCTAATTATAATAAATTAGGAATAATCCAAAACAACATCACTATAATCTTCTCTACTTCGTTAAAATCATACGCTATTCAACAATCTTCAATTTTTGTATGATTTAACAATTTATCGAATTTATCCCAAAAATCAATGAATTTCAAACATCACCAAAAATATAAATTTATACCTCAAATCGAAGACCTTGTGTCAACGATCCCAGAACTGAAGTCGGTTCGTCGATTGGATAAACCGATAAGTCGCAAGATCGAAAAGAAAAATCAAAACCCTATTTTCTCTCCTCTTCCCTTGGTTTGTATCTACCCTCTGTACACTTGTGTTCGTGGAATTCTTATTTGAATTCCACCGACTCAAATCAAATTTTTCTTTTTTATATATAGACTGGAAACCAATAATCTCCATGTGTGCGAAAGCCACTAAGGAAAAATTTGGTAAAGCAACGCCACGTATCAGATTCACTTTGATTCCAAGCCTCAGATGGTATCAGAGCCATGGAAATAGTCTGGATAATAATTTAGCACTTTTATTCAAATGAATATTTTAGGTATGAAAGAAACTGTTCAAAACAGTTTAAATGAAGAATATGATTTACCTGAAAATTTAGATTTATTGAATAAATGGACTATTCCTAAGATAGAATCTAAAAAGATCTATAAGTTAGGAACCTTTGAAAGAATTGGTTTTAAACAAGTAGTTAAAACTACAGAATCATCAGTACCGCTTCATAATGATGAAATGGTTATTAGATTGTTAAACAATAAAGATATTTTACCTTATAGGAAAAATTACAGATTTATTCATATAGGTTTAATTCAAATTGCTTTTAGACCTTTAACTTTAGAAGGACTATCAGAAAGCTTCATAGCAGTCTTAAGAGATGGTAGAAATTTGAATTAGAAATAATCCCTGATGGAAATAATTCAATCTAGTCTGGCACATGGTCCAGTATATTTTGATGTTTATCCTAATTTATCTTTGTCTTTTTCTGATATTAATATATTAGATTCTTTAACATTAAATGTTAAAACTCATGGTTATAATTATACTCCTGGTACAAAAGTCATATGTATCTGTTATCGTATTTATTATAAACCATTATTTACACTGAATCCTATGTGTAAAAGAATAGATAAAAAATTAAATGAAACTATTCTTATAGAAACTAATTTTAATAGATCTAATATTACAACTCGAAGATCTATAAAATGGGAAGAAATTGAATTTCCAAAAAACTGGATAATTGAACAAGCTGTTCCTAGAAATCCTTTCCAAAAAACTGGATAATTGAACAAGCTGTTCCTAGAAATCCTATAATAAATAGAGATTTACAACAAGTTATTCAAAATAATGAAGGATCTGTTCAAATACAGTTCAATAATGAACAAAGAAGATTATTTCCATCTTCCATCTATGCTAGATCAAGATCTAGTCATTCTTTTATTTCACCCTTAGATTATATGGTGGATATTCCTCAAACTTCTAGATCTTCTACTTCTCAAATAAGAGAAGATGTTGAGTCCTCTGTACAAGATACAGTAGAAGAATTGATCATAAATCAAAATAATATTGTTCATAAAAATAACTTTCAAAAAGTTAGAGAAACTGATACAGTTTCAGAAATGAATTTTAGTATTTAACGGATAGTAAAACAAATATTGATTTTACTAAAGGATCTCTTGCTAGAGCAAAGATCAATGCAGAATTTTATTTACCCAAATGGGAATCTTTTAGAGATTGGTACTCTAAAAGTTTTTCTGAAGAAGAGTGTGATTATATTGTTTCGGAATTTTATAAATATTGTGAAAACCAGAATAAATTAATACATTTTGTTCCTTGGTTTTTTAAACATTTATTATAGATTATATTTCTATTCTTGAAAGAAATTTTAAACTTTCTTCTGGACAGATTCAAAAATATGTTTATCCTCCTCAACAATCTTTTATTATAGAAAAAAATAATAAAATTTTAAATTTTATTGCTTTTTCAAAATTATTTGACAATGATATGTTACAAATAAATGTTAAATATATTAATCAGATAATTGAAAAAAATTATACAAATTTATATCTTACGATAATAGGAGAGGAAATAGTTTCTCTTAAGGATCGTATTGATAATATAATTTATCCATTAATCAAATTAAACCAGATGTTCATATACAGTCTAAAGAAGAAACTAATATTGTTTCTATTGCTACTTCTTCTATTCAATCCCCTCCAGATATAAAGATTTCAAATTTAAATCTTCTGTTTCTGATATAGAAAAATTATTAGAAGAAAAATTTAAAAATCTTAATTTAAATACTCTTAATGAAGAGTTTGATGAGAATCATTCTGATGAAGAAATTAATAAATTATATGGGCAGATAAACCTATCCAAAATAAATACTATTATAATAGACCTTCTCCCATGGATGTTGATATTGAAGAACAAGAATACATTTTTGCTAATAGTTATAATGGGAAAAGTATTTATGAATGGAATATTGATGGTTTTAGTTATAAGAAAATTTATAATACTGCTCACACAATGCTTATGTATAGTAATGTGTGTAAAGCTTCAGGCAATAATGATAAAAATATTGCTAAAATGATTATATCAGGATTTACAGGCCAATTTAAAGGTTTGTGGGATAATTATTTAAATCAATCCCAAAAAGATAATATTATAAATTTAATAAAAATTGAAAATAATATTCAATCAGAAAATGTAGTATATTCGTTAATAATGACAATGATTGAACACTTTACTGGTAGATTCACTGATGATAGTGAAAAAATTTGTACTTGATTAAGTAATCTAAAATGTAAAACACTTACTGATTTTAGATGGTATAAAAATACCTTTTTATCTCGAATTTATGAGATACCAGATTGTAATAATAGTTTCTGGAAAGCCAAATTTATAGATGTTTTAGCTTTTCTATTTGCTGAAAGAATTAGAAAAGTTTTAAGAAAAGATGATATTAATATTCCATATGAAAATTATACTTATGGAAAATTAATTAGTACTTGTATTAAAGAGGATTTAGCTCTCTGTAATGAATTAAAATTAAATAATCAAATTAAAAGAAAGAAAATTTACTTGAGAAAAAACAATTAGGTAAATTTTGTGATCAATTTAGTATGGACTTACCTAATAAAGGTAAGAAGAAAATTAAAGAAAAAGATGAAAAAGTTTTTAGAAAGAAAAGACATTTGTCTGAAAGACAAAGAGATAAAAAGAAGAAACGAAAAGAATGCCGTGATTTACGGAAAGCAGAAAAATATAAAAACAAATTAATAATTTGTAGAAAATGTAAAAAGCCAGGACATTATGCTAATCAATGTTGGGCTAAAAACAAAATTAATAATTTAGATATAGATGAAAATCTTAAAGAAACATTATTTAAAATAATAATGAATTCTAATAATAATTCTGATAGTGAAACTGATAGTTCATTAGAATCTTATATTTCAGAAGAAATATTATATAGTGAATCAGATATTTCTGATTTAGAAGAATGTAATAATTGTATTCAAGAAAAATCTTATTTAAATCATATAGAGGATAATAAAGATAAAAATGATGATTTTTATAAACTCATGTCACAATTTCAAGATTTAAATATTAATGTGTTAACTAACAATAATATTTTATAATTCCTTAAAATGATTAAGGATCCAATATTAAAATCTACAATTATTGATCAAATGGAGAATACTGCTTCAACTAGCAATAATAATAACATTCTTGTTAAACAAGAAGAAACTTATTCCATGAAAGAAGTAAAAAATATTTTACAACAAAAATATAGTAAACAAAATCCAGTTACTATACAGGATTTAGTCAAAGAAATAGAAAATCTTAAAGAACAAGTAAAAATTTTACAACATAATAATAATAGTTTAAATTATCGTATTACAATTATTGAAACTAATAATTCAGTTAATAATTCTGAAAGTTTTGATAATCTTCAAGATATTTTATTTCTTGATCCAAATCAAAAACATTTATCTGTTTGAAGCATGATTATATCTCAAAAATGGTATATCAATATTACCTTATTAATTGAAAATTCTTATAAGAAAAATTTCATTGCTATGATTGATAGTGGTGCAGATTTAAATGTTATACAGAAAGGATTAATTCCTACAAAATATTTTCATAAAACTACACATTCTCTTTCTCATGCAAGATGAGAACCATTAGAAATAAATTATAAATTACCAAAAGTATATATTTGCAAAGATAAAAACTGTATTCAAACCAGTTTTTTATTAGCAAAAGATATTTCTAACCAACTTATACTTGGTCTTCCTTTTATTTACCAAATTAATCCTTTAACCTATGTTGATGAAACAGGTATTATAGGAACTTTTCAAGGTAATCCTATTTTCTTTAAGTTTATAACTAAACATGTTCATAGAATTCTCAATGAATTACAAGAAAAGATTGATAGGAAAACTTTTCAAATTAATTCTTTAAAAGAAGAAGTTAAAATATTAACGATAGATGATAAATTACCAAATCCTAAATTACAGAAATAAATTAAAATTATTTATAATAAATTTTCTTTAGAAAGATGTAATGATCTTCCAAATGCTTTTTAGAATCGTAAGAAACATATTATCTCTCTTCCATATGAAGAGAATTTTGATGAAAAGAATATTCCAACCAAGGCTCGTCCTTGTCAAATGAATTCTGAATATTTAGAATTATGTAAAAATGAAATTCATTCTTTACTAGAAAAAAGTTTGATAAAACCTTCTCAATCTCCTTGGTCATGGACTGCTTTTTATGTTAATAAAAATTCTGAGCAGGAAAGATGAGTTCCTAGATTGGTAATAAATTATAAACCTCTTAATAAGGTTTTAAAATGGATTAGGCATCATATTCCTAATAAAAAGATTTATTAGATAGACTGGTACATGCAATTATATTTTCAAAATTTGATTTAAAATAAGGATTTTGGCAGATTCAAGTAAAAGAATCTGATAGATATAAAACTGCTTTTAATGTTCCAATAGGACATTATGAATGGACTGTTATGCCATTTGAACTTAAAAATGCCCCTTCAGAATTACAACAAATTATGAATGGTATTTTTTTTATCATTATAGCAATTTTATAATTGTTTATATTGTTGATATTCTAGTCTTTTCAAATGATATGGAAACACATTTTAAACATTTAGATATGTTTAAAAATATTGTTATTCAAAATGGTCTTGTTATATCAAAATCCAAAATGATTTTATTTCAAACTAATATTAGATTTCTTGGTCATATGATTGAGAAAGGAAAAATAATTCCTATACAAAGAAGTATAGAATTTGATTCAAAATTTCCTGATATTATAACCGATAAAACTCAGTTACAGAGATTTTTAGGAAGTTTAAATTATATTTCCCCTTATATTAAAGATCTTACTAAGGATTCTACTATCTTATATGATAGATTAAAGAAAAATCATTTACCTTGCACTACAACAATAAATGGCTATTGTGACATTTTTTTGTAGACACTTTTAATTAAATGTTGTTACAAATACTTAATAATGACACTTGTAAAAAATTAATAATGTGTAAAATAAAAAAACATATTAGATTAGTTATCATGACATTTTTAATTGATGTCATCTTTTATATGGAGGGAAACAATTGCTTTTCCCACATCGTAAAAAATCATTAAAAAACTAAAAAATTTCACTATAAATAAGTGTGAGAATATTTGGGTTAGATAAATATTGGAGGAGGGAAAATAATTGTCTCCCTCCATATAAAAAATGACATCAATTAAAAATGTCAGGATAACTAATCTAATATGTTTTTTTATTCTCACATTTATTTTATCTAATTTTCCCTCCTCCTATATTTATCCAACCCAAATATTCCCACATTTGTTATTGTCACTATAAATAACATATACGACACTTTTAGTTGTCATTATAAATGATTTTAACTGACATATAAATTTGTCATTATTACTATAATAACAAGGCATCTATAAATGTATTTAAACATGAGTTTTCCTGACATTTAAAATTGTCATTATATGAATAATTAGTAACACGTATGAAGTTGTCATTAACATTTTATAATGACATTAAAAAATGTCAGTAAGTTTAAGACGACATTGGAATAGATGACATTTGTTGGAGGTGTCACTAAAACTTAAATGTCACTAAATATTGAATATGATGACATTTATGAATGTCACCATAAGCATTTATTCTTGTAGCGTTGGTTTGAAAAGCATATTATAGCTGTTAAAAATATAAAAGAAAATGTTAAAAATATCTCTTGTCTTATGCTTGCAAATTCCCAATGGAATAAAATAGTTGAAACTGATGTCTCAGAGATAGGTTTTGGAGGAATATTAAAACAGAAAGATCCTCATACAAAACAAGAATATCTTATTAGATTTTATTCTGGCAAATGGAATAATGCCCAGAAAAATTATTCTACAGTAGCAAAAGAAATCTTGGCTATTGTTAGATGTATTTTAAAATTTCAAGATGATTTATTTAATCAAAAGTTTATTATAAAAACTGATTGCAAATCTGAAAAATTTATGTTTAACAAAGATTTTAAACATGACGTGTCTAAGCAAATGTTTGTAAGATGGCAGGCTCATTTAGCTCCCTTTGATTTTGAAATCATTTATAAAAAAGCTGAAGATAATCATCTACCTGATTTCTTAACTCGAGAATATTTATCTTAATGTCTTCATTCACAGATATGAGTTCTCGAGGCAGAGGAGAGTCCTCTTATAGAGGGAGAGGTGGTAGGGGAAAACCCCCTAATATTATAGCACAACATGGAAAACAGAGGCTAATAGCCCAGAACTTATCCAACTCATCAGCTAGTAATACTGAGCAAAATAATGAGTTAAACAATGAGTTTCAAGAATTTTTGAAACAAAAGCAGAGAAATAATACAGATTCTCAATCTTCAGCATCATATGCTAATATCATAAAAGAAGATGATAATGATTCTGCTCTATATACAGAGACAAAACATCGAGAATTAATTCTTCTTATAGAAGAAAAAGATACCCAATGGGAGAAAACTCCATGGACTATCATGGAAAGATATTTAATCAATACATCATATGTATATGGTTCTTACAAACAAAGAGGATTTTATGAAAATCTTCTGTTATCTACAAAAAGTGTTGATATAACTCACTTTTTCAGTAATACCCAGCAAAAAGGAAGTTATAACTTCTCTAAGTTTATTATCAAAAAGATAATATCTATTGAAGAATGGGGTATATCTCCATTGGTTGAAAAAGAATTTTATTCTGAAAGTCATAAAATGAGTTTTAAATTCAATTTTTGGGATTATATTAAGAGTTTTAATAAAACTCTATTCTATGAAAATGAAAAAAGAAAACATACATGGTTTCTAAAGATTTGTGAAAATGTTTTTTATCATCCTGTTCCAAATTGGTTTTTAATTTGGTGGAAAATATTTGGTCCATCTGCAAAGATTTTGCCAGAGGTTTTTATAAAACCAATGAATACTTGGTTAAGTGTTTCTCCAAGTATTAAAAAAATCATTTTCTGATCATTGGATAGATGGAAAGACTTTATGTCTATTTTTCATGGAATTTGAAATTCCTTGGATCTGGAAATGGCAACCAGATTTTGGATACACTGATGAAGGAATCTCTTGCATATAGCGAGTTAGTTCTACTAAATTTTGGGACAAATTATTGAGAGATGATCCAGATTTAATAATATAATATAATATAATATATTTAACATTTTAACATCAGTATATCTCTTCGGACCAGTCAAACGATCAAAGTTACCAAAACTCAAAACATAAAACTTCTATATCTTTGAGTTTTCTACGTTATATCCAAATCTCAAATTATTTGAACTATTACTCAGACCATTATGCTAAAAAACATAACATAATTACCATTTTTTCTCAAAATTAATTCATTAATTTTCAATTTATTTACCAAAATTCCATCAAAATAAATTGAATATTTTTCAACTTATTTATAAAAATGCCATTAACACTATTTTTTAAAAGTTATTGGACTATTGTTTATTCTCAGGGTGTCACATTTATCCCCAACTTAAAAGATTTCCTCCTTGAAATTTCAAGTGTCCATATATACATAACATTGGTAAACATATAATATGTCACCAGTTATAGTACATATCAAAACTAAAATCAATAAATGGATCATTATATGCGAAGGCCCTCGAACTACTTGCTTGGAAATTTGCGGAAAATTAAAAATTTTCTTTTTAAAAGAACTTAAATGGCCTCATTCATAAAATCACTGGTGAATCAAGTTCAATATTTCAAAATATTGCAGCGGAAGAAAATCAAAGTTTTTGCCAACAACAACGATTTAAAAATAGCCAACAACTGATAAAAATTGTTTGCGAAGAAAATAACAACTGCTGCTCTGAGGTCCTCGGGTGCCACTACTGCCGACCCAAGCTGGCTCACTGGTCCCCGCCCTCGGCCCTGGCCTCATCAGTACCTACAACAATCAAGTCTAGTGAGCCTAAAGACTCAGCATGCATAAATCGCAGGTAACGAGTAAAAATCTGAATTTAAAATATGCATGAGATAAAATATCCTGTCCTGAGGCATACTGAAAATAATCTGTACTGAGCAATTATAATACGTGCATAACTGAACTGGAAGTCACTGTAAAAATATTTGCTCCTTGGAGCCTGTACTGAAATAACTGATAAAATTTTCTGTTGAGATTATGTTTTACGCCTGTGGCCACTGCACTAAGCTGAACTGATCGGTAACTGGCTACCGGGGAGGCTGAAACTGAACTGAGCTGGCCGGTCACTGGCGACCGGGTGGTACCATACTGAACTGATCGGTCACTGGCGACCGTATAAAATAACACTCCCACATAGTGAATGAACCACAAGCCATATCGCATAAATCTCAAAAATAATCATTTTCTGTTTTCATGCACGTAACACAAATAACTGACGTAATGAAAAATCCTGTAATTTTACCAACTGGATTGGATTGGATCGTTCCCAGGCTCGCTGCAACCTAACTGTGCCATGAAAAATATGCAATAGCTTAAACTTAACCAACTATGCAATTTACGTTCAAAAGATGCGACTATGACGCCTAATGACTTCGCATTTAATCATGACTCCGAGCCAACCTGAACCGACACTGAACCGACGTATAGTCATGATTAAAATACGCTGAAAAATCATAAAATAATGTTCCTAAAATGATAGGGTCGAAATCTAGGTGGAATGGAGGCCAAAACACGAAACGCTCTTTCGAGAGTCAATTTGGCACATTGCACCGTAAATTTTCGTACGACCTCAAAAATGATCCAAATGACGAACGGTCGAAAACATGACCTTCCCAACTCAATGAGGCACTGTCCAGTCCAAGGCCATGGGCTAAAAGCCAACCAAGAACTCGAACGACGCTTCTGAACAGCAGCATACTTGCTGTCAAAAAAATACAGCAGCTGCGCACTACAAGACTTGCATTGGTTTCGAGACTATCGGCCATTAGGGGCGTGAACCACCAACCAGAGACTCTTACCAACATCCCAAGGAATGATTTGAACCATGGCTAAGGGCCCTAGGCCAGCCACAATCCGCATCACACCAAATCTTAACCGAAGGGTCCAACCGAGAGCAACGTGCATGCGTGTGTAGTGTTTATGCTATGATCGATGTCTTGCGTCGTTCCAGTGGCCATTTGATTGACCATGGCACGATCTAGACATCTAGGAGCATGATATGAACCGTGGCTAAGGGCCATAGGCCAACCAAGATCCACACCAAGCCACAAAAGAAACGAACCATAAGCTGAAAAATGGAAGGGCCGAATGGGGAAAGGGGCTGTTCTTGTTGATTATTTAAAAACCGATGAGCCATGGACCAAGCCACCAAAAGGGTGACTTAGTCACGTCTTAGACATGCTAGGGAAGTGATCCAACCATGGCTATAGGCCCTTGGGGCAGCCAAGATCAGATCCAACCCCTTGACAAGAAACTGAATTTTCGAACCACATTTTTCTGCACCTAAGGGACTTGCTGTCATTCTGAATTTCCAGCAAGCATGGGGCTGGTTTGAATGGACCAACATGGTCCTAATTCATCCTACTACATGTATACAAGCCGCCTTGGGAGCCTGGAATCGAACCAATCACATGAAACCACAAAACTCAGAAAAACGTGAAGCTTGTCATGAAAGGGCCGAAATTCTGCATGTGTGTTCCAAAAATATTTTGACATGTATCTCGGTTTTTGCTTGCTAAAACATGATCATGTACTGAAAAATAAATGATAATATGACTTGATTGAGGTTTGAAAGAAATCTAGACATGCCTGGTTTCGTTTCGAAAGAAAACGAAAAGAAGAGACGAGACGGCGCGGAGGAGACGGAGTGGCTTGCTTCTCTACCTTTCTTGGCTCTCGATTTTTCTCCCTTTCTCCCTAGCTGCTATCCACGTTTTTTCTACTGAAAAGGGGTCTTATTTTCGGTGGAGGTGGAGGGGGGAGTGATGGTTATGAAGGTGAGGAGAAGGGTGCACAAAAATAGGATCATATCAAGACCAAGTCCACTCCCCTTTTGAATTTGAATTTTGAATTGATATCAAATGAGTTGGTGGATGCTTCTAGGAGGTGGTGGCCGAAATTTAGCTTGATTCTAGACTAGGATATGTCCATTTATTTAATTAAATTGTGCTCCCAAAAATCCTAGAATTATCCTACTAATTACATGCAAAGAATTGGTCAAAGTTGGTGAGTTGGAAAATGAATCTTCTAGCACTAAGGGTGGCCGAAAAATGCATGATAAAATAAAGGGAAATGTTGATTATCTAGTCAACTAATAATCCTTGAAAGCCTTACTAATCCTTTAAATAATTTAGTGAGTTAACCCCTTAATTTAATAACTTAAATGAGTTCATTTCTTAATCACCTCAAATAATTAAATTAAATCTTCAAACCTTCCTTTCTAACTTAAATGAACTTAGTTACTAGCTAAATTAACTTCTGGAAATATTTCTCAAATCTTAAATTCTATCTCAAAACTCCAACTCCGGTCCGGCCTCACTGAAAATACTGAAATGCTAAAAATCAAACTGCTGAACTGAAATAATAAATAATTAACTTCAAACAAATGCATTTAAAATAATCATGCAATGAAGTCAATTAAATTTAAAAATCTAGAATTATGCATGGCTTATACGTCTACTGATTTACGGGTTCTACATTATACATTGAATACAATGGAACAGGTGGAATAGAATCAAATAAGTGTGGATATGATTCTCGCATCTTACTCTCCAATTCCCACGTTGACTCTTCCACATCATGTCGTGTCCATTGTACTCGAACTAAAGGAATCGATTTGTTACGCAATATCTTCTCCTTTCGATCCATAATACAAACAGGTTGTTCAACATAGGAAAGAGAATGATCGAGTTCAACCTCATCAGGTGCAAGTACATGTGATGGATCTGGTTCATACTTTCTCAACATAGAAATATGAAATACATCATGAATGGCAGATAAAGCTGGTGGCAATGCCAACCGATAGGCAAGATCCCCAACTCGATCAAGGATCTCATATGGTCCAACATATCGAGGAGACAATTTCCCTCGCATGCCAAATCGAACAGTGCCTCTAAAGGGAGATATTTTCAAAAACACTTTATCATCTTTCTGGAATTCCAATGGTCGTCTTCGTTATTTCGCATAACTCATTTGACGATCCTGAGCAGCTTTCATCCGCTGTCGAATTAACTAAACCTTATCATTAATTTCATGTATCATTCAGGTCCAGTCATTTGTCTTTCACCAATTTTCCAGAATAACGGTGATCTACATCTTCTCCCGTACAAGGCTTCAAACGATGCCATACCTATACTCGTTTGGAAGTTATTATTATAAGAGAATTCTACCAATGGTAAGGTATCTTTCCATCCCATTCTGAAATCCATCACAATCGCACGTAACATATCTTCTAATGTTTGAATTGTACGCTCAGTCTGGCCATCAGTTTGAGGATGATAAACAGTACTCATAGCCAAACGCGTACCCATCACTTCTTGGAAACTAACCCAGAATTTAGAAGCAAACCTGGGATCACGATTCGATAAAATTGAGACTGGCACACTGTGCAGTCTCACAATATTCTCAATGTATAAACGGGCCATTCTTTGATAAGGATAAGTCCGCTCATACAGAATAAAATGTGCAGATTTCAAAAGCCGATCAATAATAACCCAAATAGCATCGCAGTCCTTGGGCGAACGAGGTAAATGAGTCACAAAGTCCATAACAATGTGTTGCCAATTCCATTTCGGCATTTCAAGACTATGGAATAACCCTCCAGGTTTCATTCTCTCGGCTTTCACTTACTGGCAGACAAAGCATTTCGAAATAAATTCAGCAATGTCCTTCTTCATACGTTTCCACCAGAATTGGGGTCTCAATGTCAAATACATTTTTTGACCTCCAGGGTGAATACTGTATTTGCTACAATGTGCTTCACGAAGAAGGGCAAATTTCAAATCAGAATTATCAGGGACTACCATCCGACCATTAAGTCGTAAAGAACCGTCAGAAAAAATCTGAAATCCAGAAGGAAGTCCTGCAGATACAAGTTCTTTAGACTTTTGGATCTGAGCGTCGCTTCGTTGGGCCTTTCGGATTTTAGATATCAAACTAGGCTCAATTTTCAATGCTGAAACAGTGGCAGAATTCCAATGCGAGTGAAAAGTTCAACCAGAAGTACATACGTGCTCATGTACTTTGGCGACACTGACAGAAGCTAAAACAGAATCATGAACTTTCCGACTAAGGGCATCCGCAGTAACGTTCATCGATCCAGGGTGATACTGAATCTCACAATCAAAATCCTTTAGGAGATCCATCCACTTGCATTGCCTCATATTCAGATCGGATTGAGAAAAGAGATATTTCAAACTCTTATGGTCTGAATAAATAACAAACTTTTCTCCATACAAATAATGATGCCAAATATTCAGAGCAAACACAATGACAGCCAATTAAAGATCATGAACAGGATAACGAGTTTCATGAGATTTCAATTGACGAGACGCATAAGCAATTACTTTGCCATGTTGCATTAGAACACAGTCCAAACCTTTACCAGACGCATCTATACATACTACAAATCCTCCGGTAGCTGAGGGAATAGTAAGCACAGGTGCTGTGGTCAATCTCGTCTTCAATTCAAGAAAATTAGCTTCACATTCATCTGACCAAATGAATCTCTGATTCTTCTGTGTCAGTTGAGTAATAGGTTTAGCTATTTTCGAAAATCATTCAATAAAACGACGATAATAACCAGCTAAACCCATGAAGCTACGGATCTCAGGAACATTCGTAGGTCTCGGTCAATTCAATACAACTTCAACCTTCGTAGGATCAACAGATATCCCATGTCTCGAAATAACATGGCCCAAAAACACTACTTTGTCAATCCAGAATTCACATTTGGAGAATTTAGCATATAAATGTCCATTTCGAAAAGTTTGAAGTACCAGTCTCAGATGTTAAGTATGCTCATTTTTCGATTTCGAATACACAAGAATATCATCGATAAAGACGATAACGAATCGATCAAGATAATCTCGAAAGACACGATTCATTAAATCCATAAAAACAGCATGAGCATTCGTGAGACCGAAAGGCATAATCAAAAACTCATAGTAGCCATACCTGGTACGAAAAGCACTCTTAGGCACATCTTCTTCTCGATCTCGTACTTGATGATACCCAGAACGAAGATCAATCTTCGAGTATACAGACGTACCCTGAAGATGATCAAATAAGTCATCAATACGAGGAAGTGGATACTTGTTTTTCACAGTAGCCCGATTCAATTACCTATAATTAATACACATTCACATAGTACCATCTTTCTTTCGAACAAATAAAACTAGAGCTCCCCAAGGTGATACACTCGGTCGAATATATCCCTTATCGAGAAGATCCTGTAATTGTTCTTTCAATTCCAGAGGTGCCATGCGACAAGGAGCTTTCGATATAGGTGCAGTCCCCGGCACAAGATCAATACTAAATTCTACTTCTCGATGAGGAGGAAAATCAGGAATCTCATCGGGAAATACATCCGGGAACTCTTTCGCAACAGAAATATCAGATAAAGAAGGCTCCTTCTTCGAGACATCAACAGCGTAGATAAGATAACCCTCATCTCCGCTAGTCAAAAGCCGAGACATTTCCAAATAGGATACCAGTAGAATTTTAACTTGAGAATCCTTGCCATAAAAATTCCACTTGGGTCCATCAACAGGTCTAAATCGAACCACTCCATGAAAACAATCGACAGTAGCTCGATTTGTTGTCAAGATATCCATGCCAACAATAGAATCAAAGTCATGCATTGGGAGGACAATCAGATTCAAGAATATCACATTATCCTCGTATATCAATACACAATTATGCACAACATGCTCAGACAGAATAATCTTTCCTGCTGGCGTGGCTATCGACAATGTATCATACAATAGAGTACACATAATATCATGAGATGTAACAAATTCATGAGATATAAATGAGTGAGATGCTCCTGTATCAAATAAAACATGTGCAGGATAATCGCAAAGCATGCAAATATCTGCAATCACACCACCAGGAGCTTCTTTCGCTTGATCTTCGGTCGTATAGCATACACGCTAACTTGAGGAGGGACTTGGGCAGTCTGACCACTAGGTCCTCGATATCATAGAACATTCGACTGCTGAAAATAGGGAACACGAACAGCAGGTCTCATCATACTGGGCCACCTCTAAATCCTTGCTGGGGTTGAGAAGAAATCGTACCCCTATACGGACATACACGAGAGAAATGGACTTCCTGTCCACACTGATAACAAGTACCAAACATACCTCGACACTGCTTGATAGTATGTTTGCCTCCACAATGGCTACAGTAAGGAGCAATCACTGGACTCCTTCTTTGGGATCCACTGGAACTCGAAGAAGATGAAGAAGCAGCAGAACCAGTCTTCTTAAAATTTCTACTTCTCGGACGCAAGGTAGGCTGCTGAGCTGTCACTGGAGGTGGAGGAGTATACTGTGGACCTCCTCGCTTTAATCCAGCTTCAGCTACCTTTGCTCGTTCAACTGCCTCTGCGTAGCTAGTAGGCAAACCCGATATAATAAAAGTATATATAGCAGGATGCAATCCATTCACAAACCTGTTATATTTCGCTTTTGCATTTGCAGCTAAGTGAGGTGCATATTTCAACAGTGTAGAAAATTTCGAAGCATATTCTGCAACAGTCATCGTTCCTTGCTGCAGACTATTAAATTCATTCTCTTGGGCAGTATAATAAGGAGGGGAATACTGCTCCAAAAACTGGGCCTTGAAGACATCCCATGTGACTTCAATCCCTGCCTCTTTCAATCCAATCTCAGCGACTTCCCACCTAGATTTTGCTCGGTCATTCAATTGATAAAGAGCAAGTTTCATTCGCCGAGCCTTAGAATATTCAACAATATTAAACAGATGCTCGATATCCTTCAACCAGGCCTCTGCTCTTTCTGCTCTCTCAGTGCCAAAGAACCTCGGTGGTTTCAGATCCTGGAATCGAGCCATCACCAAATCCATGGACATTCCTTCGAATTTTCCAACTATCCTCTCAGTACTACTACTCGCAGTTTCATTTGTGGGATCCATCTACAAATCAGAGGATGAATATCACAAATCAATATCAATTTCACATCATCATCATCTCAAATCATTAATCTCATCAACAACTTACTCAAACTAAATCAAATAGGAGCAAGTAATACAAATAAATCAAACACATACACGCACAATTCATTTGTGCCTATTCAAGTGTACACAAGACTCAATCGAGCATTCTCAGCTTGCTCTGATACCACTCTGTGTGGGGCCCTTAACTTCTAATCGTTATTACAATGCAATTTTATTAGGATTAACTAATTACAACGAAAAACGATTTTAAATTTTTTTTACAATGAGCCCAAAATATATTATTTGAATACTAAAAATAGTATTTCATTTCACATCATAAATTATTCCCACACATAATCAAAACCAAATATATACAAACAACTCATATCCTCGGGACATGCCTCGGTATATAGATACATATACATATATACTGGGATAGACACTAAACCTCAAACCAAACTGTGACTCCCTCCAGAAGTACTAATGAGAAACCTCGTACGAATGAGAAGCAAACACGATTATCGAAATCGCACCCTCGACTCAATAACAAACAAGGATCGATTTGTTGCCCCGATCTTTTGAAACAAAAATGGTTTGTGATATTCACCTCTAAGTAATTAAAACTTAGCAACAAATATCAACGATAAAACAATTGAATTTCAAACGAACCTTCAAAGATCTTGTTTTGACAATCCGAGCGAAAAACAATCAACAAACGCCACAAAGATGCAATCTTTGTTAAGTTTGATTTTGGTAATAACAAAGCAATGAAATGCCTTGAATGTTGAGAATAAACTCAAGCAATTTTCATATCCTTCAATAATTCGTTTATGGTCTCATACAATCATTATATAATACATAAAAATGAAAAAGTAGTGTAAAAAGTCATAAAAAAGTTGTCTAGCAAGTTTGACACGGCAGTACGCGCGGTGGCACGAGAACTCGCGCAGCCGCGCGCGATATTCTGCAAAAAGGCAGCACTGTGCGCGCGGTGGCGCCACATCTGGCGCTGCCGCGCGTGCGCTCGGGCGCGCGGCTTCTAGCGCGGCTGCGCGCGCGGTTCTGCCTGGCGTGCGCGGGCGCGCTGCTTCTGGCGCTGCCGCGCGCGCTGTTCTGCTCTGTGCTAGCGCGCCCTGCTGCTTCTGCACATCTGTGCTAGCGCGTGCTGCTGCTTCTGCTTCTGGCGTGCGCACAGTTCTGCACATCTGCGCTAGTGCGTGCTGCTGCTTCTGCACATCTGCGCTGGCGCGTGCTGCTACGCTGCTTCTCTCGGGCCATTTTGCACTCATATGCTTAGTTGTTTGGGATTCCTTCATTATACTATTTGTTGAACTCCACAACTTGCTTGGATATGCTTGATTCATCATTATTGATCTTGAAGGTCCGAAACAACGACACTCTCTAAATCTCCTTCCAATCATTTGCACACGGTGCCTAGCCAGATTCATATCAAGTACCATCTCCGGTCTTCTGATAACCTGAAGTACCTGTCATTGTCAACAAACAAAGACAACAACAGCCCCCTCTGGGGTGAGCAAAGCTCAGTCTGAAGCAACCACAATATATACCACATATATCTAAACAATGATATATGATATGCAATGCATGTATGTCGTGGAGATATCAGGTCAAATGTCCATCCACTGAGCACATCTCAGAATCAATCGAATCGCTATCAAATCAATGCTCGAGCTGGCACACCGGCCTCAATAAGGGATACTCGTATGATAGCGTCGACAAAGCGCCATCAAATCCAAAATCTTAATCAATCATCGGCGTCACTAATGTCTATGCTTTAAGGGCCACGTAATGCCAAACATAGCATCGTTTTCACAAATCCCAGAATCAAATTCATATCAGGGTATCCAAGGATCATAGCTCAACGTGCATGTCATTTATACAACATCAACTCAACAAATAAGGAATACAGACATGTAATCTCAATCCAATCAATCAAACATATATCATATAATACAGATACCTGTCGTATGTTACCCGGTCGCAACATACATCAATTCTTAGTTCCAATCGATGTAGTTTGAAAATACCAGTATAATAATCTATCTACATCAATAACATGTTCATTTCAATCAATAGTTTCCTTCAAATTCATAATATAAGTTTTAAATATCTTTTGAAACTTTGAAAATTCATTTCAAATTCAAATCATAGCATAATTCAATTTCGACTTCAAAACTTAGTTTCTTGTCAGTTATTCTACCGCATATATTTATCAGAATTAATAACAACTGCAAATAATTCTTTAATCTCAATCCAACGATTAAAATTCCATAATTATAATAAATTAGGAATAATCCAAAACAACATCACTATAATCTTCTCTACTTCGTTAAAATCATACACTATTCAACAATCTTCAATTTCTATATTGTTTAACAATTTATCGGATTTATCCAAAAAATCGACGAATTTCAAACATCACAAAAAATATAAATTTATACCGCAAATCGAAGACCTCGTGTCAACGATCCCAGAACTGAAGTCAGTTCGTCGATTGGATAAACCGATAAGTCGCAAAATCGAAAATAAAAATCAAAACCCTATTTTATCTCCTCTTCCCTTCGTTAGTATCCACCCTCTGTACATTTGTGTTGGTGGAATTCTTCACCGACTCAAATCAAATTTCTCTTCTTTTTTAAAAAATTATTATATAATATTATATTATTAATAATTATAATATAATATATTTAACATTTTAACATCGTTATATCCCTTCGGACCAGTCAAACGATCAAATTTTTCAAAACTCAAAACATGAAACTTCTATATATTTGAGTTTTCTACGTTATATCCAAATCTCAAATTATTTTGAGTAATACTCAGACCATTATGCTAAAAAAAACATAACATAATTACCATTTTGTCCTTAAAATTAATTCATTATTTTTCAACATATTTACAAAAATTCCATCAAAATAAATTGAATATTTTTCAACTTATTTACAAAAATGTCATTAACACTATTTTAAAAGTTATTGGACTATTGTTTATTCTCGGGGTCTCACAATGTCAGTGCCTAGGCGCTAGTCCAGGGTTTTAGGAGCTTTGGTTTTTAGCGCTATTGTCTTATTAGGATGTTGATATGTTGTTATGACCAATTTTAATGAGGTTTAGATTGGATTATATGAGGCTTGACTAGGAACCTTTGAATTATGATTTAAGCGTGGTCATCTTCAGCTAGAGTTAGCGGTCCTGGCAGCGCTCCAAACACGATTTTACATGTTTATGTTATCATGTATATGACTTTTTGGGTAATTATGAAAATACGTTGCATGCTTGATTTTAAGAAAAAATTTACGTATATGCATGATTTTATTTAGTGATGAATGTGTTGACATGTTTTTGAAGGAAGGGAGTTGGTTGTGATTAAGACGAATACGTTAATATGATGATATGTTAGGCCAAAGCTTAGTGTATGGTTAATACAGTCGCTAATGCCCCCGCCATCGGGTACCGCGGTTAATCGTAGATGGATCCATCGCCTAATACGATGATACGAAAGTCACAGCTAATGAACAGAATTCAAATTAAAAAACGAATACGAATATGTTGATATGTTGAGATATGTTATGAAAATGTTTACGCTTTATCAGGTTATGATTATGCATACGATTTTATAAGATCATGAAATGTATCTTTATTACAGTACTTTTCACTGTTGCCTGTTATGTATATTTATTTGCTATAACGTTACAGGTGTGTTAAGTCTTTAGAATCACTAAGTGTGAATGATGCGGGGGAGTATGTTGATCAGGAGATTGGAGATGCTGAAGACTGAGTAGGCAAAGTTGGATGTGCGCACGCGAACCCGAGGACCGTATTTTCTGCACATCATATTTATGAGATAGGAGTGATTATTGGATATTTTCAGACTATGTCCTTTTTACCTTGATGTTGGTTATCAGTAGTTTCACGTTTCATATTTATTTTATTTTTAAAACGTAAGTTTGGGGATGACGATTTGTCTTGAATTTTAACTGCAGTATTTTACCTGTTAGTTCATTACTAGTATTTTAAAAATGTGTATCTTCATCAGTATTGCATGCATGCATTTAAATTAAGTTTCGAAAATGAGCTTGCAAAAAAAAAATTTAGTAGACATTTTAAGCAACAATTCCAGATTTGAGGGAGTACTTCAACGTGCTATCAGCTTAGATTAGAAGCACAATTCCCTCAGTGTGTGAGAACACTTTCGCATTGTATTCACATATCAGTTCTCTCACACACACACCCACGATCACTCACATATATTGTTGAGTGCAATAATTATCCCTGCTTGGTAGAGCGATCAAACCGTGGTGTAACGCCTCGAAAATTTAAAGGTCCACGTTAACCACATGCATGCATTTATTAAATTTTTTTGTATTTTAATTAAATGTTTTAATTGCATTAATTAATTATGTTGTGCATATTTGTATGTTTAAAATATATTTTTCTACATAATTGCATTAAAATGTATTTTAAAAAGGGTATTCGAATTGCGATCGAGGAACGGAGACCGAGGGCTAAAAAATAGAAAATATTTTTATTGGTTAATTGTTCTTAATTATTTAAAATATGGGTGATGTTTTTTCGTATTTTTGAAAATAAGGGGTTAATTTTTATCGGTGTTGGTTTCTCATCAAAATACGAACTTTTTGGCAACCCGGCTAATAAATTCACAAACTTGTTCAAGCAAAATCATTTTAAATATTTTAATTAAGCACTAATGGACCTAATTTACATATTTAATGGGCCTAAGCCTTGTTAGTGTTTTATTATCTATTTAAAATGCAAAACCCTTTTTCCCCACACCATTAACCCACGCCCCACACCCCTTAGATATTCAAACTCTCCTCTCAACACCAAATACACGACACACACACACAAAATTTTGAAGGAAAAAGGCATCAAGTTTGCTAGAGTTTTCAAGCCGTCGTCCCTCGTCGTCGTTCTTCAAATCGTCAACGATAATTTGTTTGTTAAATACGCAAAGGCACGCCATATTCTCCTTTTACTCATCATCACACCATATTATGTAAATATGTTTGAAGTTGCATGAAAATAAGTTGCACCTTTTAAGATTTTCGTATTTGCATCCTACATGATTTTTAAAACATGTATCTTGATCCAAAAACCATGAATTTCATGTATCTAAGGGGCTGCCATGATTAGGGTATGGATTAAGGGTTGTTTTATACAATTTTAAGGGCCTAGAAACAGGCACAAAAAGCTGCACAAACAAACAACAGAAGCTGGAAATCCATTCACGTATATGTGTGTCTTGAGGGTTCGGTTTGTGGCTTGGCTTGGCTGGGGCTGGACCAGGCTGGGCTAGGGTCACGTGTGTGGTAGGGGAAGAGTCCTAGCCACGCTAGGACTCGAAAACCAGGGGCTGGGAGGAGTCCTTGCCAACAAGGACTCCACCCGAGAGCATGGAGGGTATGCATAGGGTGTGTGCTGTTCGCAGGGTTTAATGGGCTCGGTCAGGGGCTTTGGCTGGGTTAAGCTAGGTCCGTTAGGGTCTAGAGAAGGTGGTCCAGGGTTGTGAAAGGTGCTGTAGTTGTGGGCTGGCTGCTGGCTCGAGAGAACACAAGAAAACGTGAGGGAAGCATGTGCTGCGCGAGAAGTTGCTGTCACGGGCAGTGCTTCGGGCGCGAGTTTAATGGCTTGGGCTGGCCTAGGCTGGGTCTGGACGTGGTCCAAGGAGGGTTAGGTCCATGAGGGGTCGAGTGGTTAGCAGCTAGTAGTGTCCTAGAGGGAGGAAAGGGAAGCTACATACACTCACACATGCAGTTTCAGGTGTTACTTTCCAGACAAGCTTGAGCGACTTAAGGGCTGGTTCTTGGGCTTGGGGCTGGCCAGTAGGGTTCATAGATGGTTTGGCTAGGTTTTGGCTCAAGGTGACTCGGGCGTGGCTCGAGTAAATTAGGAGATGGCTCGGTGTGTTCGATAAGGTGTCAAAACGAAAATTAAAAGGGTAAAATTGAATCCATGGGTCCACGGGGGTGGCTCATGACTTGGAAGGGTAGAGTAAATACTAAAAATGGTATGTTTAAATTTTGGGGTCAAAATAATGAATTTTGGATTTATTCGGGATTTAATCGCCGCACGAAACACTAATTAACGAGCTAATTGAAACGCCTAGTTTAAGCTTTAGAAAATTATGAAAAATTAGGTTTAAGCTTAAATAATTATTAAAAGTCTAAGTTTTTAATTTGGGAATTTTATATTTAATTTTGGTTTAATTCAGGATTAAAACGCAGTAATACGTCATATTTAAAGATTAATTTAAAAGTCTTCGATTTAAGCTAAATAAAAATATGGGAAAATTCATGTAAGCTTAAATAATTATTTGAAAGATTTTAGAGTCAATGAAATCAAGAAAATTTCGAAAACATGAAATTTTACGTTCAGGGATAAAACGATCATTTTACACCTAGAAATTAGTAAACGTCGTGGCAGTGTCCTGAAAGCTGTTTTATATGCTAATATGATTATTTCAAATGTTTATGAATTTTTAGGATGTTGATTTTAAGTGTTTATAATTTAATATGTCAAAATGTTATTTTTAAATGTTTATGATTTTTATATGTTAAAATGTTTATTTTAAATATTTACGGATATTTAATATGTTAAAATGTTTATTTTAAAATGTTTATGAATGTTTATGATTTTAATATGTTAAATTATGATTTTTAAATGTCTATGGAATTTTTATGGTTTAATGTTGACATTTAAAAGACATGTTGCATGCTTGGTTTAAAAGAAAAACGATATTATATGCATGTTTTTATTAAGTGATGGAAATACGAAATGTTGAAGGACGTGAAGGGATTGTGACTAAATATGTTGGAAATAGCGTGAGTGTTATGATCCCAGTTGGAGCCCGACGATCTTGTTCTGTTGATACGAATACGAATACGAATACGATGATATGTTAATACGTAAGGCCAAGGCCCAGTTGACCGGTGAGAGTGTTGCTGGTATCCCCGTCGTCCAGTACTGTGGTTACATGTAGATGGATTCATCGCCCAACACGTTTAAGAATACGAGTCACAATCACGATCTGA
This sequence comes from Primulina tabacum, assembly GCF_025594145.1. Lineage (NCBI taxonomy): Eukaryota > Viridiplantae > Streptophyta > Magnoliopsida > Lamiales > Gesneriaceae > Primulina > Primulina tabacum. The sequence goes on along the minus strand of NC_134560.1, from coordinate 19,570,306 downwards.
ATTCAACAAACACGAATATGAACATGAATATGAATATGATGATATGAATATGTTAATATGAATATTAATATGAATATGTTGATATGAATATGAATATGATGATATGAATATGTTAATATGAATATTAATATGAATATGTTGATATGAATATGAATACGAATATGAATATGTTTATGTTGATATGAGATTGTTTATGAAAATGTTTTATTTAAAGTTTATGCATCATGAAAATGTTTACGAAAATGTTTATGTTTAAAGTTTATGCATCTTCATGAAAACGATATTTTAAGTACAAGTATTTTTCACTGTTGTATGTGATTTGTATACGTATTATGTTGTTATCAAGATTATGGTGTGTTGAGTCTTTAGACTCACTAGGTGTGATTCATGCAGGTAATTATGATAAAATGTTATGGAGGTCTTGATGGTTGACTTTGCTAGACTGAAGGTGCACATAACCCGAGTACCGACGCTAGTTTTTCGCATTAGTTATGATTTATGATTTCAAGTTATGTTAAAAATATTTTACGACTTTTTATGTTTTGAGAGGTTTTGAGAGATTATAGTATAGGCTGTATTTCTCAAATAAATTGTTGGTTGTTTTATTATAAAATAATGTCCAAAATATTTTATGTGATTTTTGGTGGTTCAGCCGATGCTAGGGATGTTTTAAAAAAAATTTCTAGTACTTTTTAAGAAAACGAACAGCAGACGTTTCACGTGGTGCTTGAGCTGTTGTGTGGTTTAAAAGATTTGAGTTGCACCATTACCACCAGCTATAGCTTTTGGTAAAGCGGCAAACGCTCGGTACTACAATTGGGATAAGAGCCAAGGTCACGGGTCTAATTCCCATTGATTGCAAGGAGTACAATTATTGGGAGGGAGATTGTTGGGTTCAATAATTGTCCCTGCTTGGTAGAGCGATCGAACCGTGGTGCTTGAGCTGCTGTGCGGTTTAAAAGATTTGAGTTGTAACATTACCACCAGCTATAGCGTTCGGTAAAGTGGCATGCTCTCGGTCCTACATATACAAAGAGTTAAGCTTATTGAATAGCTGAGTGAGTCTTGCACAAAGACAATAAACTTTTGTATGTAGTCTTTGACACACAGACGTTAAACAAGTGTTGGCTGAAAGGTGCTGCCTGAGAACTGAACTGATAACAGATCGAACTGGACCCCCTCTTTTAAATTATTCAGTTCACACAAGTAAAAGGCTTTCGAATGAAACAGATTTCTTAACGAATGATTACTTCGAGTATTTTTCGCTTGGTTTAAAACCAAACTCGATTTAATTCATCGGTGTTTACATTCTTAGAACACGAGCTATTGAAGCTTATGGAGAATATTGTGTTTGAAGCACCTTCGCAGGTGTCAGAACCGATCCTATCACCCCAACAATGATATATACGTTAGACACAAGAATATGATCTTTTGGAAAGCTTTTGTACAGTTTCTGAAATTGTAACGGTCAAATTCGCCTTGCTGGACATTTTCCCAAACCTAAACTGGTCATTCAGTTTTGCTCCTGGTCAACTGGTTCACTTTTGCTCCACTAATCAACTGCTCAACTGGTTCGGTTCTGGTCTGCTCAACTGGTTCGGTTCTGGTCTGCTCAACTGGTTTAGTTCTGGTCCGGTCAACTGGTTCATTTTTGCTCAATTGGTAAACTGAACTAGCTCAACTGAAACTGTTCAAAACCAAATTGATGAGGCATGTGGAGCTAATTTCAGCCTGTGCAGAACAAGTATCTTTTTAAGGCCCGAGATTATATCATTTTAATCCGAGATTATTTAATTGACGAATTTTGAAATGATGAATTAGATTCCACGGTTTTTGTAATTAATTAGGATTGAAATTGAATTAAAAAGAGTTATTGAGGGCTGAATTGCAAATAGTGAAGAATTCAGGGGCTAAACTGCTAATATTGGAATTTGAGTGGGACACATGTCTTGCCATGCATTTGAACGTGTAAACCCTCCATCCAATTCAGATTTTGAGCTTCAAGAACCGAGACAAACTCCATGGTTAGAATTCTCAAGCTTCCATGCATCTTAAAAATTTGATGGTGCAAGATCCGGCCGTCCGACTTTCAATCCGAGCTTAATTCCGTGTTTCTCTCTTCAAGAGCTTCGAAGTGATGTAAGTGTTCTTATTTTCTGCATGGTTCGAAATTTAGGTGTTGGAGTAATTATAATTTGATTGATGTTATATGTTCTTGAGTTTATGGTGAGTCTATAATCGGAAACGGATCGAAGAACGGACAACGTATGCAATTGTTTGAATTTCCCAGCTTATGTTCGAAAATGGGGGCTGTTCAGATTTTGAATTGTGGTTTGGAAATTGTTGATGGTTATGAGTTGTTGGTATTAATCTATGGATGTTTGATTTGTCGGGTATCTCGAGATTTGCGCCGTTATGCCGTCAAAATTTAACTAGATTGAGTATTGATCAAACCAAATCTCACTTTGAGTTGTATGTTGATATTGTGCTTCTCAAAATGTCATTTTCAGATTCGGTATTGAAGGCTTCGAACTCGAGAATTCAACTTCAAAACCGGTAGACGAAAGATCAAAGTTTCCAAACTTTTGTACCTTGAAGAGTGAGAGGTTGTTGAGCAAGAGTTAGATCAGTTTGACACAACCAAGAACCACGAAAAGAAAGGTATAAATCGACGTTAATCCGAGATAGATAACTTGAGTAAAATACGACTCGAGTTCCCAAAACCACATACTTAATTGTTATTGTTTTGATATATTCGAACTCCTTAGATTTATGTGCTTGTTATATTGAGTTAGAGAAAAGCATGAAATATGAGATAGATATCTTGGAAGAGTCTTTGGCAGAACTGCCAAGTCACTGGACGTTTGGTTTATATCGATGAGCTTAGGAGAGAAATCGACTCCTAATGTAGACACTCGATATAGTGTGCCGAAATTCGAGAATAGGAACGTACCACCACCTCGAATGGGAAAGTAGGTGGGAGACTTGTTATGTTCTTATTCAAATCGGGATCCCTTGATAGGAGTCAAGATGAAATTAAGAATTAAAGAGTTTGATTTAAAACTTTTTATCGATTTATGTTTTCCTAGAATATGATACATGTTGTTGGACAAATGCTTTTTGCTTTTGTATATGCTTATATGAGGCGCATGTATATGTTGTTTATATTTGGAAATATATTTCTCACCGGAGTTATTCAGCTGTTGTTGTGTTTGTATGTGTACATGACAACAAGTGGGACAGGATCAGGATTGAGAAAAGTATGAAAGATCGAGATTAGAGTGGTGATCCGGGCTTAGAAATAGATCTGGTTGTTCAACACTTGAAATATAGTTGATAAACACTTGTTTGTTATGACTTTATTTTGTACAAGGTGTGTATCTTTGGAGTTGATCATGTTGTAGATATTTGAACTTGATCCTGTAAATTGGAATAAGAGGGAGCACATCTTAATGTAATATCATGTACACTTTATTATGAGGCGTTCTATTTAAAAATAAATAAATTTGTCGACCTAGTTGATTTAATTGATCTATTTAATCCCAATGATGATTTAAGAAAATGAGATTAGCACCCGGGTCCCCACAACAGATGGTATCAGAGCTGTATGTTTCTTAGACTAAAATAGAAGCGAGTGAGCGGGGTACATTGAGTTTTCTTTCTTGCTCCTGTGATACTAGCATGCGATTTATTGTAATGTTGATTTGCATAATTTTATGCTAATATGAAAGGATGTTCTACTGCTTTAGAAAGTACATGTTTACCTGATTATCTGATTTGATTGGAAGCGTGTATTATTGGAGAATGAATCAGAATCGATTCTTGATCAAAAGTATGATGATCAAAGGAGGATTGAGACATATTTAATATATTTGATTACTAACCATTTTGATAATCAGATATGCCTCCTCGAAGATTACCCGCTGTACACCAACCAGCCGCAGTTTCTCTGCCAGAACAGGGTCGTGCTCCAAATAATCCCATGGATGTTACAGCGACACACATGGAAAGACTGTTAAAGAGATTTCAGTCATTCAAACCGCCGACTTTGAAAGGCACTGAGAATTCTATCGACTGTGAGAGCTGGCTTGATGATATTGAAATGTTATTTGATTCACTTGACTATATAGATGAGCGTAGAGTCAGACTGATTGAGCACCAGTTATATGATGGTTCGAAGAGTTGGTGGCTCACAACCAAGAGAGTTTTGGAGCATAGAGGTACGGTTATTACTTGGAGGATCTTTAAAGCCGAATTTTATCAACGATTTTTTCCAGTATCGTACCGAAAGGAAAAGGGTGCAGAGTTTGCTAACTTGAAACAGGGTCATCTGAACATTGAAGAATACATGGCCAAATTCTCTACTTTGCTACGATTTACTCCACATGTGGCTGATAATGATGAGGCAATGGCTGATTAGTTCATCAATGGATTGAATCCTGATATTTTTACACTGGTAAATACAGGGCAACCGAATAATTTTGTTCATGCTTTGAACAGAGCAAAGGGAGCTGAAGCGAGGTTGATCAAGCAGCGAGGATCTTCGTATGTCGCTCAGACATAGAAACAGCAACCACCCTCAGCCCAATTCCACCAACCACCTTCCAGATTTGATAGTGGTGGTAGCAGCAGTGGGAAGAAGGATATCCTAAAAGCTCGAGGAAACAAGTTTAAGAAATCTGGAAGCAGTTCATCTAGTTCTAGTGGCTCAAGACAGATTGGTTCTTGCCAAAATTCCACTTATACAGGGGTCTATTGCAGAACATGTGGAGGAAGACATCCACCAGAGCAATGCCAAGGAGTGTTTGGTAGTTGCAACATCTGTCGACAGCCGGGAAATTTTGCCAAAGTCTGTCCACAACGAGGTTCTCAACGATCCCAGGGTGCAGGATCATCTGGATCAGTGGCTCAGGCTGATAGACAATCATCTTCTGTTCACTCCTTCCAGCCACCACCTGCACAGTTACAACCAAGGCCAGGAAGAAGCCAGATTGTTAGCCAACCTCCAAGACAGCAGGCCAAAGTGTTTGCCTTGACCGAGGAACAGGCCCAGGAAGCACCTGATGATATGATTGCATGTAACTGTTCTCTTTGTTGTTATCCTGCTTATGTGTTGATAGACACTGGTGCATCGCATACTTTTATCTCTGAGTGATTTGCATTGGTGCATGCTTTGCCTGTTGAGTCTCTATCTGTTGTAGTATCTGTCTCTTCACCTTTGGGGAGATGTCTTATATCAGTGAATTCTGTTAGACATTGTATACTATAGTATGAAGGTAATGAGATAGAGCTAGATTGTATTGTACTCGGTTTGTCTGATTTTGACTGCATGATCGGTATTGATATGCTAACCAAGTACAGAGCTACCGTAGATTGTTTTCAGAAAATTGTAAGATTCAGACCTGAGATGGCTGATGAATGGAAATTTTACGGCAAGGGTTCCAGAGCTCGGATTCCCTTGGTATTGGTTTTGTCTATGACTCGATTATTGCAGAAGGGAACAGAGGGGTTCCTCGTGTATACAGTCGATGTACTGAAATTGAGCCCTTCATTGGCAGATTTGCCAGTGGTTTGTGAGTTTGCTGACGTCTTCCCAGATGAGATTCCGGGTTTGCCTCCAGTCTGAGAAATAGACTTCAGCATTGAACTGATACCAGGTACAGTACCTATTTTTAAAGCTCCATACAAAATGGCGCCAGTTGAACTGAAAGAATTGAAAGATCAGCTAGAGGAGTTACTGACCAAAGGGTACATGAGACCGAGTGTTTCTCCTTGGGGCGCTACAGTACTGTTTTTCAGAAAGAAAGACAGTTCAATGAGACTCTGCATTGACTATCGGCAATTGAACAAGGCTACGATAAAGAATAAATACCCTTTGCCTCGTATTGATGACCTATTTGATCAGTTGCAGGGTTCTTCTGTTTATTCCAAGATCGATTTGAGATCTAGATATCATCAGTTGAGAGTTAGAGATTCTGATATATCGAAAATAGCTTTCGGAACCAGGTATGGTCACTATGAGTTTATAGTCATGCCGTTTGGTCTAACAAATGCTCCAGCTGTGTTTATGGGGTTGATGAACCGTATATTTCAGAAATATCTTGATGACTTCGTGATTATCTTTATTGACGATATTCGGATTTATTCAAAGAATCTGATTGATAATGCTGAGCATCTGAGAATTGTATTGAAGACGCTAAGAGGTGAGAAACTATATGCAAAGCTATCGAAATGTGAGTTTTGGCTGAAACAAGTTGTATTTCTGGGGCACATTATATCTTGAGATGGTATTTCTGTTGATCCTAACAAAGTTGAGGTTGTGATTAATTGACCTAGACCGACATCAGTGCCAGAGATACGCAGTTTCATGGGTTTAGCTGGCTATTATCATCAATTCATCAAGGATTTCTCCAGTATTGCTAAGCTGATTACTCAGCTGACCCAGAAGAATGCCCCTTTTGTTTGGTCAGAGGCTTGTAAATCCAGTTTCCTGGAGTTGAAAAAGAGATTAACCAGTGCTCCGGTGTTGACTATCCCGTCAGGTACTAGTGATTTTGTCATTTATTGTGATGATTCTCACAGGGGATTAGGTTGTGTTTTGACGCTGCGAGGACATTTTATTGCTTATGCCTCGAGGCAATTAAAACCACATGAAATTCGCTACCCGATTCATAATCTTGACTTGGCTGTCATCGTGTTTGCATTGAAGATCTGGTGACACTATCTATATGGTGAGAAGTTTGAAATTTATTTTGATCACAAGAGTTTGAAATATCTATTTTCACATTCAGAACTGGATATGAGGCAACGTAGATGGCTTGATTTGCTGAAAGACTTTGATTGTGAAATCAAATACTACCCGGGGAAATTAAATGCAGCAGCTGATGCACTGAGTCAAAAAGTATGTTCTTTATCCCTATCGACGATTGGTGTATCGAATTTGATTGAGGATTGCTATCTTTCTGGATTAGTATTTGAGACAGATTGTAAACCTCTGAGACTTTGTACCATTAAAGTTGAACCAGAGCTGATTTTAAGAATTAAGGAAACACAGAAAGTCGATCAAAATATTCAAAATTCAGTTGCGATGCTCAGATCAGGGATCAATCAGAATATCAGGTTCGTGACAATGTGTTATATGTGAATAACCGTCTTGTTGCGCCAAATGTTTCAGTTGTACCATTCAAGTAGAACCAGAGCTGATTTTAAAAATCAAGATAACACAGAAAATCGATCAGAATATTCAAAATTCAGTTGCGATGGTCAGATCAAGGATCAATCAGAATATCAGGTTCGTGATAATGTGTTATATGTGAATAACCGTCTTGTTGCGCCAAATGTTTCAGACTTGAAACAACAGATTTTAACAGAAGCACACTGTAGTCGTTTTAGTATTCATCCTGGTGGCAGAAAGATGTACAATGATCTAAAGAATCAGTTTTGGTGGAAACAGATGAAATCAGATATCGCAGATTTTGTGTCCAGATGCTTGAATTGCCAACGGGTGAAAGCTGAAAGGAAGAAACCAGGAGGTCTACTGCATAGCTTATCTATTCCAGAATGGAAATGAGATCACATTTCCATGGATTTTGTTACGAAGCTACCACGGTCGTCCTCAGGTTGGGATGCAATTTGTGTCGTTATTGATAGATTGACCAAATCAACGTGTTTCATTCCATACCAAATGACGTACAGACACAACCAGATGGTAGATATTTATGTCAGAGAAGTGGTCAGATTGCATGGCATGCCAAAGTCCATCGTATCAGATCGTGACCCTCGATTTACTTCACATTTTTGGCATAGTTTGCAACAAGCTCTAGGTACGAAATTACACCTGAGTACAACATATCATCCTCAGACAGATGGACAATTAGAAACGACTATCCAGACATTGGAGGATATGCTTAGAGCTGTAGTGTTAGACTTTTGCACTAGTTGGCAAGATTCCTTACCACTTAGTGAATTCTCATACAACAACAGCTATTAGACAAATACAGAGATGGCACCGTTTGAAGCTTTGTACGGCAAGAAGTGCAGATCTCCTCTTTACTGGGATGATATCTCAGAGGTACCTGAACTTGGGCCTGACATGATTCAAGATATGACTGAGAAAGTAAAGTTGATTCAGCAGAGAATGAAGACAGCTCAGGATAGACAGGCCAAATATGCAAACGTTCGACGTCGACCTTTGTCTTTTGATCAAGGAGACAGGGTATTTTTAAAAATTTCTCTTTTCAGAGGCATTGTCAGATTTGGCAAGCAAGGGAAGTTGTCTCCACGTTATATCGGTCCATATGAGATTCTGGAGAAGATAGGTAATCTCGCCTATCGACTCGCTCTTCCTCCAGCTCTATCTGGAATACATGACGTCTTTCATGTGTCTATGCTACGGAAATATCTTCCTGATGCTTCTCATGTTCTTCAGCCTGATGAGACCGAACTCGATGAAACTCTAAGTTATTTTGAGAAGCCACTCCAGATTCTCGATAGTAAAGAAAAGCGGCTCAAAACGAAGACTATTCCGCTTGTAAAAGTTCAATGGAGTCGTCATGGCATTGAAGAAGCTACCTGGGAGACTGAATCAGACATGAGACAGAAATTTCCAGAGTTGTTTCACTGATGTGAGTTTCTTATTTAGCTTATGTTATATCTTCTTATCTTGTGTTATTTGATTGTATGTGATTTCGAGGACGAAATCATGTCTTAGAGGGGGAGAATTGTAAGGCCCGAGATTATATCATTTTAATCCGAGATTATTTAATTGACGAATTTTGGAATGATGAATTAGATTCCACGGTTTTTGAAATTAATTAGGATTGAAATTGAATTAAAAAGAGTTATTGAGGGCTGAATTGCAAATAGTGAAGAATTCAGGGGCTAAAGTGCTAATATTGGAATTTGAGTGGGACACATGTCTTGCCATGCAATTGAACGTGTAAACCCTCCATCCAATTCAGATTTTGAGCTTCAAGAACCGAGACAAACTCCATGGTTAGAATTCTCAAGCTTCCATGCATCTTAAAAATTTGATGGTGCAAGATCCGACCGTCCGATTTTCAATCTGAGCTTAGTTCCGTGTTTCTCTCTTCAAGAGCTTCGAAGTGATGTAAGTGTTCTTATTTTCTGCATGGTTCGAAATTTAGGTGTTGGAGTAATTATAATTTGATTGATGTTATATGTTCTTGAGTTTATGGTGAGTCTATAATCGGAAACAGATCGAAGAACGGACAACGTATTCAATTGTTTGAATTTCCCAGCTTATGTTCGAAAAATGGGGGCTGTGCAGATTTTGAATTGTGGTTTGGTAATTGTTGATGGTTATGAGTTGTTGGTATTAATCTATGGATGTTTGATTTGTCGGGTATCTCGAGATTTGTGCCGTTATGCCGTCAAAATTTAACTAGATTGAGTATTGATCAAACCAAATCTCGCTTTGACTTGTATGTTGATATTGTGCTTCTCGGAATGTCATTTCCAGATTTGGTATTGAAGGCTTCGAACTCGAGAATTCAACTTCGAAACCGGTAGACGAAAGATCAAAGTTTCCAAACTTTTGTACCTTGAAGAGTGAGAGGTTGTTGAGCAAGACTTAGATCAGTTTGACACAACCAAGAACCACGAAAAGAAAGGTATAAATCGACGTTAATCCGAGATAGATAACTCGAGTAAAATACGACTTGAGTTCCCAAAACCACATACTTAATTGTTATTGTTTTGATATATTCGAACTCCTTAGATTTACGTGCTTGTTATACTGAGTTAGATAAAAGCATGAAATATGAGATAGATATCTTGGAAGAGTCTTTCGCAGAAGTGCCAAGTCACTGGACATTTGCTCTATATCGATGAGCTTAGGAGAAAGATCGACTCCTAATGTAGACACTCGGTATAGTGTGCCGAAGTTCGGGAATAGAAACGTACCACCACCTCGAATGGGAGAGTAGGTGGGAAACTTGTTACGTTCTTATTCAAATCGGGATCTCTTGATAGGAGCCAAGATGAATTTAAGAATTAAAGAGTTTGATTTAAAATTTTTTATCGATTTATGTTTTCCTAGAATATGATACATGTTGTTGGACAAATGCTTCATGCTTTTGTATATGCTTATATGAGGCGCATGTATATGTTGTTTATGCTGAGAAATATATTTCTCACCGGAGTTATCCGGCTGTTGTTGTCTTTGTATGTGTGCATGACAACAAGTGGGACAGGATCAGGGTCGAGAAGAGTATGAAAGATCGAGATTAGAGTGGCGATCCAGGCTTAGACATAGATCTGGTTGTTCAATACTTGAAATGTAGTTGATAAACACTTGTTTGTTATGACTTTATTTTGTACAAGGTGTGTATCTTTGGAGTTGATCATGTTGTAGATATTTGAACTTGATCCTGTAAATTGGAATAAGAGGGAGCACGTCTTGATGTAATATCATGTACACTTTATTATGAGGCGTTCTATTTTAAAAAAAAAATATTTGTCGATCTAGTTGATTTAATTGATCCATTTAATCCCAATGATGATTTAAGAAAATGAGATTAGCACCCGGGTCCCCACAATCTTTGTCATCATTTATCAGCATCTTAAAATATGATTCAAACTTTGACTTGTGAATATGATTTGTAGATCATCGTCTTAGGATCATAACGCATACTGAATCGTTTCATTTGGATAATCGAGCTAATCAGGCTGACCAAAATACCGTAACTTCTCATGCCCAACTGATTGTTGTTTTTTGTGCAATCAATTTGGTCTTTAAACTGCCAGTATGGCCTAGATAACATCCGATTTAGCTCAACTCACTTGAACTACGACTTGTTCCAAATCGGTTTTCGGTTCATTTGTGTTGGCGGATGATCATTTGGATCACCGATCTGTGAGATATCATCAAAATATCGAAGTTTTCCAGATTTCAGTTTGGCTAATTTCGATTTTCTGCTTCCATATTAGTTAACAACTTCACACTTGAGTAAATATGTTAGAAACACTATATCAAGTTTTGTTATCATCGATCAAGATTGTTAGAGTTTCTAAACCATACAATAGGCCTGTCTCTCAGTGCACGTAAGGATGATGTAACAGACTACAGGCAGTCTGGGTTGTCAGACGTGGCAGTGCCAGAAGGCAGGGCATGGCCAGTCATCTTATCATGGGTAGCAACCGAGCACTGAAAACAGAGCCAACATTACTTGTATCTCTATAAATACCCAAGTTTTATTAATGGTAAGGCATTCAATTCACTTATTATATTTCCATAAACGCTCTGCATACATTCTCTGTACTATATTTTCCTTTACAAACAAACACTTGACTGTCTTGAGCGTCGGATTGACTACGTAAGAAAACCTCCTGGCGCCCCATTAATGTTCTTTGCTCTTTAAAGTGTGCACTCTTTAGACCAGGTACTCTCCGCCTAATCTCCGGTGTGCCCGAGAAGAAATCCACCTAACCAGGTATAATCGCTTACTAAGATCAACCCGATTTACCCGTCGATATCAAGATTGAACCGAGAAAATACGATAAAATAGAGAACTAAATAGAGAATAATCTCTGAGTCATATGCTTGTTTTCCATATCTTGTAACTGTATAGCTAACGGAATGACTAAACTGGGAAAACTTGCATAAAATGAAGGACCAAGTTGTTACAACTTACAATTGAAAAACGAACTACATAGGGAATTATCTAATATTATATCATATCGTTCAAAAACACTAAGAGTTTTAGTTGGACAACAAAAGTTATATTCAAAAAATTGTGTAAGTAAATATTAAAATTAATAAATTATGCAGTTATTTAAAATTCATAAAGTATAATAATGTTAAAAATATTGTACGTAAATCATACTTTTGCAATTTTTAAAATGATCAATTTAAAAGAGCTAGACAAACCATATGTTTTTTTGCAATTATTTTAAAAAATAGCTTGAAATCAAAATATTTTCTTCAATGCTTCAAAACTTCTTACAAAACTTGAGATACAACTTCTATCTAAAAAACGTTTACAATGTTTTGAGAGTGAGTTGATAGCGCAGAGTAAAGTGGAGAATACAAGAATATTTTTATTTTCTCCCTCTCTAAATGTTCCAATCTTCAACAGAAAATCACTGAAACGATATTGTATTAAAAGTTTTATCATTTCTAAATGAAGAGCAAAAATAATTTGTAATTGTGGTTGTGAGGATGGATTTAATTTTATTTTATTGATTTTGACAAAATACCTTTATTTTTTGTTTGATTGGACCGTAAAACGATGTAATATAAGTTTTTGTGGAAAACCCCACAAATTTTTATATATAAAATGATATTTGTACAACTATTTTTATAATAAAAAAATTCAATATAAATTTTATTTATCAAAATGTAATGATAATAAGCAAAATATCTATACGAAGACAGGTAAGAAAACAATGTGCGAGAAAATATAGGTGGTGTACATTTATTTGTTTGTGTGTGAAGTGGTGTAAGGGAGAAGACAACTAACCGACACAAATATAATGAAATTTAATGTTAAAATTCCAATTACCAGTCTTTAAATAAATCATGATTGCAATATAAATAATTACCTCAGAAAGCATTACAAATCATTATCTCCTGCACTCCCACTTAACTTCAGACTTTTGCTGCCAAAGTCATGAAGCAAAGAATTTTCATCTCCGGCCTCCTCCCACTCCTCCTCCTCCTCCTCTCCTCCGCCGCCGATGGGCACAACATCACCCACATACTCGCCGGCCACCCGGACTGCTCCACCTTCAGCCACTACCTCACCGTTACACATTTAGCCGCAGAGATCAACCGCCGCCGCACCATCACCGTTTGTGCTGTCGACAATGCCGCCATGAATGACCTCCTTTCCAAGCATTTCTCCCTCGACACCATAAAGAACATCCTCTCCCTCCACGTATTCGCCGACTACTTCGGGGCCAAGAAGCTCCACCAGGTCGCTAAGGGCTCCACCACCACATCCTCCCTGTTCCAGGCCACTGGCGAGGCTGCTGGGACCTCCGGTTACGTCAACATCACCGACATGAAAGGAGGGAAAGTGGGCTTCACGCCTGTCGACAGCGGCACTGATAATCAGCCGATGGCGACCTTCCTCAAGTCCATTTTAGAAGAACCTTACGTAATCTCAGTGATTCAAATCAGCCACGTCCTGTCGTCGCCGGAAGCCGAAGCTCCGACGGGATCTCCCACGGATTTAAACGTAACATCTATAATGGCAAATCAAGGATGCAAGGCGTTCTCTGATTTGATCATCGCGCATGGCGATGAAGACACTTTCACTCAAAATCTGGAAACAGGGTTAACGATCTTCTGTCCCGAAGACGAAGCCCTGAACTCGTTCATGCCGAGGTTCAAGAACCTGACCGACGATGATAAAACTTCACTGATCCTGTACCACGCCATTTCCTTGTACAATTCGCTCGGAATGCTCAGAGCCGGCAATGGATTGATGAACACTCTCGCCACCGAAGGAGTCAAAAAGTTCGATTTCACCATACAAAACGACGGAGACGACATCAAGATCGAGACTAAGGTCGTCACGGCTACGATCTCCGGAACCTTGATCGACAGAGATCCGCTGGCGGTTTTCAAGGTCGATAAGGTTCTGCTGCCGACGGAGCTGTTCAAGGCAGCGCCGGCTTCTCCAGCACCGAAACCATCGAAATCAAAGAAAGCGTCGGATTCCAATGCCGAAGCTCCGGAGCCCTCCGACGATGACACGGCGACGGCGGATGAAGATTCGAGCAACGACGGAGGTAGAATCATCAGTGGCGGCTGGTTTATGAGTCTGTGTGTTGCTTTGTTGGTGGGAATTTTGACTGCTGTTTTCTAATTTTACTTTTTTAATTTTTTTTTCTATTTTCCTTTTTTAATTTTTTATGAAATTTGTGTGTGTGAATTTGTGCAAATTTCCATGATACTTTGTTCATGTTATTGACGAAAGAAATTATCTATTTTACAATATTTTAATTTTTTCTATTGTATTGTAAAATATGAGGACATCGTTTTTATTTTATTTTATATTTATTCGATTATTCATGAGGTTTAACATATAATACGTGTGATAACATCGATAGAAATAGGTAATTTATGTAATATAATTAATATATATTGTTTGATATATGGCTTGAGCGTACATGAGCAATTATGAAAGTGAAAATAATCTACAATATTTCATTTTATTTTTTAATTGTATTATAATTATAAATTTGTTGCACCAATAAAAATTCTGTATCACGGCAAATATTGTAGATGATTTGTGTCTTGGTAAAAAATATTAAAATTCTCTTGATTTGCATTAAGTTATCTCGAGAGATTTCATATTAGATTATATTTAAAATGTGGATGGTTGTATGCACTACGGTTTACAGAGGTACTATTTGGACTCTTTGTAAGGAAAAAACTCAAGGCAAGGATTTTATTAGGCAAGAAATAAACAAAAGCGAGATTAGACCATAACATCCAAAAAAAGTTATTATACAATGCATGGCTAAATATAAGACTAATTAATATATCAACACTCCGTTTAGGTTATTGATAGGATTATTAGAGTATCGTTATCTTGTATCGAAGACACAATTAAAGTTTAATATTTTTTTTAAAAATATATTTGACATTCAAATATTCTTTGGACGTCATATTATTTAAATCATATCCATATGATGTTTAGAGTTTAATTACATTGGTGATTAAAAAAACGCTTGCAGTAAATTATTTCGATATTAATGGATATAGTCCTTTTTGTAAATCCTTTCGAAAAATCAACTGGATCGTCCTCCGTTCTTCAATCGTCTAATCTGGACCACCATAAAAAACTGCACTCCACGTATAGATCGCACTAGAGATCTAAAATTAATTTTGGATTGAGAGTATATCGCCGGAAGAAGGCGGGTTGTGGCCACGGTGAAAGTTGTTAGAGTATATGTCATGTAAGCCAACAGTTGGCTAAAAAATTTATTGACTCAGTTATAATTAACAGTCTTTATTTTAATATAATTTACGTTTCATGGTTTCGTTTTACTTTATCTGTATACCCATGCAATTGACATAAATAAAGACTTTGAATATAATTTAATACAAATGAATCGTAGTTCAATCTTGAAACTCATTTGTAAACATTATATATTCTAAATTCGTTCCTAGTCGATTCAACCGCCTAAAAATAAGGATAAAGGCCGCTTGAGCTTGAGACTAACATATGTGATGTTGTGTACCGAGCTTCGTGGTAAGAGCATAAAGATTTTCAATCATGTGATGGGTAATCATATGATGATTGTACCGAACAACCATCTCTTGGACTTTTCAAGTGATTATCATTCATCGAGAGGAAAAGCTCGTGGTTGTGATTGTACATAATTAGTTCTTAGGACCTAGGACAACACTGAGACTCTACATACTAGGATTGTGCTTTGACTCATTTACCGACTTCGCGAGGGTCACAAGGTGGCGAGGTTGGGTGAAATTGCGACATGTGTAGGAGCCAGTGCATTGTAGTCAAGAATTCACCGATCACCTACAGATGTGGATATCCTATGTGATTTAACGAAATAGTAGTGCATGAAATCTCTGACCAGAGTGTAAGATGTACATTAGGGACCGTATTCTACGTTAATCATAACCGATTGGTTCTTGTAATCACTATCAGTGATACCTAGAGAATCATGGAGCAATGCTACTAGACGTTCTTATCATGATTCGATGAGTTTAATCAGAAAGAAATTCTCATGATCAAATGTTAGTGCATAGAATGGTACAAATTAGGGTAAGCCCGAAAAAAGAAAAATGTCCTAAATCACAAAGAGTTATGAACTCACGGCTAGCTGTATCCCTGAACCATTGAGGGTCACACAAGCACTGGATAATTTGTTCACGTTGAGAGAATAAATTCAAGAAGTTGAATTTATGAAAAAATGAAAATTTTAAATATGAAAATCAAATGTTGTGTTTATTAAATAATAAATTAAATGTAGTAGGAAATATGTATAATGGGCTTGTAGGAGTACAAGTCCAGCATGCTAAATTAACTAAACCCAACTAGTCCAATTAATTAACTAAACCCATTAAGTTTAATTAATGAAGTCTTAACCCATAACTAAGGTAATTAAGTTAAGGATTCATATTATAGTAAATAGACCACATAACCCTAGCCTCCAACATCAAAATTTTAAAAAATCCCTCTCATCTTCTCTCAAATTTTTCGACCACTTCATAAAAGAAAAGGGTTTGACCGTGTAGAGCCCAAAAATCAGTACACGTAAACCCATGTATTTATTAAATTGCTAAATCATTTATTTAATTTAAAATAATTTTAATGATGCATGATTCATGGTTTTGCGTTATTTTAAATTATTACATGTTTATTTGATACACGTTAAAATGTTTTCTTGAGTTTTATATTTCAGGCGAATATTCGATACGGGATCGAGAAAAGAGAACGGTGACGATTTAGGCGATTTATGAATAATGTGATATTTTTTTTCAAGTCAAGGAAATTGGTATTCTATTGATTTATGAAATTTTAAGCATTTTAAAGTTTAATTTAATTATTAGGTGATTTTAAGATTTAAGTTTTTCAAAAATACTAATTTGAATTGTTGGGGATTTTAAATTTTGAAAATTTGACACATGTGTATTTTATTTTAAATTACGGATTCTAGTAAGTTAGTGGGGGACTAGTATTTTATTTATCATGTTAACTGGTTATTAGTATTTTTATTAACCTAATTAACTCCCTTATTACCCCACACACACACACGTTCATTTGGAGGAGAAAACCTATGGTTCTTGAGCTTCTCTTTCAGCAACCACCATCTCAACCCCTTTCCCTTGCAAATTTCTGGAGATTTACGTCCTTTTTCGAGCAAGAATCGTGCCACAAGTCGTCCCGGATCGGTTCTCGCATCCCCTCGCTTCGTTATTCGTCGTTTCGTGAGTTTAAATCATCAAGGCAAGTATATTCTTTAATTTTTCTGCATCGATCTCGTCATAGTAAATATTTTGATGCATATGTGTGTAAAAATCCGGTTATATTATGCAAAGTTTGAGCAATGATGTTTGAAACGATTTTTAAACAGTTTTTAGATCTCAAAAACCAAATCTGCTGTCATTTCGAATCCTGCGAATTTTCGGTCGGTTTTCTGGAAAAACTTTCAACATATAAAATGTAGTACTTTTTGATACCTTTGATTTGAAAGTAAATTCGTAATTTTCGGTCAAGGAACGAGGGAGTTATGATCATTCTTGTGTGACATGCTCAAACTATGTCGTTATCAAAATGTGTTCTTCATGTTTTCTTGAGGTTTTTTGGTTGCAGGCTTTGTTGGAAACCGTCGGATGATCACTGTTGTGTTTATGTTTGTCGTGTGTAGTGATCAGACGCTTTTTGGTGTTTC
The DNA here is from genome assembly GCF_025594145.1 of Primulina tabacum. Lineage (NCBI taxonomy): Eukaryota > Viridiplantae > Streptophyta > Magnoliopsida > Lamiales > Gesneriaceae > Primulina > Primulina tabacum. Next base: position 19,552,912 of record NC_134560.1, on the reverse strand, counting down.
GTTCTGGTTGGTAATGGTTTGGTTACAATAGAAGTCGTAGGGAAGCGAATGGGTAGAAGATGACTTGTTGGGGTTTGGTTCGCGCAGGGTTAGCGCCGCAACACTGTATTTGGAGCGCTGCTGCGCCAGGGATTCGTGCCTGGTAGTGCCGCAGCACTGGGATGCAGCGCCTAGGCACTTAACCAGCGCTGCAGTGCTACACTTCGGGTGCCTAGGCGCTGGTCCAGGATTTGTGGAGCTTTAGGTTTAAGTGCAATTGTCTCGTTTGGGTATTGATACATCGTTATGGCCAAGCTTAGTGAGGGTTAGATTAGCAGACACGAAGCTTGAACAGGAATCGTTGAATTATGGTTTAAGCGCGGTTAGTGTCTTCCATTGCTTGGGAAATTTTCATACTCCATATCAGGATTGTTTTAGAGTTCGATGTCATGGTCTGGTATGATGGTTAAAAATGGCCAAGTCCCGAATGGTCTAGAAAGTCATAAGTTATTTAATTATTTCGGTGGTGAGTACGATTGGTACGGTTAAGTTATGGAATTTAAGTTGCATGAATAATGTCTTAGTATGTGCAGCAGTAGCCCAAGCGAGATCCAATGAAGCCCTCAACACTATGTAAGTACGTTCGACGTGCAAAAAGAAAATATTTTATGTTTTTGAGGTATGCGAATTGTCTTTTGACCAATCATGAACGGGTTTGGAAGCTGAAGAACATGTCCGAGGACCTCTCCACCCCGGTAAAGCATGACCGGGTTTTGATCAGGATTGGGAAGCGGTAAAGCATGACCAGAGACCAATCCACCTGGTAAAACATGACCGGGGATCTTATGTATGTGGGAATGGACGTTCGGTCGAAGACTGTGATGAACCCTGCCAGCCCAGTACTGTGGTTTAGTCTGATCAGGCGCATTATGTGTTGGAAACTAAATTTCAGTGATTTGACAAACTAAGCATCGAATTTATTGGACTAACTGATCAAGTAACCAGGCTTCGCAAATCAACTATCACTTGCCTAACTTATGATTAATGTGCTTAATATTAAAGGCAACTGATACCAACGCAATTGATTTACGCAATTGAATGAGCAGTCAACTGACTGATCAGTCGTAAACCTATCAGTCGATATATTCAGCCGAAAACACTCAAGCTATTATCCTTCAGCTGATCTCTCAGTTGTACACGTCATCAGTTGAGAACGACAACCGACAAATAGTACAACAGACTGCAACTCGTAGTGAAACGCCGCATTTCAGAGATTGTAGTGTACGAATGTCAGAGAATATTGACGTGGCAATCAACGGATATATGGATTCAAACATTATTTAATATTACCGTTGAGAGAGAAGCCTATAAATAGGTGAAGAGGGCAGCTGAGAAAATACACGAACTACTATTCTATTCAAGCTTGCTGTTAATCTGCTAAAATCACAACTCGTATTCAAATATCGAAAGCTCACTCTTATCAGATATATCAGTAGCAATCAAGGCTATATTTACGAGCTTGTTACCACTTTGAATTCTTTGATAGATTCATTCAGTCGTGTTAAATTCTGTCACGCACTGTAAAAGTTTTTGTGAACTAAGAGTTTCAGTTTTGGCAGAGTTAAGTCCAAACTGAAGTAGGTCAGTACAACTCTTGTATTCGATCAAATTCTTTTAGTGAAAATCCTATCTTCATGATAGAAGGGGTGACATAGGAGTTATTCTATTCTTCGAACATCCAGAAACAAACCGCATGCATTTTACTTTAGTTAGTACTTTCAGTCAGTTATTCTATCTCTCAGTCAGTTTACTTCCGCAACTGTTTTCTGCAGTTAAACTGATTGTTATCGACTGACGAGATACCGAGTGTCAGTTTGTCACTAAACTGAACACAATCTTCGAAAAATATACATAATCCGTGAGTATTTATTCAACCCCCCTTCTAAACACTTATCACCTTATAACCGATCCTTTCAAGTTGTATCAAAGCAGTTGTATCTCGTTTCAGAATATTTCTACTCAAACTGATAATCATGGCATCTTTCAATAAAATCCCTATGTTCTCCAGAGAAGACTTAGATGATTAGAAAATAAGGATGCAGGCTCACTTAGCTGCACAAGACGATGACATGTGGTATGTCATCACTGAAGGTCCGATGAAAATATTGAAAGCCAACACAACAGTTGCAATCACCGATGGGGCACCTCATAGAATTGAAAAGCCCAGAGATGAATGGACTGTCGAGGATAAAAGAAAAGCAAATTTGGACAATGTAGCAAAGGATATACAGTACAAAACGCTGGATAAAATAACTTTCAGCAAGATCAAAATGTGTAAGTTAGCTAAAGAGATTTGGGAAAAACTGATCCAGCTTTGTGAAGGAAATGAACAAACAAAAGAGAATAAACTTTCTGTTGCTGTTCAGAAGTTTGACAACATAAAGATGAGAGCTGGAGAATCGATGCATGAGTATGATGAAAGAGTCAGTTGCATCATCAATGAGCTAAATGCACTTGGAAAAGTGCATACCAACAAAGAAGTTGCATTAAAAGTGATCAGAGGTCTTCCCAAGGAGTGGGACGTTAAGACCACGGCAATGAGGGAGTCCAAGGATCTAAACAAGGTTGAACTTCATGATCTATTCGCTGATCTGAAGGCCTATGAGTTTGAGCTGCAAACTCGAGAAGGAGAACCTTCTACTCCAGCAGCCACAACTGCCTTAGCTGCTGTCAGAACAGAACCAACTGGTTCAGTCGAGAAGGTTGCTGATCAACTGAGTAATGATGCTATGTCATTGTTCATCAAAAAATTTTGAAGTTTCATGAGGAACAATCAAGGGAACTACCAGAAGCATTATCAAATAAACAATTCTAAAGAAGAATCAAATGCTTGTTACAACTGTGGCAAACCCGGTCACTTCATTGCTGACTGTACCAAACCCAAGAAGGACAGTCAAGGCTCGACTGAAAGAAAGAAGAAGTCATATAAGCACAAAAGGAGATCCAAGGATGATAAGAAATCTTTCAGGAAGAAGCACGAGGTACTCTTAGCTGAAGAGAGTAAATCTAAATGGGCAGAAACTGACAGCGAATAGTCAGAGCCAGAAACCTCATGCAGTTCCAGTGATGGTGAAGAGGAAGTGAAGTGTCTAATGGCTTGTGATACAGAAGTGGAGTGAAGCAGTCAACAGGTATTTGACTTCACCTCAACTGCTTTCACTAGAGAAAAACTTATTTCAACTCTTCATGACATGGTTAATGAGTACCACAAACTTGCCTTATCTTTTGAAAAGGCCAGAGCAAAGCAAACTGATCCCATAGACAATAAAACTAAAACTGATGAATCAGTTGATGAGTTGAGTCTAAAAAGGGAGATTACTGAGCTCAATGCTGAAAGAAGCAGGAATCAATCTATGATTCAGAAGTTGATGCTCGAAAATTCAAAGCAAACTGAGCTTATTCAGGCGTGGAACAAATCATCTGATGCATTAACTGATATACAGAACTCTCAGAAATCAGTTACTGATAAAACTGGTTTAGGGTTCAGTAACAAAGATGAAATGTCTTCCAATGATACTCAACCAAAACTGAATATGGATAAAGGGAAATACATTCACTTTCTCAAATCAGTTGTGGTACAAGAACAACCTGAGCCAAGTAAACCGGTTGAACAGCCTACTGAGAGTACGAACAAGGCTAGAAGATATGGTATTGGTTATAGCCCAAAAGTTTTAACTGACTCACGCAGTCAGTCGTCAAAAAGATTCAGCAGGAATTATTCAAATGGCTACTCCAATTATTATAACAACAAGCTAGTTCAGAAAAGATATCGACTGAACAATCAGTTGAACAAAGCTAAATCACATGTTGTCTCACCTGCACACTACACACCAAGCACACACAAATCGAAAAAGACCATCTGGAATACAGCAACTGGACAGTCATTTAGACTAATCCAAGTCTGGATTCCAAAAGGACTAATCAGTGTAGGACCCAAATAAATAAGGGTACCAAAATTATATCTTGTGTGTGATTGTAGGTAACAGGTACAAGCAAGGAATCAATCTGGTACTTGGATAATGGATGTTCACGACACATGACGGGAGATACAAACTTGTTGTCTCAACTGATCAAGTACACTGGACCAAACATCAATTTCGGAGATAATTCCAAAGGTAAAACTGTGGGTAAGGGTAAGCTTATCCATGGTAACTTTATCATTAATGATGTTTTATTAGTTGAGAAATCTCAAGTATAATCTGATTATCATTAGTCAGTTACGCGATAATGGATTATCAGTTCAGTTTGATAAACATTCGTGTTTATTCAGAGACTCAACTGATGAGGTCATCCTAACTGGAAAACGGTGTGGAAACACTTATAAAGTCAGTTGGAATGATCAACCTTATGCACTAGTATGTTTTATTTCTTCAAAATCTTCTAAAAACTGGTTGTCGCATAAGAGATTAAACCACCTGAACTTTAAATCTATTGCATACCTGAGTAATCACGATCTTGTCACTGGTTTGCCCAAAATGGATTTCACCAAAGATAAAATTTGTTCAGCATGTCAGTTTGGTAAACAAGTTAAATCTTCTTTTAAAAACAAGGGCAATAAATCTTCTTCCCGATGCTTAGAGCTGTTACATATGGATCTATTTGGTCCAATACCAGTCATGAGCTTAGGGGGAATGAAATACACCTTGGTGGTTGTGGATGATTTCTCAAGATTTACTTGGGTTATTTTCCTAAAATCCAAAGACCAAACTGCTGCACAACTGATCAATCTTTTCAAAAGACTATTAAATGAGAAATCAGTTGGAATTGATAGAATCAGATCCGATCGAGGAACTGAATTCATCAATCAAATTCTTTCAAATTTTTTAGAAAATGCTGGAATTAAGCATGAGCTCTCAGCAGCTAAAACTCCTCAGCAAAATGGTGTAGCTGAGAGGAGAAATCGAACCCTCAAAGAAGCTGCTAGAACAATGCTTGCTGATTCTGGTATTTCTCAAAGGTTTTGGGCAGAGGCAGTAAACACTGCGTGTTATACTCAAAACAGGTCGACGATTAATAAAAATCATTTGAAAACACCTTATGAGATCTGGCATGGACGAAAAAGTGTGGTTTCTTACTTCAAAATATTCGGCTACAGATGTTTTATTCTTGAAAATGGCAAAAATCATTTAAAAGCATTTGATGCTAAATCTTCAGAGGGAATATTTCTGGGATATTCATCAGTCAGCAAAGTTTATAGAGTGTTTAACAAGAGCACACTAAATGTTGAAGAATCTATACATGTTGTTTTTGATGAAACTGTACTAACTGACAAGCCAACTGATCTAGTTGAGCTAGTGGATAGATTTACAGATATCAGTTTGGAGGATGATCACGAAGAAGAAAATCACATCAATCGAAACATCCTTCAAACACCAGAACCTGAAATTGTGGATCAATCAGTTGAACAGGAAGCTGTTCCTGATAATTAGTTGGCAGAGCCTATTGAGGATATTCAATTACCAACTGATGCAGCAGCAACTGAAACTGAAGAAAACACCCAGTTGCAAACTGAAGCAGTTGCTGACTTGAATACAAAAAATGCTGAATACAGATGGAAGAAATCACATCCTCCAGAATTGGTAATAGGTAACCCATCTGATCCGATGAGAATTAGAAATCAGATGCTCAACTTATTTATTCATTCAGCTTTCGTATCGCAATTGGAACCAAAGAAAACTGATGAAGCTCTTGATGATCCAAACTGGACAAATGCAATGCAAGAGGAGCTGAATCAGTTTACCCATAACAATGTGTGGAACCTAGTTCCAAGACACAGTTTCAAAAACTGTTATAGGTACAAAATGAGTTTACAGGAATAAACTGAACGAAGATGGTTAAGTTGTACGCAACAAGGCGAGACTGGTAGCACAAGGGTACAGGCAAGAAGAAAGAATTGATTATGACGAAACATATGCACCAGTTGCAAGACTGGAAGCTATAAGAATATTCCTTGCCTATGTTTCATTCAAGAATTTCAAAGTCTACTAGATGGATGTAAAGAGTGCTTTCCTAAATGGTCAGTTGCAAGAGGAAGTCTATGTTAAACAACCTCCAGGTTTCATCAATCACCTTTTTCCTGATCATGTCTAGCATTTGAACAAAGCCTTATATGGTCTTAAACAAGCTCCAAGAGCTTGGTATGAAACTCTTTCAAAATTTCTAACTGATCACGATTTTTCTGTTGGATCAGTTGATAAGACATTGTTCAAATTTTCAAAGAATGATCATATTTTACTCGTTCAAATTTATGTTTATGACATTATATTTGGGTCAACTAACCCCAAATTATGCGAGAAATTTGCTAAGTTGATGCAGGATAAATTTGAAATGAACATGATGGGTGAACTGACATTTTTTCTTGGACTGCAAGTGAAGCAACTGGAGACAGACACTTTTATCAGTCAGACTAAATACACGAAGGAGTTGCTGAAGAAATTTGGCATGGGATCGTGTTCAGCTGCAAGTACTCCCATGAGTTCATCAGTTAAACTAGACACTGATCAAGGGGGAATATCAGTTAAGGCGACACTTTACAGAGGTTTAATAGGTTCATTATTGTATCTAATGTCTGTATGTGTGCCAGATTTCAAGCAAACCCTAAGCAATCACATTTTTCAGCTGCCAAACGTATTTTAAAATATTTGAAAGACACTCAAAATGTTGGGTTATGGATTCTAAAGACTCCTCTGTCAATTTAGTTGGCTATTCTGATGCAGATTATGCAGGATGTAAGCTTGATCGAAAATGTACAAGTGGATCCTGTCAGTTTCTAGGAGACAGACTGATCTCTTGGTTCAACAAGAAGCAGACATCCATTTCTACTTCCACAACTGAAGCAGAATATCTTGCTGCTGGAAGTTGCTGTGCTCAACTGCTCTGGATTCAGCAACAACTGAGAGACTATGGAGTCATTGCCAAAGAATCGCCCATATTTTGTGACAATGCAAGCACAATTGCTATTACCTACAATCCAGTTCTTCACTCTAGGACCAAGCACATAGATGTCAGGCATCACTTTATCAGAGATCATGCCTTGAAGAAGGACATAAGACTGGAATATGTCTCAACTGAACAACAAGAAGCTGACATCTTCACCAAACCATTGCCCGAGACTAAGTTTTCTCACTTTCGCAATATACTTGGATTAACTCATTTATCATAATCATTTTTACTGCTTATATGTCAGTTATCAATTAATTTGTGTTATATATCAATTCTTAATTTCTAACTGATGTCAGTTTGTTATTTGTCGACTATTATGTTCAGTTCGTGATTTATCTATCAACTGTTGAGATTAACTTTTGCAGGAAGATAAAAGACAAAGATAAACTGATAAACATTTTATTCGTTGAAAGAAATAAGCACGGAGTACATCGAAATATTCTTCCTCAACAGCAGCCTTCACTTGGCCAACCAACCGGTTAAACCTCCAGTGGAAGTCTTAAGGAAGCTATCTGATTCTGCTATTTGTTCCAAGATCTTCCTTTCCTTCTGGAACATTAGTAGGTAGACACCGTCATCTGCGAAGAAGTTCACTTCATTAGCAACGCGCAAGAACTGACGATACTTCTTTATTTTCGCCAACAATTTGGGGTGGTAGCCTCTCCAAACTCATAAAGGAACTGGAGTCCTTGAATCTTTTCCCAGTATTGGAGAATCTTGTGGAAGACCTCATCTTCAATAGCAGTCTTCCATTTCTCCAAAGTTGCGTCCATAAACACTTTGGCCATATCAGAAGTATTCGAGCTACTTGCACCTGCCAATTTAAGTTTTGGATAATTATTTGCTAATATGATTGAAACTAACAAAGTTATTATTATTTATAGCCCAGGGTCAAGGAAACTAAAAGGACGAAATTTTTAAGGCAGACAAATCAGCATAAGATTTACTTTAATTCGCCATACTTAATTTTTCGCAATTTATTTATGCATTTATTGAGGGGGAATGACGATTTAAAAAAAAGTTAACTGAGAAGACAATAGTCAGTGGTTTTTAACTGAACTGACTAAGTTCTCAACTGGTCTGTCAGGAGCTAATTTAACTGATCTTCTCTGATACGTTAACTGATAAATCGAAAAATATTTTATATTAAGTGACGTGACTGATTATCAAAGCATTAAATGCTGTCTTTCAACAAATAGTAGGTTGAAACGTGGACCCTTATAATCCATGTATTTTCAACACACGCTTTTGCCACACATACATACGTCTTTTAAATCAAAATTTTCTGGACTAACATGTGTCCAAGAATTTAAACAGTCGCGTACATAAGTACTTTTCCCGCTCCATTTCAGTTTTTCTTTCTTACGCTTACCTAAGATTCTCAGAGCAAAAGAAAATTCAAGCTTTCTTTTTCGCAGAAAATCATTCATTTCTAATGGCAAATCAAATTCCCGCTCACATGTTGAATGCTATGGCTATCAATTTTGAATCACTTCTATCAGTCAAAGAGGCAGATGTCAAGAACGTTTTTCTGAAGCTAGAATCAGCTGGACTGAGGACATTTCTGGGACAATTTTCTCAGGAAATCTACCCAAAGGAACTTCATGATTTCTACTCAAATGGGTGCGTCAATTCTGATGGAAACGTCATCACTACTATCAATGGTCAGTTGTTGACCATTTCTGAAGAATCTTTTGGAGAAATGTTCTTATTGCCTACTGATGGGCTCAACAACGTTTCTGAGGTTAATACATCCGATATTGAGGAGATGCAATTGTTGTTGTCAACTGATGGTCGGAAAATCAAAGTTTCCGATCCCAAGAAAGAGTTGAAGCCAGAAATTCAACTGCTGGCTGATATTGTGGCTAAGGGGATCTTCGCTAAGGCCGGTTCTTTTGCTGCCCTTACTCTTGAAAAATTTCAAGCAATGACTGTAGTTATGGCTGAAAAGAAGGTGAACTGGAGGCATATCATCTTCACCATTCTGTGCAACATGCTCAAATCAACCAAGCAGTCAAGGGGGTATGCAGTTCAAATCAGTTATCTTTTGAAGGTCAAAGGGTTAGTGGCTGATAATGCTGAAAAATCGGTAAAATTCAAAGTCTTCAACGCCAAGAATGTTCAGCCACCCAAGACTAAACTGGACATCTCTCCTGATCAGTTTGTAAAGATAAAAAAGGAGATAGGGATGCAGCAGGATGTTCCCAAGCCAGTAAAGAAGGGAAAAACTTTGGCTCAGCTGAAAACAATCAAGAGAAAATTGATTGTCAGTGACTCAGATTCTGAGAAGACACCTTCTCAGAAGATTACAAAGAAACAAAGGACACAGAAAACCAAGTCGGTAGCAATGTTGGAATTTTTCACAGCTGATAGATTGAAGCAATCAGGCGCTCAACAGCCTATTCAGGCTATTCCTTTAAAAGCCATTCCAGCTGATGTTTCAGCTAAAGATCAGTTATCTTCACCAACTGATCCATCCAAAAAGGTCATCAGTACAGCTAGTAAAAAGAAGGAATCAGCAAGAGTTTCAGCTCCTTTGATCAATATCGATCGACCTACCATCCTTGCTCCTGCTCAACCCAAAGGAATCAAAATTCAGGAACTAGTGGATGCTACTCATTCTGGACTGAACATTCCGCACATTCTCTCTGATGAGAAATGCAAGGGCAAGTTGATCGAAGAGCCTAGGCCATCAAATGCAATTCAAACTCACATTGACCTTATCTGGGAACAGGTCAACGCATTTGCTGAATCCAAACTGAAAATTTATAATGCTTGGACGAGTTTCAGAACTCACACGTTTTTGCCAAACAGTTGAAAAAGAAGTCTAAACTAAATAAATTCATCAAATTGGAAGCAACTGTTCTCAAAATGGTCAAAGCTGCTACCATTGTTCAGGAACTGGGGAGAAAAAATTATTTCTTTGATCAAATAAGAGCCAAAAAGTTGGGTCAACTGATTGAGAATCTCAAAAGCAACTTCATTCCTACAAGTCCAACTGCTTATAATGATCGAGCTGTGCTTACTCAGTTGGACACAGATCTTATTGCTCAGCAATCGCAGATAAAGTTTTGGGAACTGGATCAGGAATTAGTCAATCATGAATGCACTTCAGAAGAAAAAGACGAATCGTCATCACAACCCAAAGCGCCATCCCCATAACAAGCTGCTGCTACAACTATAGAGCCAATTCAGGGTGTGCCCCAATCTTCTTCTGCTGCTGATCCTCAACTTTACTCGAACGCTGACTTGACACTTGCTGATATCGATGAAATCATTCAGTCAGTAGCCCAAGAACTTCAGACAAATGAGCATTCAACTGAATCAGTTGATCTCCCAACAAATGAAGCAGCTACAGATGCTCATATCTCTGTCTCTGCTGAACAAGATGTTCAAACTGATGTGCCTATTCACTTACCTGTAGAGCCTAATATAGAAAATGTTGATATTGAGGAGGCTCAGTTGCATGTTGACGAACTGCAACAAGTCTCAGTTGACCAACAGTCAGAACCACCAGTCACTGAACCTCCAACTGAAACTACCACAGATCATCAACTTAATCAGCAGGAGAGTTCATCTGCTGCTACAAATCAATCTTCTTCTCCTCCTATTCAACAAGAAGCCAGTATACAAGACGTTCCAGAGCTGACACATGCTGACACAGTAGTTTTTGACAGGACTATGGTGGTCTTTGATCAAACTACTAAGGAACAGGAACCAAAGATGACTGAACCTGTATCTCCTCATCCATCCTCAGACATGGATTTAGTACTTGAAGAGATTCAGGACATTCAGCTCAACATGTCAAAAATAATGCAAGAAATCAAGGAAATTCAAAGTACTCAGCTTGCTCACTCTCAGAAGCTGAACTCCTCTAGTGCATTCAATTCAGAGAAACTGAAATCAATTCAAACTTCTGTGACCTCTATCTCCTTTGCGATCGACGAACTTAAAAAGAACATAGGCTTAGCTGAAAGTCTCTCACTTACTCAAGATTCAATCAGCAAACGAGTAGAATCTATGGAGACATCTGTCTCAAAGAAAATCGACTTGCTGCAAACCACTGTACTGACTGTCGTCAAAGATATTGCAGCTGATGTTAGGATTTTATCTCTCAAAGTCGACGTGCTTGACAAAAATGGGGAAGCAGCTAGATTGATGAAGGAATAAGAGAGGATACAACTGAAGAGACAACTATTGTCAGTTATTAGTTGAAGATTATTTGTTTTCTTTGTACGAATCTGTACACTAGAAAAGTTATTTTATCTACAAAGATTTAAAGTATTCTCCTTACTTCAGCAGATCAGTTTATTAAATTCCAAGTTTTGTCAATCACTAAAAAGGGGAAAATTGTTGGAAAATAAATTTCAGTGATTTGACAAACTAAGCATCGAATTTATTGGACTAACTGATCAAGTAACCAGGCTTCGTAAATCAACTATCACTTGCCTAACTGATGATTCATGTGCTTAATATTAAAGGCAACTGATACCAACGCAACTGATTTACGCAACTGAATGAGCAGTCAACTGATTGATCAGCCGTAAACCTATCAGTCGATATATTCAGCCGAAAACACTCAAGCTATTATCCTTCAGCTGATCTTTCAGTTGTACACATCATCAGTTGAGAACGACAACCGACAAATAGTACAACAGACTGCAACTCGTAGTGGAACGCCGCATTTCAGAGATTGCAGTGTACGAATGTCAGAGAATATTGACGTGAAAATCAACGGATATATGGATTCAAACATTATTTAATATTACCGTTGAGAGGGAAGCCTATAAATAGGTGAAGAGGGCAGCTGAGAAAATACACGAACTACTATTCTATTCAAGCTTGCTGTTAATCTGCTAAAATCACAACTCGTATTCAAATATCGAAAGCTCACCCTTATCAGATATATCAGTAGAAATCAAGCCTATATTTATGAGCTTGTTACCACTTTGAATTCTTTGTTAGATTCATTCATTCGTGTTAAATTCAGTCACGCACTGTAAAAGTTTTTGTGAACTAAGAGTTTCAGTTTTGGCAGTGTTAAGTCCAAACTGAAGTAGGTCAGTACAACTCTTGTATTCGATCAAAGTTTTTTAGTGAAAATCCTATCTTCGTGATAGAAGGGGTGACGTAGGAGTTATTCTATTCTTTAAACATCCAGAAACAAACCGTGTGCATTTTACTTTAGTTAGTACTTTCAGTCAGTTATTCTATCTCTCAGTCAGTTTACTTCCGCAACTGTTTTCTACAGTTAAACTGATTGTTATCGACTGACGAGATACCGAGTGTCAGTTTGTCACTAAACTGAACATAGTCTTCGAAAAATATACATAATCCGTGAGTGTTTATTCAACCCCCCCTTCTAAACACTTATCAACTTATAACCGATCCTTTCATTATGTTATGGGTCACTTGCTTTGAAACATATCTCTACGCAAAATGATGATGATTATGTATGTTTAAGTATATATGATGCAAGCACGTTTATGAAAAGTTTATGAAATGATGACACGTCTATGTTTATGTAAGTATGTTTAGAGTTTAAATATGTATTTGCTACTTTAAAATGCATGTGGATTTATTATGTATTACTTGCTATTATCAGTTTATATATGTTGAGTCTTTAGACTCACTAGAGTTGATCGATGCAGGTGAGGATGAGTACGAGGAGAAGAGAGGCGGGGACTAGTGAGCTGACTCGGACCGTGCGGAGGTCTAACTCGAGGACCGCTTAAGTTTTCAAGGATTTTATTCACGTTAAATTCATTTACTCTGATTTTAATGAAATTACTTTATGTTTTTTTTAAACAAGTACTTGTTGCAAGCTCGTTTATATTTCAAATATTTTGTCAAACATTTTATTTATATTGCATTTTGAGAGATGATTACTTATTTAAGAAAAATTTTTATTTTCCGCAAATTTTAAGTAGTTTTAAAGTACGGTACGTTACAAGCCTTCTTTGAATTTTTGATCTCAAATGATAAATCTCTTCTAAATTTTTAGTATAATTTAGAAGAGGAACAAATGTTCTAGTTGTGGACTCGATAGGAAGATTGAAGAAAAGAGTTTAAGAAGATTGTTAGTAGGGAATACTACAAGAGCTATACATGCTGAAATGTCCACTACTCGTTTTTCTTTAAAATGTACTAAATTTTTTTAATTTTTTTTCTTTCTTAAGATTTCGACCGAATATGAACACATATATACATATATATTTTTAAAATACTTTTCCACTATTTAAAAAAAACCAACCACCATATTAATCTAAAATCCCAAAGTTACGCAAATGCAAAATGTAAAATCGTAAACGTCAACCAACTCTAAGATAAAATTATTTCCAAAATAATATTAATTCTAACATCCTCTCAAAAATCTCTTGTTCGTCTGATTTACAAACCTTTCAACTTGAACAGTTGGTACTTCTGGTTCATGTACCACACTGGATTTAACGAAATGAATGTATTTTCCTTTATTCATATCCAGTATTGGCTTAGTACTCGTTTCTGAAGTGCTTTCATCATTGATGAATCTGAGACTACTCCTGTCTCCGGATTGCTTTTGCAATTCTTGCATCTTTTCCAAATAACTGAAGACTTATTCCAAGCATTTACCAGAACAGCTAGCTTCTGGTTTTCAGAACTCATTGTCTGGTAATCTGTGTTCACTCTATCATTTTCAATTTTCAACCTACTGATCTCAACCTTCATATCACTACAGCTATTTTCTTGCAAGCAAGTAAACTTACTGATTTGATCTTTTAGGTTTTGATTTTCATTTTTAACTTCCTCGAATGACTGAGAAAGTCTTGAGTACTCGTCTACCATGTCATGCAGGGCATTAACCAAATCAGTTCGTGTAAATTCATTAGAGTAAAATCAAATATCTCTCCAGATGTCGAGGTTGGTTCAGTGTCTGCCATGAGACATTTGATCTCTTCTGCATCGCTGTCACTGAAATGGCTTTCTGAGTCAGAAGACTCAGAACTAGAATCCGCCCATTTTGATTTGCTTTCTTCAGCAATCATCGCTTTGCGGTCTCTTCTGGATTTCTTGTCATTCCTCTTGTATTCCTTTTTCTTCTGATCATCCTTCTTTGGCTTCGGACAATCAGCAATAAAATGACCGATCTTTCCACAGTTAAAACATCCATGTCACCAGATGGTGAATCCTTCTTAAAGTTTCGGTTGGGACCCTGGTAGGCTCGGTGATTCTTTTTCATGAATATGGAGAACTTCTTTACAAATAAAAACATCGCATCATTGTTGATCTCTTCAGCAGTCTTTCCAGAAAGGCTCTGAATGTCAGTAGCAGGTGATGCACTTGGAACAACTGCAGCAGTAGCAGTAGCAGTAAGAGCCAATGTAGGTTGATTTGATGAGGGCTCTTATCCGCTTCTCACTTCTAGTTCAAACTCGTAGGCTTTTAAGTCTGCGAACAAGTCATGTAATTCTAACTTGTTCATATCTTTAGATACTCTCATAACCATAGTTTTTACATCCCATTCTCTGGGTAAAGCTTTCATTACTTTGAGTGCTATTTCTCTGTTGTCATGCTCTTTACTTAGAGCTGCTAGCTCATTGACCAAGCTGCTGAAACGTTCATCAAACTCACTCAGAGTTTCTCCAGCTTTCATTTTCAGATTTTAAAATTTCTGCATTGCTACAGACAATTTATTCTCCTTCGTCTGCTCATTTCCTTTACAGATTTGGATGAATTTTTCCCAAATCTCTTTCGCAGTAGAGCACATCTTGATCTTGCTGAAGATGTTCTTATCAAGTGTTTATCCTCGCCAGTCCATTCACTTCTTGGTTTTTCAACCATTTGCGGCGCACCACCAGTAACAGCAACAGCTGTATTAGGCTTTAAAATCTTTAATAAACCATCTGTGATGACATACCACATGTCATCATCTTGAGCTGCAAGATGGGCTTGCATCCTGATCTTCCAGTCATCGAAGTCTTCTTTTAAAAACATAGGTATTTTGCTGAAGTGTGCCATATCTGTTGTAAATTTTCAGAACAAGAAAAATCTGCTCTGATTCCACTTGTTGGGGATCGATATAGAGTTTAGAGGGGGAGGGTGAATGAACTCTTTCCTTTGTTGGTCGTTTTTGCAAAGGGTGCTAAAATCCTGTTAGAGATTTTTGCTGATCTTGTTCGAGTATATAACCAGCAAATCACAATAATTTGTGCAGAAACGATCTGATGGTTTAAGGGTAAAAACGATAGAACAGTAGACAATAGTTGTTTATGGAAGTTCGAAGATGAAATCTTCTACGTCTCCCCTTCTTCTATTTCTAGAAGATATCACTAAAACACTTTGGATTTTACAGTACAACACTTGTACACACCCACTTCTGCAGGGCTTATCCTTTGCCTACTGAAACTCTTAGCTTTACGACACAATGTAAATCAATTCAACAAAGTTCTGGAAAAGATTCTTTTCCAGATTACAAACTGTTCTCAAATATATAATAAAGTGTTAAGCTTGTGAAGAGATGAAGAAACATTAGCAAAAATGATCTTCGAAGATTAGATATATACTATGAAGTGTGTGCTGCTTTTCTGAATATTGAGCTTGAAGATAGGTAGTAGTTGATAGTTCAAACTAACGTTGCAATAATCGTTTCGTTGATAATGATGAAGTCACGTTATTTTCTATATAGGATTGACTCATGTATATATTGAAACTTTTGAATCTAACGTCCATAATCAAAAACGGCTTCTGTGACTTCTGAGTATAATCAGCATTATTACCAAAAAGAGATCATGCAGAAAGCTTCAACACAATCAGTCTTGTTTCATACCAAAACCGGTAAAACGTATTAAATGACTTCGTACAGCATTAATGGTGCAATTAATACTAGTACTAGGTAAAGTAACGGTAACATTTAAGACAGTAACGATCAAACAAAAGACGTTAAGTTCTGATCTTGTATAAGCTAAGTCCTGCTTCTGTTTTTCTATATCGTTAAGTACTCGATAGGTACTGCTACTGTTTAAGCAAAACGAAAGCTTCTGCTTTTATACTGTTTTCTGGTTTTACTAACGCGGCTAACTAGTTTTGACTCTCATCACCATAATAAAATTAAGTCTAACAGTGATTGTAGAGGATGTCAAACAAAGATGGATAAATAATAATATATGATTTGATTGATTAATATTGGGGTTGAGTTTATGATTAAAAATTTGATTTTGGTCGAAAAATTAAATATTTTCCCATAGTTTGAGCATAGTAATTAAACTATTTTTATTCCATCAGCTAAAATTATGAGTATCTCTATCTTCAAACACGTAGTACTCCTACGCATAACGACCACATTATTCCACAAAAATATGAGAAAGACATCGTATCTTCTAGACAATATGGTGTAGAATGAACATTGTTTTTTTTTTCTATGGATAATATGGTTCATACAAATTTATACTTAAAAATTTTAGGATACAAAAGTTTTTTGTCGTTACTAAATATGAAGAGGATATTTTTCCAATTTATTTTAAATTTTTTATTTAAGTTGGAATCTATAATTGCTATATTTTGATGTACATTAAACAAATTTTCGAAATAACACCATATTTTTCAAACCACATTGTATTGAAGAAATTGTACAACAAACTCAGCTTAATTTCATTCGTCTTTCAATCAAGTCCCTACGTTTGCGCCCCTCGTTCACCATTCAGTTTAGGGATACCCTGAATGACGAAAAGTGCCAAATAATTTATGAGTAGGTCTATTGTGAGACGGTCTCACGAATCTTTATCTGTGAGACGGATCAATCCTACCGATATTCACAATAAAAAGTAATACTTTTAGCATAAAAAATAATATTTTTTCATGGATGACCCAAATAAGAGATCCGTCTCATAAAATACGACCCGTGAGACCGTATCACACAAGTTTTTACCATAATTTATTATATTGATATAACCTTCAAAAATCCACTGACAAATCCCAAAATATGTACAAGATATTTATTCACATTATTTTAATGGTATCATATCATTTTGGTCTCTAAAAATATTAAAATTTAAAATTTAAATCGACATGACACGATTTTTCTAAAAGATCTTAAAAGTCAACGAACATATTACTTTAACATTTTGTAGAATTTTTAAGAATTAGTTTCAAACACTTTTTTGGAAGTTCTAAACTCCCAAATAACGTATATACCAATTTTAATTGTTTGTAAACTCGATCGAATAGTTTGTGACAATAAATATACTATTAAAGAAAGAAATTGAATAGTTAATGTAATAATTTTTTTTAGAAAACTAATTAATTAAAAATTAGCAGTTAGGTATAGCTGTACGATATAGCAATAGATTCGAAGAATGTATAGTTCCACTTGTCATAGTTAATTCAACCAACTGAATAAATACATAATAGTAATTGTATTTATGACAACGGATAATAAAGATTTCAAAATTAATTGCAATAAATAATTTTGTCCTTGGTGGCAATAATAATAAGATTGTGTGGGATAGTTACTGTTGAAACTTTTCAAGTACGCAATCTTGATTTTGGTGATAGCAAAACCTATTAATTATGTTACTAATGATCTACCTTAGTGTGCAGCATCTATGATCACTGACGAGATGTTTACATCGCAAAAAAAAGAACCAACTGATCGCACGAAATGAATCAGTCTAACTGATTACGTCAATTGAGCAGTCCAGCTGATTGTCCAGTTGATAGGTGATTCAGCAGGAAAACCTCAGAAGCCTTTTCAGCCGAAGGAGTGTTCAACTGATGAAGAAACCCAGCTGATCAGTCCAACTGAACAAGTGTGAAATCAGTTCAACTAACGAGTCAACTGATTTCACCAGCCCAACTGAACAAGTGTGAAATCAGTTCAACTAACGAGTCAACTGATTTCACCAGTCCAACTGAAAGATCAGTTCAACTGACCAGTTCGAAGCATCAGTTAGAATCTTTCAGTTATGGATGAAGACAAACTCTTTCAAGTGGAATCCAGCTGTACGTGGAGGTACAAAGCCATTACCCAGTCAAAGGACAGTAATGGACATTGAATCAGAACATTAAAGACAAAATATTTCAGAAGGAAAGTCGAAAAGTCGAGACACAAAGTCCAAGAAACAAATTCAAGATGCAACAGATACAATAAATGAGTCTCACTGTACGATCAGTTTTCCCGCCTATATAAAGGAAAGATCAGTGAAGACTCAAACAAGAACAAGATACACAACACAAGAGAGAAAAGAAAGGGCACGCTTCAAAGTCATATCAGCTTAAAGAGAGAAGCATTCAACCCAGTCGAGGGAACTCCTTACAGATATATCAGCTTAGATTAGAAGCGTATTTCTCTCAGTGTGTGAGAACATCCTTGTTCAGTTCTCACACACAAACACTCTCATCCACTCAAATACAGTCTTGCACAAAGATGTTAAACTTGTGTATGTAGTCTTTCTCACATAGACATTAAAGAAGTGTTGACTGGAAGGTGCTGCCTTCAGTCTAAGTCTAGGAGTTCAGTTTAGGCAGTGGGTAAGTCCTAGCTGAGTGGGTTTGTACAAGGTGTTGTATAAATAAAAGTCTTCTAGTGGATCATACCCGAGGCGGTAGAAGGGGTGACGTAGGAGCAGTTGAAGTCTCCGAACATCCATAAACATATCTTGTGTATTTAACTGTTTAACTATTGTTTGTAAACTGTTTGGATCAGTTAGAGTATCCATTAGTTCAGCTGTCACCATAACTGAACTGATGAATGCAAAAACTAATCTATCCTTTATCGATTATTCAGTTTACATAAGTTAAATTGCTTTCTAATGCAATAGTCTTCTTCACGAAGGATTACGTCGAGTTTCTTCCGCTTGGTTTTTAACAAAACTCGATTTAATTCATCGGTGTTAATATTCTTAGAACACGAGCTATTGCAGCTCATTGGAGAATATTTTGTTTGAAGCATCCGAAAGATTGCTCAGCAAACGATCCTTCAATTGGTATCAGAGCAGGTTGTTCTAAGAAGAACATTTGAAGAAAATTGTGTTTTAAAAATCTTAATTTAAAATAGTGTTAAAAGTTATTTAAAAGTATTTCATACGATTTTCAAAACTATTTGAAAATATTTATATATCGCTCTTTGGTAAAGAGTTGAGAGGATTGGTTCTGCGACTAATATAGCAGCCACTTCTTTAGACTCTTTACTTAGGGGTTTTTAATTAGTCTGCAGGCGACTGAGAATCATCTGCAAAGATCACAGCAAAATTGCTCCTTGAACAAGTCTTCAGTTGCAAGCCTACCGGGTCAGTTGTTCTTCAGACGAAACCCATCCATTCTGTGACGTTGGGTGATTAAAATCACCAGCTGCATTCCAGTGAAGCTTAGTCAGAGTCTGCTCGACCAGTTAGTCTGCTAAGAAGTCAAGTTCAAGCAGTTTAACTTCTCTAGCAAGATAAACTCACAACCGATGCAGCAGTTCAAGCAGTCAAGCAACCAGTTGATGGTATATCCAGTTCTTTCACACAAACCAACTGATATCTGATGTTGTTTAAAATATGCTATCGTTGTAGTAATCTTTCTTGTTCAAACTGATGTATGTACTCAGATGTAAATACAAGGAAATTTATTTAAATAAACATCGTATTTGTTCAGCTGTGTTTTAGTGTAACTGAATGGATATTTCCAAATCTCTTGTCTACATTGCTTGAATGATTATAATATCTGAATGAATGACTATATAACTATGTTTCAGATACGGTTTTTTTATTCAGTTTTTGAGGAGGAGCTTCTTGCTTTTCTCTTAATCTAAAAAATATTATTAATCAGTTTAAAAACTCAGTTGTTACGAAAAATTCTTTTCTTTTCACCAACTTAAAAGTAGTTTCTTAATTCTGTCCATCTTCTTTAAAAGGTTTTAACTCGGTTTTGGAGATGGAGTTTTTGGTTATTTTAATTTCATTAAATTCACTAATAAAGGGGGAGCCTTTAATGATATTTGAACTTGCTAACACTTGAACTGAATACATTGCGCCTAACTGCTCAGGTTTTGTAATCATCAAAAAGGGGGAGATTGTTGGAACTTTCAAGTTCGCAATCTTGATTTTGGTGATAACAAAATGTATAGCCCAAACTCAGTATACCTGAAACTCGAGCATTTATTTAATTTGTTAAATTAATTATTTAAGTTTAAAATGATTTTAGAGATGCATGATTTATGAAATTTCATTATTTTAATTATTTGTGTTTATTTGATACACGTTAAAATGTTTTCTCGAGTTTATGTTTCAGGCGAATATTCGATACGGGATCGAGAGAAAGAGACCCGAGACGATTTTTGGCAATTTTAAAATGTGGTAGTTTATTTCAAGTCAAGAAAATGAGACTTTTAAATGATTTATGAAGTTTTAACATTTTTAGAAGCCTAATTTAATTTATTAAGTGATTTTAAGATTTTAAACTTTTGAGGTTTAAAACATGTGTATTTTTTTTATTCAAATTTAGGGATATTATTTTTAGTGGGGAATTATTATTTATTTGGTATACTAATTGATTATTAGTATTTTTAATATATTAATTAAAATTCTTTAATGTCATTCCCACTAACCCCCTAACACACACACACACTTTTCTTTATACTAACACACGTACACCACACACATACCTTTATTTTATTATGGAAGAGGAGAAGAGAAGTTTTATTGAAACTCTATTTCAGCAACCTCCATATCACCATCTTCCTCTCCCAATTCCCTTCAACAATCCTTCGTTGATTTAGCAGAAACAAATGGTGCCTCAAGTCGCCCGGATCATTTCCCGCACCGTGTCGATTCGAAATTCACCGTATCGTGAGTTTTAAAGATCAAAGGCATGTATATTCTTTCGTTTTATGCATCGATCTCGTCATAGTAGATATTTTGATGTATGTTATGCGTAAAAGTTTGATTGTTATGAGAAAAGTTTTAGTGATTATGCATTGAATTGATTTCTGAAACATTTTGGATCTCAAAACACAAGTTTGCTTTCATTTTTAAAAACTGAGACTTTTCGGTCGATATTCTGGAAAAAATTTCAAAAAATAAAACATAGACTTTTTGATACCTTCGATTTGACAGTAAATTCGAAATATTTGGATAAGAAACGAGTGAGTTATGGTTGTTTTCGTGTGACTGCTCAAACCTGCGATCTTATGAAAATGATGTTATCATGTTTTGAAGTTATTTGTTGCAGGCTTCGTTGGGTACCGCCAGGCTTTTGCTACTACATTTAGATATGTTGTGAGATGTGTTTAGGTGTTATTTGGTGGTTCGTTTGGGTCGGGATTGGCTTGGGATGTAATAGGAGTCGTAGGAAGCGAAACGATGTCAAATTACGGGTTATTGTGTATTGAAGTTGTTTGACGATGCTTGGGGATGTTTGGGGTGTTTGTACGGGTTTGAATCAATGTAATAGCATCCTAGGATGAGTCTTGAGGTGTTGGTTCATGGTCCTTAGGCTTGGGTTGGAAGAATGAATCATTAAGTTAGTGAATTTCCACGTCCAGAGGCTACATGGACCCCTTCCCGGACCTCGACACGGAGTCCGTGTCCTTTTTCTTTCAAAAATACGAAATTTTCGTGCCTATACGGACCCCTACACGGGGTCCGTGTAACCCCCTCTTAAAAAAAATTAATAATAAATTTTTTTTAGATTTGCTTCGGGGTTCTATATCATGGTTTAGTACGATAGTTAAAATTTATTTATGTAAAAATATACGATTTGTTTTGGGTTCTATATCATGGCTTAGTAAGATTATTACTACACGAGGTCAAGTCCCGAGAGATTTAGAATGTCATAAGCTATTTATTTACTTCGGTGGTGAGCACGAGTACCTACGTCTAAGCTATGAAAGATAAGTGTTCGAACTCATGTTAGTATGTTGCAGCAGCGGCCCCAAGCGAGATCCAATGAATCCCTCAACGCCAAGTATGTATGTTCGACGTGCAAAAGAAAATATTTTAAGTTTTTGAGGTATGCTAAATGTCTCTAGACCAAATTATGAATGGGTTTGGAAGTCGGTGAACGTGGCCGAGGACCTCTCCACCCCGTTAAAGAATGAACGGGTGTAGATCAGGATTGGGAAGCGTTAAAGCATGAACGAGGACCAATCCACCCGTTAAAGCATGAATGGGTATCTCATGTATGTGGCAGTGGATCTTCTCTGTCAGCCCAGTACTATGGTTTAGTCTGATCAGGCGAATTTATGTATGAGTCACTTGCTTTGAAACATGTCTCTACGCAAAATGATGAAGTTTATGAATGTTCAAGTATGTACAAATATGCAAGCATGTTTAAGAAAAGTCTTATGATGATGGCATGTCTATGTTTATGTATGTATGCACAAGTTTCAAGTATGTTACGTTCAGGCTTTTAAGTATGCAAGTTCAAGTTTCAAGTACGTATGCTCTATTTTAAGGTTTCATGTGATTTTATTATGTATTACTCGTTACTCCCAGTTTATACATGTTGAGTCTTTAGACTCACTAGACTTGATCGATGCAGGTGAGGATGCATTTGAGGAGACGAGGGGTGAGGACCAGTGAGCTGGCTTGGACTGAGCGGGAGGCTAAACCCGAGGACCGCCATATTTTTAAGAATTCATGAAGGTTTAAAATACTATGATTTTATGTTACTATCATGATTCTTAGTCAAATGCTTTAGCAATATTTTAATTTTGAACGTTTGGTTGCAGTTATTTTTTTTAGAACGGATTATGGATGATCGCAATTTGAAAGTTTATTTCATATTTAAGAAATATTTTTATTTTCCTCAAATTTCAAATAGTTTAAAAGTATGGTACGTTACAGTTGGTATCAGAGCGGTGTTCTTGTAAAGGGTTATGCCTTCTGCCAATTGCGAGAAGCTCACGAAATCACACCTCAAGTCTGTAAGTTTTAAAGTTTTAAATTCTTTCATGTAGTAAGCATCAAGTCACAATTTCAGCATATACATGTTTTAAGTTCAAATTTCGTGCATCCTACGATACTGATATTAGGTTATTGTATGCTGGGTTATGTGTTGGGTAAATTTTAGAACGGTATGCCTCCTAGACGTTTGGTTGCCCGTGGAGCAAGGGATGAGGACAGAGAGGCTTGTGATGGGGAGAGGCAGGTATGACTCAGTTCTTCGCACAATTTGCGGGGAACAATGCTGCAGTGGACACAGAGACGAGGCCCAAACCAGAGGCAGTGTATGAAAGGTTTAGGAGGATGGATCCTAAAGAGTTCTCGAGGACTACTGACCCGATGGTGGCTGAGGATGGATTAAATCCATCGAGGTGATTTTTAATTTCATGGAGCTGCAGGATGCAGACAGAGTCAGGTGTGCCACATTTCTTCTGTCAGGAGACGCCAGGCTTTGGTGGGAAAGTGCATCAGTGTCAGTGAACTTGCAAACACTGACGAGGAATGGGTTCAAAGAAGTTTTTTACTCCAAGTACTTCACTGATGAAGTACGATCCAGACTGACCAGGGAGTTCATGACGCTGCGACAGGGAGACAGCAGCATAGCAGAGTTTGTGAGGAAGTTCGAGAGGGGGTGTCACTTCGTGCCATTAATTGCAAATGATGCCCGGGAGAAGCTAAAGCATTTTATTGATGGGTTACGGCCGATCTTGCGCCGTGATGTGAGGGTTGCTGGTCCGCCTTCCTATACTATTGTCGTATCTAGAGCCTTGGCGGCAGAGCAGGACCAAAAAGACATCGAGAATGATAGACAGGGCAAGAGGCTCTATCAGGCACCTCAACAGCAGCAACAGCAGCGACCCCAGTTTAAGAGAACTTTCCAGGGAAAGCAGGGGAAGAGGCCATTTCAGGGACCGCCGAAGGGCAAGGGTCCTATCCCTCAGCAGAAGGCTCTTCAGAGGCCTGGTAATTTCCCGGTGTGCCCGAAGTGCAATCGCCAACATTCGGGACAGTGTTTGTGGGGATCGGGCAAATGCTTTAAATGTGGAGCCAGTGATCACATGTTGAAGGACTGCCCACAGTGGATGCAGCCGACCCAGGGAAGGGTGACTCAGGGAAGGGTGTTCGCCATGCATGCTCAGGAGGCGGACCCAGACACGATCTTGTTGACTGGAAATATTTTCATAAAGATATTGGCCACGAAGGCCCTAATAGATTCAGGGGCCACTCACTCCTTTATGTCGGAGACGTTCGCTAATTATTTGGACATCAAGTCCATTGGGCTCGACGTGAATTATTATGTGACAGTCCCATCAGGGGAAGAGTTATCAGCTACTAGCGTGGTCAGAGACATCGTTCTTGAACTACAGGGCCACCTGCCGATTTGATTGTGTTGCCAATTCCAGAATTTGATATCATTTTGGGAATGGACTGGCTGACAAAGAACATAGTTCTTATTGACTTCCAGAAAAGGTCAGTGTTAGTAAGACCGTTGGGCATGGAGCAGTTTCTTTTTGAGCCAGACAGATGGAGAAGTTTCCCTCGCATGATCTCTTGCATGCAGGCACGGAGACTTTTTCACAAGGGATGTCAGGCTTTCTTGGCAAGTATTATTTCCGCAACTGACGTACCCACTCCGTCGTTATCTGATGTTCCAGTAGTAAGAGATTTTCCTGACATTTTTCCAGATGACGTCACAGGCTTTCCACCAGAGAGAGAGGTGGAGTTCACCATTTATCTTGCGCCAGGCACCGTGCCAATCTCTAAGGCACCGTACCGTCTAGCTCCAGCTGAGATGTTAGAGCTCGAACAGCAGATTCATGAGCTTCTTGACAAGGAATTTATTCGCCCTAGTTTCTCACCATGGGGCGCACCAGTGCTCTTTGTGAAGAAGAAAGATGGGAACATGAGACTGTGCATCGATTACCGAGAGTTGAACAAGGTAACGATAAAAAAAAATACCCACTACCAAGAATCGAGGACCTATTCGATCATTTGCAGGGAGCTACAATGTTCTAAAAGATAGATCTTCGATCAGGGTATCACCAGCTGAAGGTAAAGGATGCAGATGTTCATAAGACACCCTTCAGAACCAGGTATGGGCATTACGAGTTCTTGGTGATGCCGTTTGGACTGACGAATGCTCCAGTAATTTTTATGGACCTCATGAATCGAGTATTTCAACCTTACTTAGATCAGTTCGTCATAGTGTTCATTGACGACATTCTTATATACTCGAAGAGCCATGAGGAGCACAGTCAGCATTTGAGAACAGTGTTGCAGGTTTTGCAGAGCCACAAGTTGTATGCAAAATTCAGTAAGTGTGAATTCTGGTTGGAGAAAATAGCATTTTTGGGTCATATAATATCTAGCAGTGGTATTGAGGTGGATCCAGCAAAGGTGGAAGCCGTTAAGGATTGGGTTGAGCCGAAGAATGCATCAGAGATCCGCAGTTTCCTAAGCTTAGCAGGTTACTACAGAAAGTTTATTCAAAGATTTTCTTCGATAGCAGTGTCACTCACCTCATTGACCAAGAAAAATGCCAAATTCGTATGGAGTGAAGAGTGTCAGAAGAGCGTCGATACCTTGAAGCAAGCTCTTATTTCGGCGCCAGTTTTAGCAATGCCAGCATTTTTGGGTCATATAATATCTAGCAGTGGTATTGAGGTGGATCCAGCAAAGGTGGAAGCCGTTAAGGATTGGGTTGAGCCGAAGAATGCATCAGAGATCCGCAGTTTCCTAAGCTTAGCAGGTTACTACAGAAAGTTTATTCAAAGATTTTCTTCGATAGCAGTGTCACTCACCTCATTGACCAAGAAAAATGCCAAATTCGTATGGAGTGAAGAGTGTCAGAAGAGCGTCGATACCTTGAAGCAAGCTCTTATTTCGGCGCCAGTTTTAGCAATGCCATCAGGGCAATGCAATTTTGTGTTGTACACTGATGCATCTAAGCTCGGATTAGGCGCAATTTTGATGCAACATGGTCGGGTTATAGCTTATGCTTCTTGTAACGCCCCAGATTTGACTACTGTCTTCACTGCACCAAGACGAGTCTTTCCAACGTGCTTATGTCCTCACTCACACGCACCCTAGGAAACTTCCCAGGAGGTCACCCATCCCAAAATTGCCCCAAGTCAAGCACGCTTAACTTTGAAGTTCTTATGTGATGAGCTACCGAAAAGAAGATGCACCTTCGTGATATGAGTAGTACAAATCAAATTTTTTAAGCCCTCTTCAACTGTACAGTCCATTACATTGAACAATCTCGGAATCCCTCTCATTTCCGTGTGGGTCGGTTCATTCATGTTCCCTCCACCTAGAAGCCTGCCAGGAGCCGCTCATTGTCCGTGCAACTGATGGCACCGGCGATCACCCCCCGCCCTCTTCGGCCCAACTGTAGCGTACCGTACTTTTACCGTTCAAAATTTGCGGAAAAATTTAAAATTTTCTTAAACATAACATAACCTTCAAAGTATGCTATAAAATATCTCAACCAAGTCCCCCATAAGACATGGTTGCTCAAAATAACTTCAATAAAATTTGCTCACAAAGGTTTGCTCAAAGTGTTTCCCTCAAAACATGAAAACAGAGTAAATTAACATTCGCATAAAAACATAAACATTGCGGTCCTCGGGTTAGCCTCCCGCTCAGTCCAAGCCTGCCCCTTGGTCGCCACCTCCTGTCTCTTTATCAACATACTCACCTGCATCGATCAAGTCTAGTGAATCTAAAGACTCAACACGTATAAACTGGGAAATAGCGAGTACTACATAATAAAAGCGCATGCAACTTTAAAAATAGAACATACATACTTGAACTTGAATTTAACATGCTTGAAACTTGAACATCGTGAGCTTAACTTAGACGTGCCATCAACATAAGATTTTCTTAAACATTCTCGTAACATAAACTTGAGCGTATAAAGCATAATTTTGCGTAGAGGCATGTTTCAAAGTAAGTGACCCATAACATAATAAGGCCTGATCAGACACACCACAGTACTGGGCTGACAGGGACGTATCCACACAATCTTGCCACCTGATGATCCTTAATAGAGTCGATAAACGAGTCAAAATGCAATCCTAGTACGCAGAGCCTCCATGTTATCTCGGGTCTAGTGTACAACCATAACCGCAGACTTTTTCACCCGATAAGTGATAACTATTTGGATATTATGAGGGAGTGTTGTTCAGTGCATCATCAAATGACCGCTTATCTGTATGAACAAACATCTTCATTCCCTTACCAATAAAACATGTCGTTTACATCACAGATGTTAGTTTCAATCTCAAGCGACATTTATCCTTATTTTAGGTGGCTAATTCGAATAGTTACCTGTTTAGAATATACGATATATTTTCAAATTAATTTCATGATCATGCATTGAGAGACATACATCACAATACCTTTTGCATTTTTTAAGGAATTTATATATGCAAATTTTTTTAATGATAATAGAACCAACAACGTCTAATTTTTGGTGCTATCGAGTAAACAACATAGCTAACACAATAGTTTACAAATCACGTTATTCAAATAATCCACATTGAACAAATCTTATGTGACATAATCGTGCGAGAAATACTTGGTAATAAAGATTTATATCAATAGTAT
The DNA here is from genome assembly GCF_025594145.1 of Primulina tabacum. NCBI lineage: Eukaryota > Viridiplantae > Streptophyta > Magnoliopsida > Lamiales > Gesneriaceae > Primulina > Primulina tabacum. The sequence continues at coordinate 19,525,418 of NC_134560.1, read as the reverse complement.
ATTTACACTCATTAACTTTAAAAATCACACATATATGAGATGTATGTTCATCTTACCTTTGACATGCATGTAATTTTTTTATTTTTTTAGATATATGCATGTAAATTTTAAGATACATGTACATGAGAGTTATTATACAATTGAATCTTTATCTTTATAAAAGGAGACGGAAACAAAAAGCAGGAGGAAAACACAGGCTGTATTGTGAATATGATATGATTGGAAGGAAGTGTCGGTGGAAACTTGTGAATATGATTCGTTGGGCCCAACGTACAGCTGTATAACTGCCCTATATGTTGGAGCCCCTATCTTTCTTATTTAATTATATAATACATACACGCAACTGTGGAAGGAATAAAATTTAATATTTCGATTATTTTTATATCAAATACAATATTTGGTACATAATCATGTTTGTATTTCGTAGCAATTTTTATTTCTTTAATTATATAAATATATGTTTCCTTTTTACAAATATTTTCCATACTAAACAATTGAAAGAATTAACATAAATAATATAAAATATTAGTGAATGATAGATAGTGGTTGATTTCTTAATAACAACAAATATTTATGAATAAAATACATCACAACAATCATATCTTATATAAGAGTGACTTATTGAAAATCACTGTAACCCTATTTTCTTTTCTCTCAAACTAATACGACACAAAGCAAACTAACATGCAAAACATCTAACAAAATTTCATTCACCAATCAATAAATAAAACAAAGTGAGAATAGCATAATAAAATCTACAATTATCATACAAACCGGATGTACCATTTAAGCTTTGTGGTCTCCATCAGGAATTCATGCTCCCTTCCGGTTGTTAACAACAAATTATTTTTTTGTTCCAACTTTCAAAACGCTCATTGAGTGTCTTATGATTTAAAACATTCACATGATGTTTATATATATTTACTTTTGCGTATTTAATGCTAGACATCAAACCAGTCCGGGATTAGCGGTGTTGGTCCTTCTTGTAAATCCCTAAAAACAGATCTATTTCTTTAGATCGTCTAATAAAGTCCACGATTGAAGACTGTGTTCCTCATATAGATAACACTAGATATATAAACGAAATTTGCGTCGAGAGTGGATCCCGAAATTTCACAAATCCGACGGCGATGCCGCGGTGGAAGTGGCCGAATTTTTCTTGAAGATTTTATGCGGTGGCCAGAATTTTGCAAGGAAGAGAGAAGGACAAATTTTTTCACTGATCCAGTTTTGACAGTTGTCAGTTTTGTGAAATTTTTCATTAAAACAGAAAGTTCCACTCTTCTCACTAAATTAGCAAGCTAACTTCCACATCTTCTATCATATGAAATCAACTTATAAACTCATTTATGAACAATATTTTTGATCTCAATCAAACTACAGTCGCAAAATTCAATTCCTTGAACATGACTATCTCAACGGGAACATAGAATTCGATAATTGTGTGACCCTTAATGGTCCCGGAAGTACAGCTAGCCATGAGTTTACAACTTCATATGTAGAAGTGTCTAGCAACATTGCCCCACGAACCCCTATGCATAACTGATAGTGCCTGCAAAACCTTAATTTATAGTTAAAGTACAATAAGGTCACTTCAACTCATATACCCCCATCAAATCTGCAACTATTGGTGTATCGAGAGTTGTAAATGAATTACATAACGATGTGATATATCTTTGAGTAATAACAGTGACATGGTACGTGTAACTGAGAAAACACCATTCTAAAATGCACATATCTTACTCTGGCTAGAGAATCCTTGCACTATTAACTCATCAGATCATAGGATATATTCAACCGTAGGAAAACGATAAATCACTAACTACAATGCATTGACTCCTACGTATTTCGAAACTACACACTACCTCGACACCTTATGACCCTCGATGGAGTTAGTAAACGAGTCAAACTGCAGTGCTAGTATGCAGAGCCGTCATGTTGTCTAGAGTCAAAGAACTAATGGGGTACAGCCATAACTACAGACCTTTTCACTCAATAAATGATAACCACTTAGACAGTCCGATGGAGTGTTGTTCAGTACATCATCAAATGAATACTCATGAAACGTCTGCTACTCGTTTTCTTAAAAAGTACTAGAATTTTTTTTTTAATATTTCGTCCAACTACATATACTAGTACATAAAATAATTTTTCACCATTTAGGAAATAAAACAACCAACTAATATTTAAAAATCAAAGAGAATAGTCAAATCATGAAATCGTTTAAATGTTTTACCAAACCTAAAAAGCACTAAATTTGAAAAGTATAGCCCATACTAAGCCTCTCAAAAACCACTCCTAAAAGCATAAATAAAAAGTCGTAAAATTTATAAGCATAACCATAAACTTAAATGCGGAAAGCAGAAGCGCTGGTCCTCGGGTTATGTGAACGTTCAGTTCAGTCATGGCAACCATCAAGACCTCCATCAAACTCACCTGCATCATACACACCTAGTGAGTCTAAAGACTCAATACATCATATCCTTGATAACAAGTAATACGTAATACAGTTCACATACAACAGTGAAAAATACTTGTACTTAAAATAATATTTTCATAATAATACATAAACTTTAAACATAAACATTTTCATATCAACATATTCATATCAACATATTAACATATTCATATTCATATTCGTGTTTTTTGAATTCAGATCGTGTGACTCGTATTCTTAAACATATTGGGCGATGGATCCATCTACATGTAACCATAGTACTGGGCGGCGGGGACACCAGCAACACTTTCACCGGTAAACTGGACCTTGGCGAACGTATTAACATATTCGTATTCGTATCAGTATCCAAGGAAACACGATCGTCGGGCTCCCACTGGGATCATAAGCCTCACGATATTTCAAACATATTTAGTCACAATCCCTTCACGTCCTTCAACATTTCGTATTTCCATCACTTAATAAAAACATGCATAATAATATCTTTTTGTTTTGAAACCAAGCACGCAACATGTCTTTTAAATGTCCAATAACTAAACCATAAAATCCATAAACATTTAAAAATCATAATTTAATATATAAAAATTCATAAAAATTTATAATCATTTAAAATAATCATTTTAGCATATAAAACAGCATTTAGAGCACTGTCATGACGTTTACTAATTTTTAAGTGTAAAAAAAACCGTTTTATCCCTAGACGTAAACTTTCTCGTTTTTGACTTTTTCTTAATTCCATTGACTTTATCATATCCCAAATAATTATTTAAGCCTAAATTAAAATTATCATAATTTTATTTAGCGTAAATACTATGCTTTTTAATTAATTCGTAATTAGACGTTTTGAAAGTGTTTTAATCCCGAAAAATCCCAAACTTTAATATAAAATTTCTAAATTAAAAATTTAGTTTTTTTATATTATTTTAGTTCTTGTGAACCATGACTCGACCCCCGTGAGCCGTGTTTCAATTTATTTTAATTCTAAAAACCCTAACTTGACCCTTGAAAGTTCACCCCGAGCCATCTTTCGATTTTCTTGAGCCACCCCCGAACCATGTTGGTCCAATCCCTGACCAACCCCTTAGGGCACCCTCTTGAACCCTTGGAACCCACGGACATGACCCCTAACTCGAAGACAAAATCCCCAACCCCAGCTGGTGCATGGCCGAGAACCCCTTTTGGTGAAGGAGTCTTCCTGCTCGCTTAGGACCTAGCCAACCGACTTAGCCCCTGGACCTGACCCTTAAGCACTCTCTTAGGACCCTAAGGACTAACCCTAGCCCAGCCTCTGAGCCATAGGCCGAGCCCCTACTTCCCTGCAAGCCAGCGCAGCATGCACGTGCCTTTGAATGACTCTCGGGTAGGAGTCCTTCTTAGCAATGACTCCTCCCAGCCCACTTACTTTAGTCCTAGCATGGCTAGGACTCTTTCCTTGACTCGCCCTTTGCCTTAGCTCAGTCCTGGTCCCATCCAAACCCAAGCTAAGCCCCCACCTCATGAAAACCGAACCATAAGATCACCCCATGTCAGATTTGGTTCCAGCTTTGCGTGTTCTGTTTCGTGCAGGGTTTGTGGCTGATTCTAGGACTTTAAACTCATGTAAAACAATGTCTAAACATGTCATAATCATGGTAGCCCCTTTAACACATATAAAACATGATTTTGGAAACTGAAAACACAAATTTAGAACACATAGGCATGTAGTTACGAAAATTCAACTTGTGTACTATATTTTTCCTTAAAAATCATGCATAAACAATTACTATGGTGTGATGATGTTTGAAGAAAAGAAATATACATGCCTTTGCGTTTTAAACGCACGAATTCTCGTTGACGATTACGAAGAACGGGGCAAGACCTTGGCTCGACTACTTCCTTGAACTTGCTTGAATTTTTTTCCTCCAATTGTTGTGTGTGAGTTGTCGTGTATTTGAGTGTTTTGGTGTGCAACAAATTCTGAAATTTGAGGCGTGTGTTTGTGTGAATGGTTTGGGGTCTTTTTACATAATTTATACTAATTAATTCCTTAATTAAGCTTAAGCCCACTAAGCCCCTAAATTAGGCCTACTAGTGCTTGATTAGGAATTAATTAAAATATTATAATAGTTTTGTTTAAATAAATTTGTGAATTTTTTAGCCGAGTTGCCAAAAAGTTTGTATTTTTGTTGAAAAACCAACACCGATAAAATTTACGTCCCGGCGTATAAATTCACTTAAAAACCCCATATTTTCAAAGATAAGAAAAAGTAACACCTTTAATTTAATTTAAATAATTAAAAACAATTATTTAATAAAAACATTTTACATTTTTCAGCCCTCGGTCTCCATTCCTCGATTGCAACTTGAATAATCCTTAAAAATACAGTTTTATGCATAATGACAATTAAAATCCTATTTAACATAAAATCATGCATATCACAAAATCAATTAAGCAATTAAAATAATTTAATTAACCATTTTTCAGAATTCCTAGATTTGCATGCCGTTGGATTACGTCGTCTTAATTTTGGACCTTACAAACCGACCTCTCCTAGTACGGTGTGGTTCGGGGACGAACCAAGCGAAAGATGGTGGGCATGTGAGGCCCGGGGCCGAAGAGGGCGGGGGTGATCGCCGGTGCCATGAGATTGCACGGACAATGAGCGGCTCCTGGAAGGCTTCTAGGCGGAGGGAACATGAATGAACCGATCTTACACAGGAAAGAGAGGGATTTCGAAACTGTTCAGGCATGAGACTGTACAGTTGAAGAGGGCTTAAAAGATTTGATTGGTACTACTCATATCAAGAAGCTGCATCTTCTTTTTGGTAGCTCATCACATAAGAATTACAAAGTTAAGCGTTCTAGAATTAGGGCAATTATTGGATGGGTGACCTCCTGGGAAGTTTCCTAGGGTGCGTGTGAGTGAGAATATAAGCACACTGGAAAGACTCGTCTTGGTACAGTGGGGACATTCGTCGAATCTGGGGCGTTACAACTCATTTGTAAGAACGGACATCTCCATACCTTTACCATTGAAACATGCCGTTTACATCACAAATTTTATTTTCAAGATCAAGCGACCTTTATCCTTATTTTAAGTAGCTGATTCGAATAAGAACCTGTATATAATATACGGTACACTTCCTTATAAATTTCATATCTTATGTTGCGAGGAAAAACTCATGGTATCTTTTGTATATTTAAGGTTTTTATCTATGCAACTTGCATTTGTATACAAATAAAGTAAATCCCACAATTGGATAAAATCGTAAAATATTATTAAAATAAAGATTGTTTTTACGTAAGAGTCAATAAAGTCTAAGCCACAAATTGGATCATTGGGAACTTACTCTAACAATCTCCCACTTGCCCTATAGCCAAATACTCATAGATTTCAATCCCATTGCTTCACAATGCTTATCAAACAATGGTCCTAGAAGGGGCTTCGTCACTAGATCGACAACCTTATTTACAGAGGCGACTCTATCTACATATATGTCTCCCTTTCCCACAATATCCCAGATTATGTGGAACTTCTATGTTTGGATTACCGATGAGACATCGATTTTTTTTCTTGCGCAGCGGCACCAGTGTTGTCGTAGTAGATCGAGACTAGATCAAATATTTGAGGAATGACACCCAAATCTTGAACGAAATTTCTCATCAGAATAGCCTCCTTAGTAGCAGCTTATGTAGCTATATATTCGACCTCAGTGGTTGAATCCGCAATGGTGTCTTACTTGGAATTCTTCCAAGAGACAAAACCGTCACTGAGCTTGAACACAAATCCAGAGTTTGATTTCAAATCATCCACATTTGATTGGAAGCTAGAATCGGTATAGCCTTCCGATTTTAATTCTTCACTCCTGTAAACCAAGAACAAATTATTAGTTCTTCTTAAGTACTTAAGAATGTCCTCACGATTTTCCAATACAATGGACCAGGATTCGACTGATATCTGCTTGCATCACTTAGTGCTAGGGCAATATCATACTGAGTAGATATCATACTATACATAATACTTCCAATGGAAGATACATATGGAATGCGAGTCAGGGTTTCTATCTCATCTTCAATCTTAGGGAATGTAGAATTAGATAGAGTAGCACCATGAAATATTGGAAGATATCATCTCCTGGACTCCTTCATAGAGAATCTCCTCAGTATGGTATCGATATAATTGAATTGGGTGAGAACCATCATCCCCTTTGATCCATCCCTATAAATCTATATTCCAAATACATGAGATGCTTCACCCATATCTTTCATGGATAGTTTACTAGCCAACTATACTTTAGTTGACTGAAACATCCTTACACCAATCCTAATTAGTAGTATTCATCAACATAAAGTATTAGAAATGTCACTGCACTCCCACTAACCTTCTTGTATGGTTCCTCGAGGTTTTTAACAAAATCAGAATCTTTGATAGTGTTGTCAAATCTGAGATTCCGGCTTCTTGATACATGTTTGAGTCCATAAATGAATATCTGAAGTTTTTACTTCTTATTGATGTGAATAATTCAGGTTGAGACATGTAAATCTCTTCCTTAATATCACCATTAACGAATGTTGTCTTTACATCCATTTTGCCATATTACATAGTAATATCATGCTGTTATTGTAAGGTCCAAAATACGATAACGTAATCCAACTGTATGCAAATCTAGGGAAATGATAAAATTCCTAATTAAATTATTTTATTTGCATTAAATGTATGTCTAAAAGAGTGTTTATATTTTTGTTGGAACATTTCATGTTCCCAATCTTGATTTTGATATTAACAAAACTTGTTATTTTGTTTCTAATGATTTATCGAAGTGCGCAAGAAATTGGAACTGATCAGGATTCAAACTGATCAGTTAATCAAGCCAAAACTGAAGCTATCGAGAAGCAAACTGAAAACACCAACTGAGCAATCAAACTGAATCAGTTCAACTAATGTATCAAGAACAATTAAAATGATTGATCAGTTGATAAGTGATTCAGGAGAAGACCTTCAGAAGCCCAGTCAGATGATGAAGAGTTTAACTAATGAAGAGCCCAACTGACCATTTCTACTGAATCAGTAAAATCAGTCCAGCTGACGAGCCAACTGATTTCACCGCACCAGTTCAAGACCAGTTCAACTGACCAGTTCAGAGCATCAGTTAGGAATCAATCAGTTTGCAGAACACGATAAGCTTACTCAATGGAATCTAACTATGCACAACGATATAAAAGCAATTGTACTGTAGAACCCGTAAATCAGTAGACGTATAAGCCATGCATAATTCTAGATTTTTAAATTTAATTGACTTCATTGCATGATTATTTTAAATGCATTTGTTTGAAGTTAATTATTTATTATTTCAGTTCAGCAGTTTGATTTTTAGCATTTCAGTTATTTCAGTGAGGCCGGACTGGAGTTGGAGTTTTGAGATAGAATTTAAGATTTGAGAAATATTTCCAGAAGTTAATTTAGCTAGCAAGTAAGTTCATTTAAGTTAAAAAGAAGTTTAAGGAATTATTTAAGTTAGTTGAGGATTTTAATTTAATTATTTGAGGTGATTAAGAAATGAACTCATTTAAGTTATTAAATTAATGGGTTAGCTCACTAAATTAATTAAAGGATTAGTAAGGCTTTCAAGGATTATTAGTTGACTAGATAACAATATTTCCCCTTCATTTTATTGCAATTTTCGGCCCCCATAGTTGCTAGACAATTTAATTGCCAACTCATCAACCTTTTGACCATTTCTTTGCATGTAAGTTGTAGGATAATTCTAGGATTTTTGGGAGCACAATTTAATTAATTAATGGACATATCCTAGACTAGAAAATAAGCAAAATTTCGGCCACCACCTCCTAGAAGCATCCACCAACTCATTTGATATCAATTCAAAATTCAAATTCAAAAGGGGAGTGGACTTGGTCTTGATATGATCCTATTTTTGTGCACCCTTCTCCTCACCTTCATAACCACTCAATCCCTCTCCCTCTCCACCGAAATACCTCACCATTCAGATCCATTTTCAGTGTAAAAATCGTGAGTCTTAGCTAGAGGGAAGGCAAGAAAAAAATCGAGAACTAGAAAGAGCAAGAGAAGCGCTCCACCTCCTCCGTGCCGCGTCGTCGTTGTTTCGTTCGTTTTCTTTCAAAACGAAACCAGGCATGTCTAGATTTCTTTCAAACCTCAATCAAGTCATATTATCATTTATTTTTCAGTACATGATCATGTTTTAGCAAGCAAAAACCGAGATACATGTCAAAATATTTTTGGAACACACATGCAGAATTTCGGCCCTTTCATGACAAGCTTCACGTTTTTCTGAGTTTTGTGGTTTCAGGTGATTGGTTCGATTCCAGGCTCCCAAGGCGGCTTGTATACATGTAGTAGGATGCATTAGGACCATGTTGGTCCATTCAAACCAGCCCCATGCTTGCTGGAAATTCAGAATGACAGCAAGTCCCTTAGGTGCAGAAAAATGTGGTTCGAAAATTCAGTTTCTTGTCAAGGGGTTGGATCTGATCTTGGCTGCCCCAAGGGCCTATAGCCATGGTTGGATCACTTCCCTAGCATGTCTAAGACGTGACTAAGTCACCCTTTTGGTGGCTTGGTCCATGGCTCATCGGTTTTTAAATAATCAACAAGAACAGCCCCTTTCCCCATTCGGCCCTTCCATTTTTCAGCATATGGTTCGTTTCTTTTGTGGCTTGGTGTGGATCTTGGTTGGCCTATGGCCCTTAGCCACGGTTCATATCATGCTCCTAGATGTCTAGATCGTGCCATGGTCAATCAAATGGCCACTGGAACGACGCAAGACATCGATCATAGCATAAACACTACACACGCATGCACGTTGCTCTCGGTTGGACCCTTCGGTTAAGATTTGGTGTGATGCGGATTGTGGCTGGCCTAGGGCCCTTAGCCATGGTTCAAATCACTCCTTGGGACGTTGTGGAGAGGCTTTGGTCGGTGGTTCAAGCCCCAATGGCCAAAAGTCTCGCAAACGACGCGATGCAAGCAAGGTCGCAGCTGCTGGAAATTACAGCAAGTTGCTGTGTCGTTTAGAAGGCTTGTTTGAGTTCTTGGTTGGCTTTTAGCCCATGGCCTTGGACTGGACAGTGCCTCATTGAGTTGGGAAGGTCATGTTTTTGACCGTTTGTCATTTGGATCATTTTTGAGGTCGTACGAGAATTTACGGTGCAATGTGCCAAATTGACTCTCGAAAGAGCGTTTCGTGTTTTGGCCTCCATTTCACCTAGATTTCGACCCTATCATTTTAGGAACATTATTTTATGATTTTTCAGCGTATTTTAATCATGACTATACGTCGGTTCAGTGTCGGTTCAGGTTGGCTCGGAGTCATGATAAATGCGAAGTCATTAGGCGTCATAGTCGCATCTTTTGAACGTAAATTGCATAGTTGGTCATGTTTAAGCTATTGCATATTTTTCATGGCACAGTTAGGTTGCAGAGAGCCTGGGAACGATCCAATCCAATCCAGTTGGTAAAATTACAGGAATTTTCATTATGCTAGTTAATTATTTTACGTGCATTAAATAGAAAATGATTATTTTTGAGATTTATGCGATATGGCTTGTGGTTCATTCACTATGTGGGAGTGTTATTTTATACGGTCGCCAGTGACCGATCAGTTCAGTATGGTACCACCCGGTCGCCAGTGACCGGCCAGCTCAGATCAGTTTCAGCCTCCCCGGTAGCCAGTTACCGATCAGTTCAGCTTAGTGCAGTGGCCACAGGCGTAAAACATAATCTCAACAGAAAATTTTATCAGTTATTTCAGTACAGGCTCCAAGGAGCAAATATTTTTACAGTGATTTCCAGTTCAGTTATGCACGTATTATAATTGCTCAGTACAGATTATTTTCAGTTTGCCTCAGGACAGGATATGTTAACTCATGCATATTTTAAATTCAGATTTTTACTCGTTACCTGCGATTTATGCATGCTGAGTCTTTAGGCTCACTAGACTTGATTGTTGTAGGTACTGATGAGGCCAGGGCCGAGGGCGGGGACCAGTGAGCCAGCTTAGGTCGGCAGTAGTGGCACCCGAGGACCTCAGAGCAGCAGTTGTTAATTTTTTTCCGCAAACCATTTTATCAGTCGTTGGATATTTTTAAATCGTTGTTGTTGGCAAAACTTTAATTTTATTCCGCTGCAATATTTTGAAATATTGAATTTGATTCACTAGTGATTTTATAAATGAGGCCATTTAAGTTCTTTTAAAAAGAAAATTTTTAATTTTCCGCAAATTTTCAAGAAAGGAGTTTTAGGCCCTTCACAGTTGGTATCAGAGCGGTGGTTCTGTATAGGGTTTCACTACTACTGACCGCGAGAAGCTCACGAAGCCACGCCTTTGGTCTGTAAGTTTTTCAGTTCAGCATTTTGTTCAGCATTTCAGTTATAGCATGAATTATTTTGTCAGCATGCTTCCAGATTTTCAGTATTTCAGAGCTCATTTAAAATAAATTATGGAATTATGCATGTTAGTTACGTATGGGTTATGTTGGAACAGTATGCCCCCTAGACGCATTTTAGAGCGCAACAGAGAGGTGGAGCCTCGCCGAGAGGACAGAGAGGAGCATAGACCGGAGGGAGACCTACCACCTCCTCCACCGCCCCCACCGGACATGAGTGCCCAGATGTTAGCTGGGATGGCACAGTTCTTCGCACAGTTTGCGGGGGGCAATGCCGTAGCCGCAGCCGCAGCCGCAGCCAGGCCGACAGGGCCCGAGGCTGTGTATGAGCGATTCATGAAGATGCGCCCGAAGGAATTCTCTGGGGCATCTGACCCCATGGTTGCCGAGGGATGGATCAAATCCCTCGAGGTTATCTTCGATTTTATGGAGCTGGGGGACGCAGACCGAGTCCGATGTGCCACCTACTTGTTCACTGGAGACGCCCGCTTATGGTGGGAAGGAGCTTCGGTAGCCCTTACATTGGCTACACTTTCTTGGACCCGTTTTACGGAGGTTTTCTACTCCAAGTATTTTGCTGAGGAGGTTCGCACCAGGCTGACCACCGAGTTCATGAGCCTGAGACAGGGGGATATGTCGGTTACGGAGTTTATCCGTAAGTTCGAGAGGGGCTGTCACTTTGTGCCCCTGATAGCGAATGATGCCAAAGCCAAGCTGATGCACTTCCTGGTGGGTTTACGGCCGATCTTGCGCCGGGATGTTAGGGTATCTGACCCTGCTACTTATGAGGTTGCCGTCTCCAAGGCCTTAGCCGCAGAACAGGATCTGCGGGATATCGAGAGGGATCGCCAGGGCAAGCGCCCAGTCCAGGCACCGCACCGCCCTCCTCCTCTTCAGCATCAGCAGCAGAATAAGAGGTCTTTTCATGGACCGCCCAGGAACAGAGGCCAGCAGCAGCAGCAGCAGCAGCAGCGGGGACGCCCAGCCCCGAGGACTCAGGAGCACCCAGTCTGTCCCAGGTGCTCACGTCGCCATCCTGGAGCATGTATGGCTGGCTCAGGAAAGTGTTTTAAGTGTGGCAGTCCAGACCACCTGTTGCTGCAGTGTCCTCAGAGGAATCTGCCTACCCAAGGCAGAGTTTTTGCTCTCCATGCCGCGGAAACCAACCCGGAGACTATGTTGTTGACAGGGAGAATTTTTATATCTGGTTCCGCTACCAAGGCCTTGATAGATTCAGGGGCCACTCACTCATTTATTTCGGAGGTCTTTGCAAACTTTCTCAAGATCCAGACCATTGGGCTAGATACAGCCTTTTCAGTAGTGTTGCCGTCAGGCGAGGAGATGACAGCTACCAATGTTATCCGAGATATAGACCTTGAGCTGCACGGTAATCTTGTTTATGCGGATCTGATTGTGCTACCGATGCCGGAATTTGACATCATCCTAGGGATGGACTGGCTATTGAGGAACAGAGTGTTGATAGACTTCCAGCGGAGATCCGTTCTTGTCCGACCGCCTGGAATGGAGCAGTTCTTATTTGAGCCGGACAGGTACTTTTCCTTACCGCGCATTATTCCTTATGTTCGGGCTAGGAAGCTCATGCATAGAGGGTGTCGGGCATTTCTAGCAACCTTTTTATCTGTCCCCGATGAACCCAGCCAGTCAGCCTCAGATGTTCCGATTGTTAGAGATTTCTTAGACGTTTTTCCCGAAGACGTCTCTGGTATGCCACCAGAGAGAGAGGTGGAGTTTTCCGTTGAGCTTATGCCAGGAACGGCTCCGATATCCAAAGCACCGTACCGTCTAGCACCGACAGAGATGGCAGAGCTTAAGAAGCAGATTCAGGAACTTCTTGACAAGGAGTTCATTCGCCCGAGCTTTTCTCCATGGGGCGCGCCGGTCTTATTCGTGAAAAAGAAGGATGGCTCGATGAGGCTTTGCATTGACTACCGGGAGTTGAACAGGGTTACAGTGAAGAATAAATACCCACTGCCGAGGATTGAGGATCTGTTTGACCAGTTGCAGGGAGCTTCGATTTTCTCCAAGATAGATCTGCGTTCCGGTTATCACCAGTTGAGGGTGAGAGATGCTGATGTCTCGAAGACAGCTTTCAGGACTCGTTATGGCCACTACGAGTTCCTAGTGATGCCGTTCGGTCTGACGAATGCGCCAGCGATCTTCATGGATCTAATGAATCGCGTATTTCAGCCGTACCTCGACCAGTTTGTGATAGTGTTCATAGATGACATTCTCGTCTACTCCAAGAGTCGGGAGGAGCACAGCAGGCATCTGACCACAGTGTTGCAGACATTGCAGAAACATAAATTATTCGCAAAGTTCAGTAAGTGCGAATTCTGGTTAGAGAAGGTGGCGTTCTTGGGCCACATTGTTTCTAGCAGTGGCATTGAGGTAGACCCCGCAAAAGTTGTAGCAGTCAGAGATTGGGTTGTGCCTCAGAATGCATCCGAGATCCGCAGTTTCCTTGGGCTAGCAGGATATTACAGGAAATTCATCCAAGGATTTTCCTCTATTGCCGTTCCACTCACAGCACTGACAAAGAAAAATGTGAAGTTTGTGTGGAGCGAGGAGTGTCAGAAGAGCTTCGATACTTTGAAGCAAGCTCTTATCTCAGCACCCGTTTTGGCTGTACCGTCAGGATCTGGTGAGTTTGTCCTTTATACCGATGCTTCGAAGCTTGGTTTAGGTGCAGTTTTGATGCAGCATGGGAGAGTGATAGCGTATGCTTCTCGACAGCTGAAAATCCACGAGAAGAATTACCCTACCCATGATCTGGAGTTAGCGGCCGTAGTTTTTGCTTTGAAGATTTGGAGGCACTATCTGTATGGGGAGAAGTGTCAGATCTTTACCGACCATAAGAGCCTCAAGTATTTCTTTACGCAGAAGGAGCTGAACATGCGTCAGAGGCGTTGGTTGGAGCTTGTGAAAGACTACGATTGTGACATTAGCTACCACCCGGGTAAAGCTAATGTAGTTGCGGATGCTTTGAGCAGGAAAGTCGCAGTGATGGCTCATTTGACGATGCAGAAACCTCTTCAGATTGAGATGCAGAGGTTTGATCTTGAGACTTACCCTCAAGGTAGAGTTCCTCGTTTATCTACCTTGACTATCCAGTCCTCTCTTATTGACCGTATTCGCAGCGGTCAGGCAGCAGATGAGCAGTTGGCACAGTGGAAGAAGAGAGATGAAGCTAAGGGCAGTGTTTTGTATACAGTCAGCGACGGTATTGTGAGATACCGAGATAGGATATGGGTTCCTAGCAGTGATTCTATCCGAGCAGACATCTTATCAGAGGCCCATACGTCCCCGTACTCCATTCACCCTTGGAGTACGAAGATGTACAAAGATCTGCAGCTATTGTATTGGTGGCCAGGAATGAAGAAGGACATCAGGCGTTTTGTATCCGAGTGCCTGACTTGCCAGTTAGTGAAGGCCGAGCATCAAAGACCAGCAGGTTTGCTCAAGCCTCTTCCTATTCCCGAGTGGAAGTGGGAGAACATTACCATGGACTTTGTGACCGGATTGCCGAGGTCAGCCAGAGGATCGAATGCTATCTGGGTGATTGTAGATCGTCTTACCAAATCAGCGCACTTCTTGCCTATTAAGACGACTTTCACCATGGTTCAGTATGCAGAGCTGTATATCCGAGAGATAGTCCGACTCCACGGTATTCCAGTTTCTATCGTATCCGACAGAGATCCCAGATTCACTTCCTCGTTTTGGAAGAGTTTGCATTCGACTTTGGGTACGAAGTTGCTGTTTAGCACAGCTTTCCATCCGCAGACGGATGGGCAGTCGGAGCGAGTTATTCAGATCTTAGAGGATCTTCTCCGTGCTTGCGTCATTGATTTCTCTGGGAGTTGGGAGTCGAACTTACCATTGGTAGAGTTCACCTATAACAACAGTTTCCAGTCGTCTATAGGTATGGCTCCGTATGAAGCGCTGTATGGTCGCAAGTGTAGATCTCCTGTTCATTGGGATGAAGTAGGAGAGAGAGCAGAGTTGGGTCCAGAGATTGTTCAGCAGGCAGCAGATGTAGTAGTCAAGATCCGTGATAGGATGAGGACTGCCCAGAGCCGACAGAAGAGTTATGCCGATCAGCGGAGGAGAGAGTTAGAGTTTGCAGTGGGCGATCATGTCTTCGTGAAAGTGGCACCTATGAAGGGTGTCATGAGATTTGGCAAGAAAGGGAAGCTCAGTCCGAGATTCATTGGACCGTTTGAGATCCTCGACAGAGTTGGGACGCTAGCGTATCGTGTGGCTCTTCCGCCAAATCTGGCCGGAGTACACAATGTCTTTCACGTCTCCATGCTGAGGAAGTTTATGGCAAATCCTTCGCATGTGCTGAATTTCGAGCCGTTGCAGCTTACTCCGAACTTATCTTATGAGGAGAGACCCGTGCAGATCCTAGACAGACAGGAGAAGAAACTTCGGAACAAGTTGGTTAAGCGAGTCAAAGTCAAATGGCTCAACCATTCAGAGGAGGAAGCTACGTGGGAGTCTGAGCCGGAGATGAGAAGTCGATACCCTGAGTTATTCGGTGAGTTCTAATTTCGAGGACGAAATTTATTTAAGGGGGGAAGGATTGTAGAACCCGTAAATCAGTAGACGTATAAGCCATGCATAATTCTAGATTTTTAAATTTAATTGACTTCATTGCATGATTATTTTAAATGCATTTGTTTGAAGTTAATTATTTATTATTTCAGTTCAGCAGTTTGATTTTTAGCATTTCAGTTATTTCAGTGAGGCCGGACTGGAGTTGGAGTTTTGAGATAGAATTTAAGATTTGAGAAATATTTCCAGAAGTTAATTTAGCTAGCAAGTAAGTTCATTTAAGTTAAAAAGAAGTTTAAGGAATTATTTAAGTTAGTTGAGGATTTTAATTTAATTATTTGAGGTGATTAAGAAATGAACTCATTTAAGTTATTAAATTAATGGGTTAGCTCACTAAATTAATTAAAGGATTAGTAAGGCTTTCAAGGATTATTAGTTGACTAGATAACAATATTTCCCCTTCATTTTATTGCAATTTTCGGCCCCCATAGTTGCTAGACAATTTAATTGCCAACTCATCAACCTTTTGACCATTTCTTTGCATGTAAGTTGTAGGATAATTCTAGGATTTTTGGGAGCACAATTTAATTAATTAATGGACATATCCTAGACTAGAAAATAAGCAAAATTTCGGCCACCACCTCCTAGAAGCATCCACCAACTCATTTGATATCAATTCAAAATTCAAATTCAAAAGGGGAGTGGACTTGGTCTTGATATGATCCTATTTTTGTGCACCCTTCTCCTCACCTTCATAACCACTCAATCCCTCTCCCTCTCCACCGAAATACCTCACCATTCAGATCCATTTTCAGTGTAAAAATCGTGAGTCTTAGCTAGAGGGAAGGCAAGAAAAAAATCGAGAACTAGAAAGAGCAAGAGAAGCGCTCCACCTCCTCCGTGCCGCGTCGTCGTTGTTTCGTTCGTTTTCTTTCAAAACGAAACCAGGCATGTCTAGATTTCTTTCAAACCTCAATCAAGTCATATTATCATTTATTTTTCAGTACATGATCATGTTTTAGCAAGCAAAAACCGAGATACATGTCAAAATATTTTTGGAACACACATGCAGAATTTCGGCCCTTTCATGACAAGCTTCACGTTTTTCTGAGTTTTGTGGTTTCAGGTGATTGGTTCGATTCCAGGCTCCCAAGGCGGCTTGTATACATGTAGTAGGATGCATTAGGACCATGTTGGTCCATTCAAACCAGCCCCATGCTTGCTGGAAATTCAGAATGACAGCAAGTCCCTTAGGTGCAGAAAAATGTGGTTCGAAAATTCAGTTTCTTGTCAAGGGGTTGGATCTGATCTTGGCTGCCCCAAGGGCCTATAGCCATGGTTGTATCACTTCCCTAGCATGTCTAAGACGTGACTAAGTCACCCTTTTGGTGGCTTGGTCCATGGCTCATCGGTTTTTAAATAATCAACAAGAACAGCCCCTTTCCCCATTCGGCCCTTCCATTTTTCAGCATATGGTTCGTTTCTTTTGTGGCTTGGTGTGGATCTTGGTTGGCCTATGGTCCTTAGCCACGGTTCATATCATGCTCCTAGATGTCTAGATCGTGCCATGGTCAATCAAATGGCCACTGGAACGACGCAAGACATCGATCATAGCATAAACACTACACACGCATGCACGTTGCTCTCGGTTGGACCCTTCGGTTAAGATTTGGTGTGATGCGGATTGTGGCTGGCCTAGGGCCCTTAGCCATGGTTCAAATCACTCCTTGGGACGTTGTGGAGAGGCTTTGGTCGGTGGTTCAAGCCCCAATGGCCAAAAGTCTCGCAAACGACGCGATGCAAGCAAGGTCGCAGCTGCTGGAAATTACAGCAAGTTGCTGTGTCGTTTAGAAGGCTTGTTTGAGTTCTTGGTTGGCTTTTAGCCCATGGCCTTGGACTGGACAGTGCCTCATTGAGTTGGGAAGGTCATGTTTTTGACCGTTTGTCATTTGGATCATTTTTGAGGTCGTACGAGAATTTACGGTGCAATGTGCCAAATTGACTCTCGAAAGAGCGTTTCGTGTTTTGGCCTCCATTTCACCTAGATTTCGACCCTATCATTTTAGGAACATTATTTTATGATTTTTCAGCGTATTTTAATCATGACTATACGTCGGTTCAGTGTCGGTTCAGGTTGGCTCGGAGTCATGATAAATGCGAAGTCATTAGGCGTCATAGTCGCATCTTTTGAACGTAAATTGCATAGTTGGTCATGTTTAAGCTATTGCATATTTTTCATGGCACAGTTAGGTTGCAGAGAGCCTGGGAACGATCCAATCCAATCCAGTTGGTAAAATTACAGGAATTTTCATTATGCTAGTTAATTATTTTACGTGCATTAAATAGAAAATGATTATTTTTGAGATTTATGCGATATGGCTTGTGGTTCATTCACTATGTGGGAGTGTTATTTTATACGGTCGCCAGTGACCGATCAGTTCAGTATGGTACCACCCGGTCGCCAGTGACCGGCCAGCTCAGATCAGTTTCAGCCTCCCCGGTAGCCAGTTACCGATCAGTTCAGCTTAGTGCAGTGGCCACAGGCGTAAAACATAATCTCAACAGAAAATTTTATCAGTTATTTCAGTACAGGCTCCAAGGAGCAAATATTTTTACAGTGATTTCCAGTTCAGTTATGCACGTATTATAATTGCTCAGTACAGATTATTTTCAGTTTGCCTCAGGACAGGATATGTTAACTCATGCATATTTTAAATTCAGATTTTTACTCGTTACCTGCGATTTATGCATGCTGAGTCTTTAGGCTCACTAGACTTGATTGTTGTAGGTACTGATGAGGCCAGGGCCGAGGGCGGGGACCAGTGAGCCAGCTTAGGTCGGCAGTAGTGGCACCCGAGGACCTCAGAGCAGCAGTTGTTAATTTTTTTCCGCAAACCATTTTATCAGTCGTTGGATATTTTTAAATCGTTGTTGTTGGCAAAACTTTAATTTTATTCCGCTGCAATATTTTGAAATATTGAATTTGATTCACTAGTGATTTTATAAATGAGGCCATTTAAGTTCTTTTAAAAAGAAAATTTTTAATTTTCCGCAAATTTTCAAGAAAGGAGTTTTAGGCCCTTCACATGTACTATCAATAGTACAATAATGGACGTTGCAGCAAAATTTAAAGACAAAATGTTCCAGAAGAGTTGTCGGAAAAGTCGGGACACATATTTCAAGGAACGCATTCAAGCTGCAACGATCACATGTGATGAGTCTTGGTGTATGGTCATCTTGCTACTATAAATACAGACCAAGACCATCAGCTAAAATATATACAAGAGTGTGGAAAAAGAAAGAGCACTCTTATTTGCTTATCAGCTTACAAGAAGCAATCAGCCCAGAGGGAATAATCAAATCTTATTAGCTTAATTTAGAAGCTCTTTTCCCTCTGTGTGTGAGAACACCTTCCTGGTGTACTCATTGTTTAGTTCTCACACACACACACACCACCACTCAAATACAATCTTGCACAAAGACTATAAACTTGTGTATGTAGTCTTTGACACACAGAAGTTAAATAAGTATTGGCTGAAAGGTGCTGCCTTCAGTCTAGGCTAGGAGTTCAGTTAGGCAATTGGGTAAGTCCTAAGTTGTGTAAGATTTGTACAATGTGTTGTATAAATCTAAGTCTTCTAGTGGAACCTACCCGAGGTGGTAAAAGGGGTGACTTAGGAGCAGTTGAAGTCTCCAAACATCCATAAACATATCTTGTGTACTTAACTGATTAACTATTGTTTTCAAACTGATTTGATCAGTTCGAAGTGTTATCAGTTCAGTTCTCACCATAAATGAACTGATCCCCTGCTTTTCAGTTATTCAATTTTACATAAGTCAAAAGGCTTTCAAAATTAACACCTTTCTTCACAAAGGTTTACTTCGAGTATCTTCCGCTTGGTGTTTAACCAAACTCGATTTAATTCATCGGTGTTAACATTCTTAGAACACGAGCTATTGAAGTTCATGAAGAATATTGTGTTTGAAGTACCTTCAAAGGTACCAGCACACGATCCTTCAATGTTTAAGTAGAAAGTTTTAGCTGATTGCTTAAAATAGAGCTTTTAGCATTTTTCGATGCTTGAACATGAAAGAAGAGCGGGGAGGACTGGTTAAGGAAATTGTTTTTATTAAATAATTATTTTTAATTATTTAATATATGATGTAATTAATATGTGATTTTTGAAAAAAATAGGGTGTTAGAATATTTTACATGTCGAGTCATATTTTACACCGGTAATTGATTTCTGGCAAAATTAAGGACTTTTTAAGGGATCCAGTAATATTTTTGAAAACTTTTCAAAACGAAATATCTTACGTGCATGTTATTGGGCCTAATGGGTCTGTTTTAGTTGGAGTTTGGGCCTAAGTTACTAATCCTATACGTAATAGGAAGTAGGGCTTTTTCTCTCATTATTTTCACTCAAAACCTACTCTCAAAACCCTAGCTCCCTCCCCCACTCCCTCGCAGCAGACCACACACACACAGTAGAAAGTTGGTCGATTTTTCAAGGAGATTTCCTAAATAACATCGTCCCATCACTCCGGTGTTCGTCTCCGCCTCGTTTGTGTAGTTTTTCGAGCATTTAGACACAAAGACACGCCCTAAACCCTCGTTTTCTCATAATTCACATCAATATAGTTTATTTGTGTGTTTGTGCATGAAAAATGGATGATCTACTAATCTATGCATGTATTGATCAAATATACATGGAAAATATCTCACTTTTCTTGATTGTTTCTCACGTTTTTGGCATGGTTTGAAGGGGTGCTAGGTCTCGATGGTTAATGGTCGTTTTACAGTAGGTTGAAGGTGTTTTGGGTGCAAGGATCAGATCTTGAACAGGTGGTTAGAAGGCCGATCGCGATTTTATGGTTTGGAGGAGATATTGGATCTATCGGGTTTGGTGAAGGGGCAGCTTTGATCAGGTCTATTCCAGGCCGTGGTTCAGGCTCTGATGGGTCTTAGTCGGGGTCCTAGACAGTCGGTGCAGGGGTGGCTCAAAGGATTAGGGGTAGGCGCATGGCTAGGGCCCGAGCAAGCCCTTATCGCTCAAGGGTTGGTTGAACCTTGCACGTCCTCGTGCATGGGGCTTTAGCTAGGAGCTAGGTCAGTCCAGGAGGGATCAATCAAGTCATAGGAGGGTCTGGTTTGGGTATGATCTCGATTGTTTTTGGCTAGGGTCAAAATTTGAGGCTAATGCAAGCTAGGGTTTTCGACCCTTAAGTAAAGAATTTTTCTAGCAGAGTTGTAGGGATTTTTGAGGATCTTAATTTTTCTGATTTAGGTTGTTTAAGGTCTGGTTAGGTGCTATTAAGCCATGGTTAAAGTTTGGGAAATTTTGGTTGAGTTTCGGGTTGATTCGGGTTAAAACCAGGACTCCGGTCCGAGTTTTAAAACAAATTAAGAAACTTAGCCAATGGACTTTGTTTTATGTCTAAGAAATAATTTATAAGTGTGTTTTAAGATGTTTTGGTAAGCTCGGATGGATTCGGGTCCAAGTTCTAAGGTCTAGGGGTTAAATGGTCAAGTTAGAGTTTCAAGGGAAAAATGATCATTTTGCACCTGAATTATGTTAGCAGTCCTGGCAGTGTCCTAATAACTGAAAGTCTATGTTTAAAAATGTTTATTTTGGATGAATATGAATTTTTATGTAAAGTTTTAAAGAATACGTTGCATGCTGGGCTTCAAGAAAATGTTATATGCATAAATTTTTATAAGTGATTGATATGATAAAATGTTTTGAAGGAGTTGATTTGATTTTGATTAATAGGAATACGAATACGAAATGATACGATGACATGTAAGGCTAAGGCTCAGTTGAGGGGTGAGAGTGTCGCTGATGTCCCCGCCGCCTGGTACCATGGTAATACGTAAGATTGATCTATCGACAAACAACTGATATGAAAGTCACAATTAATGATCTCAATTCATCTAAGAAGAGAACATATATGTATATGATGACAGAAAATGGATATGTTTATGTTTATAAAAGATCACGAAAGTTATGTTAATACAGTACTTTCACTGTTGCATGTTATGTATATGTGTATTTTGTTATTTCAGTTAAGGTGTGTTGAGTCTTTAGACTCACTAGGTGTGATTGATGTAGCTGAACATGGGTTTTAGGAGACAGGAGGTGCAGATGACTGATCTAGCTGAGTACGTAGAGAACGAGAACCCAAGGACCTTGTGTTATTTCCGCATATGATCTTTGAGGATATGTTAGACTGCATTTTAAACAGTTATGATTTAAATGTGGCTATGGTTTGATAGATTGTAGTGTCTTACTCGATGCTTTTGTTTTTACTCAGTAGACGTGTAGGGTGTGGCAGGTGGGGTCTACTGTGAATTAATCACATACTCTTTAAGATAGTTTTGAAATTCAATACTTAAGTATTCTCTACCTCGATCACATCGAAGTGTTTTAATACTTTTTCCTAATTGTTTATCTTTTTCAGGTCTGAATTTTTTGAACTTCTCAAAGGCTTTAGAATCGTATTTCATTAAATACACATACTCATACATCGAAAAGTCATCAGTAAAGGTAATGAAATTGGATTGGCCATATTTCGTGCTAACACTTAGCGGGTAGGCTACACACATTTTTATTGATCAAATACAAAAAATTATGTTCACGTTACATTTTCCCTAGAAAAAGGGCTTTAGTCATCTTTCCTCTCAGATATGACTCGCATGTTTCAAGAGAGTTAATCTCTAACATGTCAAACATGCCCTTTCTCGCTAGCTTGTGCATCATTCTTTGGAAAATATATCATAGCCTAGTGTGCCACAAGTGTGATTGATTTAGAGTATCTTGGTTTCTTTTGTTTGTTGTTGATATCGTCTTTAATTGGACATCATTAATTGTAATATATTATTTTTTTAAGTTATAGAGAACGTTTTGTAATTCGTCTGTTCAATAAAACATTAATTCTTGAAAATGTTGCACACACCTTTACAAATAAACAAAAAAATTCATCTTTATCAAGCGTAGAAATGGAAACAATGTTTTTAACTATGTTAGGTACATATAAAACATATCTTAAAAGTAACTTAAAATTATTGTTTAATATTAAATAAATATTTCATATAGCCCTCGCAACAACTCTTGCTCTATTTTCCATTCTCAGGAAGGTCTTACAATTCCTTAATCTTCTATTTCTTTTCATCATCTGCAAATCATTGTATAGATGAGATTCACATCTAGTATCTAATACTCAAGAAGTTGAATTAATTGAGATATTTACTACAATATAAAACATGCCCTTGCCACAACTTTTATGAGCTAGATATTCCTTGCAATTGTGCTTCTAATGTCCAAGCTTCTTGTAGTGGAAGCAAACATCTTCTAACTTATCGGCTATGTGGGCCCTTTAAAAGTGTTTGGAGCTTTCTTTTTACTCGGTTTGTTTTTTTGGAAGGAGCATAACATTTCTTTCCCTTCCTTTTTGGGCATTTCTTCGTCCCAGATGAAGAGTCCACTAGGAAAACAAGTTTTTCTCTTTTGATAGTGTCTTCATAGCTAGTAAGAATGTTGACCAGCACTTCAAGGCTGCCCTCCAGCTTGTTCATATTGAAGTCCACTACAAACCCATCAAACGACGACGATAGAAAGAGCAGTAGAATGTCCGTGGACAATTCATTTGAAATAGCAAGGTTTAGGCCCACTAGTTTCTCGATGAGCCCAATTATCATCACACCAAACTCATGGATCGAGACCCTTTCTCGTAGCCGTGACGTCATGAGTTCCTTGACAATATCATGCCTTAGTGGATGTGTTTGTTCACCATACAACTCCTATAGGTGACTGTAAATGTTAGCAGCGTTTACAGCTTTCTCAAACCACCTTTGTAACTCGTTTGACATAGAAGCCAACATAAAGCTCCAAATTTGAAAATTATGGTCCCACCATTTCTCAAGTTTAGTCAATTCCTCAGAAGGGACATTGGAAGCAGCCATTTTCGAAGGCACTTTTGTGAGCTCATATGCTATTTCTCAAAAAATAATTTTTAAATTCTTCAGCCAGTCTAGATAATTTGGTCCGATTAGCTTGTTTTGATAGAGTATAAAAAATAGATGATTTCACAGAGATATCGTAAATATACTGAAATAGAAACAACATAAACGTTACTAACTATTTTAAAATATTTTGTTAGACATAAAATATGAACTTTTGTTTTTATGAATTTCCTCACACTATTTTGACATTTTCACCACACTCTGATGAAAAAGGGAAATCCAATTTCCTTAGTGAGTACGCAAGGTCCAATTGCTAAATTATGATCTTAATAATCTTGGAAAATCATTATTTCCGAAAGGCAGAGCACAATTGAAACACTTTGCAACCTTATGTAGTTTTGCCTCACCTTTTTAAGGGCCTACTAATATGGTGCTCTTTATTTTTACGTGTCGAGCCCGGCCCATCAATATTGAATCTTTGTGGACGATCACCATGAGATCCCAAATTATCTAAGCCAAAGTCATGGGATTTCGACGTAGTTCACATCAAACATGTCATTTGTGAGGCCAATTTATTATAATTACAATTAATTATCAAACAATATTGATTTAATTTAAATCTACAACGGAAAATAGTTTTAAAAACTTAAAAATAGACCTCAAAGCCTGAAAAAATTTCGACATGACCTCCCCGTAATTAAGTAATATTAAAATTTTATGGCTAATTTTGGTAAGCTCGAATAAAATAAATGTTATTCTGAATCACATGAGGTTTGAACCCATGGCTAGCTGTATCCATGAATCATTTTGGGTCACACAAGTATCAGATTATGTGTTCCCGTTTAGATAGTAGAATTCAAGGAGTTGAATTTTGCTACTGTAGTTTGATTGAGATCAAACAGATTGCTTATAATTTATAAGTTGATTCTATATAATGGAAGATGTGGAAGTTAGCTTAATAGCTAATAAGTGAGTAAAGTGGAACTGCCTGTTTTAGTGAAGGATTTCAAAAAACTGGAAGCTGCCAAAAATGGATTAATAAAAAATTTTGATTGTACCTTCGACACATCGACGCTGTCTTATAGTCGATCGGGGTTACAATGAGTTCACAATTATTTATTTAGTAAATTTAGAATCTAATAATTAAATAATAATATTAGTAGTGATGATTACTAAGTGTGCAAAATTCTCATGAAACATTTTAGAAGAGTTTAGAATTAATTAATTAATTAATTGAGTAATTAATTATTTAATTTAAATAATAAATATATATGTATATGTTTGTATATAGATATATGTGTATCTATATTGTATTATCAACAATAATTTAATTATGCATAGTATTTTCATGAGTAGAAAATATATACATGAGAGATTTTGAATAATGGCATTGCTGTAACGTCCAAAAATCAGTCCACGTAAACCACACGCATACAAATTATTTAAATTGCTCATTTATTTTATCTAATTGATTTTAAATTTTTAAATGATATATTTTATATGATTAAATGTTTAAATTGCATGATTTCATGAAATTAAGGATTTTGTCTGGATATTCGATATTAGGCTGGGGAAAAGAGTTGGAGACGACCAAGATGAAAATATTTTTCGATAAATATTTTTTGGGCTCGATAAAATGATTAAATAGGAGGAAAATTTTCTACATATGCTGGATTCTAAGTTATTTGACGAGTCGAACCCTATTTTATGTTCTAGTCAAACGAAGGATTTTTATGGACCCGTAAGTTATTAATTTTGAAAATGATTTTTGAAATTTTTTATTTTATATTTAATTGGGCCTTAATGGGCTTAATTTACCTAGGATTAATGTGCCTAATTATTTTCAAATCAAGAGTCCTAAAAACTCTAAACTCTAGACTCTTTTATCACATAAAACACTAAATTATAAAATCAAATCCTAGGCTTCTAAAGTCTCACCTTGGCCAAAAATTTCACACACCACACACGAAAAATTTTCGAAAAATTGAGAGCAAAATCCAAGGTTGTTCGTCGACCGTTCGTTCCTCTTCGTAACCCACACCGACGATTGAATATTCGAGCGTTCTAAACGCAAATGTACGCTTATAAACTTTATTTTTGCACCATTCAAATCATATTTTGCATGATTTATTTTTTCTAGCATGAAAAATGTTTAAATTTAAATTATTTTACGTTTTATACATATATTTCCAAAGTTTTGATGATTCTATGCATATACGAACGTGATATGAATTATAAGGGACATGCTACCAATATAAGATGTTTAAGGGACGGGTAAAGGGTCAAATAAGAGATGAAGGGTTCCTAGGGAGGACTCGAACCTAGGGTTTCCTAGGGCTTTGCACTAGGGTTTTGGAACATATAGGCTTGACTAGCGGGGGAACCGCACCAGGGTCGACCAGATCAGGACCCCTTTGTAGGCTACGACCAGGGTGAGTATAAGGGTTCCTAGGTGCTGGAAGGGCTCGCTCGAAGTAGTTCAGCCGCAAGCCTAGGAATTGAGCACATGGTGCGCGCGGCTTGTTCATGAAGAGAGAGGCCTGCGACTCGATTAGGGCCTGTTCCGTAGGGTCTAGTAGAGACCTAGGTGGGTTCTTAGGCGGCTGGGATATGATGGAACAGAGGATTGGGGCAGCTGCATATCCTATGAAGAAAGGGGATGGGTGTACGGCTGCCTGTGGGGGCAAGGGGCTGGTGCGTTGGCCTAATATGGTTTAAGTAGGGTCCAAGGAGGGTAGGCTAGGGGCTGGGTCAGGTCTGGTCCAGTGTGGCTCGTGGTTTAATAGTCTGGCAGTGTCCTGAAGAATCATAATACATGCTAAATGATATTTTAAAATTTTTATGATGAAAATATGATATTTTTATGATATATGCAAAAGGCTATAGGATTTTTCCCGAAAATACTATTTTTAAACGAAATTATATTTTATAAACAAAAGGAAAGGAAAAATATTTTGAAAGATGTGAATTGAATGTGACACCAAAGATATAATGGGGATATCGTGAGGAAAAAGGCCTCAGAGGGAGCCCGTTTACGCGAAAAGGCCCTAGAGGGAGCTCGACGATCATATTTCCATATTTGGTCACGGTCCAATGACGAGAGTTGCTGACGCGCCGCCCCCAGATACTTGGTTTAGCTAGACTAATTAGACCATGATGATATGATATATGATAGTCACTTTCAAAGATCAAACTTTACCCAAAATGA
Source organism: Primulina tabacum (assembly GCF_025594145.1). Classification (NCBI taxonomy): domain Eukaryota; kingdom Viridiplantae; phylum Streptophyta; class Magnoliopsida; order Lamiales; family Gesneriaceae; genus Primulina; species Primulina tabacum. Next base: position 19,498,813 of record NC_134560.1, on the reverse strand, counting down.
TATACGATGATGAAAGGCTTTATGAATTAATTATTTATATAAGTTTTTACGCCATCTTATTTATTAAAAGATTTATTTTAAGGCTGCATGTGCCTGTATATGTATTATTTGTTACATATGGTTAGAACGTGCTGAATCATTAGACTCACTAGGTTTGGATGGTCGCAGACGATGATGATTTTGAGGGAGGCGTTGACGCTTAAGTGGATCGTGTCCGGCAATACACTCCCGAGTGACTTTTATTGTCCGCATTAGCTTAAGATTTAAAATTTTAAAGTAAAGATTTTGAGGATAATTTATTTAAAGATCATATACTTTATTTTGAAGTTTAGTTTTGGATTATTTTAAAATTGACGCATGATTTTGTGATTGACGATTTATGGATTTTATGCATTTAATATTTTTTTAAATATTATTTTTATGTTGGATGGTTTTGAAGTTACAAGAAAATTTTTATGTATAAAAAAAATTTCCTAGTATTTATTTAAATTTTAAAGTTAAAAGTAAGAGACATTTCAATTGCAGTATCCTGATTCAAATATAATTCCTAATTTGATCATAAATTAAAAATTATAAATATTTCATTAAGAGTTATATGAAATAACATAATTTTTACACTAGTGAGTACACAAGACTTAATTGCTAAATCATGATCTCGAATAATATTTGTCAATGATAATTTCTAAAAGGTATAACTCAATTGTAATCCCTTGCAACCCTAACATATTTTTGTCTCACATTTGATGAGGGCCCAATAATATGATCTCTTTTCTCTTCACGTATCGAGCTCGAACCATCGATGTAAAACTTAGTGGACTGTCGTAGTCATCATGAGATTCCTCAATAATATGAGCTGATGTCATGGGAGTTCTACGTAGTTCACATCAAGTATGTCAGTGGAAGTCAAGCTTTCCGAAATCCAGGCATCTCCAATAATATGAGTCAGACACCGACCGCAGGTAGCGTTCATCATGTAACTACCGTTGATGGAAGGCAATGAAATATTAAATTTTCTTTTAATTTTTATTTTATTTAGGTTGATATAAATTTTGGATCTTCTCCAAAATGAGGGATTTTAATTTTTAAAATTTGTGTCATCATTAATTTTAAAATCTCGTGTCGTTTTTATTTGTACGTATGTTTAATTCATGCAACTCTTGCAATTATATTAATAATATCTCAAATATGATTATTTATAATATATCACATGCATTATAAATAATAAGATTTGATCGATTACTGAGAGCTAATTCATTCATATGAGCCATATATGAACCCAAGTCCAAAACCTAGATAAATGCAGGGATGCATATGCAATATTAGATAAGCTTCCAATATTTTATAAATATTTGATCTTCAAAATTCTTAAAGATCTAGGCCCACCATCTTCAAATTTCAACCCCCAATAAATCTAATATCTCCATTAAATTTATATGGCATATTGAGATACAAATTTAGGGGTGATAACGAGTAAACTAGGTTCACTTTAAATAATTATCAAATAATTAAAAAAATAACATGTAAAATATCTTAAGGTACATCTAGAAAATTGGTCATGGCTCTCAATCATCTTTTTCCATATAATATCAAATATTATATTATATCCATAATATCAAATATTATCATCAGATCATGTATCTTACAATTATGTCATTAACCGCAAAAATAAAAATTAAATTGAAAATTAAATAAACACATTTATTTAATTACCCATTTTATTAGTAAATAAATTTCTTGTCTAACATCTTATATCATAAATAATAAAAATCATATTTTCAATTATTTATTTTATAATAAAATCCCAGGTTTTTTTAAATTATTTATAAGGACAAAATTATCTAATTTTCATAAAATTTCAATTTGGACACATAGTATTGAAAAATCGTAAAATCACACCGGGGCTCTAATTTATCGAGGCTATTGCCAGGGACTGCCCAAGACCATCTCGGGCACCCTCGTCTCTGCCCTACCCACTACCAAAAATTTTCGGTTAGCCAGCAACGGGCAGCATTGTTTCGCGCACGGGCAATGCACTGCCCTGCGTGAAATAGCCCTGAATTTTTTTTGTTATTTTATTTAAAAAACCGAATCTGGGTAGTCATCGTTGCGCGCTTGCAAGCGCATGTGTTCTGCCCGAAACACACAAAAAATTTATTTTATTTTGAAAAATTTCAAGGTCTACAATTACAAAGTTCTTATGTGCTAAGAAACAAATTTTTTAGCACGATCTAAACAATAAACAAAAATTAATCATATTATTGAGAAACATAGATCTGATATCACTGTTGTAACCGTTTTTTCTCACCCAAGGCACAATGAAAGTTTAAAATTGTTTGTTTTGATATTCAAAATGTTCCTTGAGTGTTATATGATTTAAATCATTTATAGGATGTTTAGATCTGATTTACCTTTGCACATTTAACCTTGGCTCCAACTAGCTCGGTGTGTAGGCGGTAATAACTCTTTTAGTAAATCTCTACGAACTTTGTTCAATCTCCTAATCAGGTACATGATCAGAAACTTTGCGTCGAGAGTTGATCGTCAAAATTCTAGTGACGGTGCGACTGTGTTGGAGCAGTGGAAGGGTGACCGAAATATTTTGTAACACTTGTGACTAAAATGCATAATCAGTACGGAAGCTTTTAAATATAATTTGGAGAAAATGTGTATTTTTGTTGAAAAAATTTGGGCAGCATCTCCCCGCAATTAGGACATGCCACCTGCCTCAAGCAACACATAAAACACATGCAAAGGATTTTCATATAGATCAGATACTAGTTAATATAGTACCCACACATATTTCTAATTCAAATACCAAAACAAGATTTTCAATGTTTCCCAAAATAACCAAAAACTTTACACATCAAAAATAGCATCCAATCGAAATCTCCAAAGTTTGGCATATGCCCTTCTCTCGCTTCGACAACTCAGGGATGATCAGTCTTTCTTACCTGTGCCTACATCACATGAACATAACTGGAATGAGTATAAAACTCAGCAAATTGAATCAATACTAGCAATATACATATATATCATTTTATTGTAAAACATAAAATGTAGCCTCAATTTCATTTTGTTGAAAACATTATCCTCTTCATATCATAAATGGCGAAACATCATTTATTATCATCCGTCAAGAATCATAATACAACAATACATAAGGATGATATTCATTTTCATTGATTAATTGAAGAATTGATAGTTTTTATAAGATAGTTCTTTCATTGCTAACCCTCTTTGTAAAAAAACAGAATCTTATAGGAGGGACATGTACTTCTGCATAAAATGCATCTTATAAGAGAGCACAATTTTTCATCGTTAATTGGCCAATTACATTGCGGATTTAGAATTTCCAGAGGCAACACCGCTACTATCACTATCAATCCAATCATTTAATCACATAAAACTTCATTCAGACATTTTATCGAACACATTAGAGGCATCATTTAAAGTTTAACTCCTTTCATTCAAAATGCATATAATTGCACTACCATATATATATTTACATATATATATATATATATATATATCATGAATAGAAAAAGAAAGGATTTAACGTCATAAAATCATCAAAACACATACATATAGGATCATGTGATGCATTTAAGAACTGATTCCATTTACTACACTTGAAGCAATTGGTTTCCTGAACCTTGACGATGATTCTACAACAATAAACCCAATAACTAACCATAAACACTCAAATAATAACCTTAAATGACCATTTTATCCAATACATCAATCACAGCTACCATCCCCTAAATTCACCATCTATCAATAACTCAAGAACAAGAAGAAAAACCACTTACTTTTGTTCCTCTCACTAAAAAGGTGAAGTTCCAACTCCGGATTTAAGATTAATTTCTTGATTTAGTGAAAGGATAAGAAGAAGATGAAGAACCCTAGCCTTAACTAGATGGAGAAGAGAAAATAAGAGAAAGAAAATGAGGAAAAAGTGAGTCTCATTCGATTTTATGCCTATTTTCACTGTACAGGGCGCTGGAGTGGTCAAATTTTACCGCCCTAGCATGGACCTTACTGTCCAAACCCAAAAATACAGATCCAGGCGCGCTGGGGCTGTCATAAATTACCACCCTAGCGCGGCGCTTTCTGTCCCGGCGCGCGCTCTGCGCAAAGCTTCCCAAAAATTTGCTCCAGAAATGCCTCTTGCCTTCATAATTTGAAAAAATGATAAACATGAAAGTCGTAGCTCTAAGTCTTGCCTTGCAACTCCAATTCGTTTCATGTTATTTGAAGGTATGAGTAAAACCTTATACTTATTCTCCCAACATGTGTCAGTACAAGAACGAAAAAACGCACGACACACTTCGGGCCACTTTTGGATCGTCTTCCATAATGATTTGAACAAAACTCAAGGCATGAAAGTTAGAGCCTTATATCTTATCTTTCTAATGGAAGTAGCCTCAAACCGTTTGGATCAATATACTAATCATTATGCCAAAAACCACAACTATTGCCACATTTTTCATATCATTTCTGCATTTCCATTACCTATTTGAATCAAAATCAACTTTCTATTCTACCCATCCATTCTCTATCCATTCTATATCATTCATTACCATTCATATCATAACTTGAAGACATAAACCATCACCATTACATCACATATCCCAAACGACATCATAATAAACCATAAAAAGAATAATGAACATACTTAATCATAATCATTACCTTACATCATTTGCATACGACTGTCTGGGCGTTACAATTTTCACCTCCTTAAGAAATTTTGTCCCAGAAATTGCCATTACCGTGCGAAAACTCAGGATATCGCTGCTTCTTTTCCTTTCCTGCCAGATCTCATAATGCCTTTGAGAGGAGCATTTTTGACAAATACGTGATCTCCAACTTCAAACTCCAAAGGACCTTCTTCGGATATCGGCATAACTTTTCTGTCTGAATTGGGCCGTCTTCATTCTGTCCTGGATTAAAGCAATCACATCAGCTGTTTGTTGGACCAATTCTGGTCCTAACATATTTCTTTCACCGAATTCATCTCAGTTCAATGGTGACCTACATTTCCTGTCGTACAATGCCTCGTATGGTGCCATGCCAATCGTCACCTGATAATTGTTGTTATATGTAAATTCCACAAGTGGCAATTTAGAATCCCAGCTACCAGAAAAATCAATCGTGCAGGCTCGTAGCATATCTTCAAGAATCTGAATCACCCTCTATGACTGCCCGTCACTCTGAGGATGATATGCTGTGTTAAAAGCCAATCTGGTGCCCAAGGCTCTGTGCAAGCTCTTCCAGAATTCAGAAGTAAACCTCGGGTCACGATCAGATACAATTGACACAGGGATACCATGAAGTCTCACAATCTCAACTACATAGACTTCAGCATACTGGTTCATTGTAAACGTCGTCTTGACCGGAAGAAAATGAGCCGACTTGGTTAACCTGTCAACAATCATCCAGATGGAGTTGTAACCGTTGGTGTTCTTGGAAGTCCCATTACAAAGTCCATGGTTATGTGCTCCAACTTCCACTGAGGTATTGGGAGGGATTGCAAAGTTCCAGCAGGTCTTTGATGCTCAATCTTTACCTGCTGACTTGTTGACATTCGGATATAAACTTTGCAATATCACTTGTCATACCTGGCCACCAGTATAGATGTTGGAGATCCTGATACATCTTGGTGCCACCCTGATATATCGAGTATGACGCGGTATGAGCCTCTATCAAAACATCCCGTCGAATGTCATTACCACTGGGAACACATATCTGACCTCTCAACGTTAACAAATCATCAGTGTTCATCGCAAACTCTGTATTTCTTTTCTCATCGGCTTTGGATCGCAATCCATCAACTGATTGTCATTAGGCTGCTCTCGTCGTATCCTATCTGTCAACGTAGGTCGAATAACCAAAGTCGAAAGTCTAGCAATGGTCCCTTGCTCTACCATAGCGATCTCCCTCCTCTGAAGATCCAATAACAACGGCTTCTTAATTAATGAGCTCAAAGAAGAAATTGACTTGCGGCTCAAAGCATCTGCAACGACGTTTGCGTTACCTGGGTGGTAGCTAATGGACACATCATAATATTTAACAATTTCTAACCAACTCCTCTGCCGCATATTGAGTTCCTTCTGTGAGAATAGATATTTCAAGCTCTTGTGGTATGTGGAAACTTCACATTTCTTGCCATACAGATAATGCCTCCATATTTTCAATGCGAAGACCACAGCCGCCAATTCAAGATCGTGGGTGGGATAATTCTTCTCGTAGTCTTTCAACTGACGAGAAGCATAAGCGATTACTTTTCCACGCTGCATCAGTACAGCTCCAAGTCCCATCTTTGACGCATCAGTGTATACAATAAAATCTTCAGTGCCGCATGGAAGTGCTAGGATAGGGGCTGATGTCAACCTATCTTTCAACACTTGAAATCCGTGTTGGCATTCGTTTGTCCACTCAAACTTCACCGCCTTCCTCATTAGATTGGTTAATGGCAGGGATATTTTGGAAACATTGGCAATAAAACATCGATAGTAACCTGCCAAATCAAGAAAACTACGCAATTCAGAGACTGTTGTAGGAATATGCCATTGTTTAAGCGCTTCAATCTTCATGGGATCCACTGCAATGCCGTCACTCGAAACGATATGGCCCAGAAATGATACATGATCTAACTACAATTCACACTTTTTCAACTTTGGATATAACTGATTTTCCCTCAATAACTGCAATACAGTTCTGAGATGCTCGACATGAAGTTCCCGAGTCTTGGAAAAAATTAGGATATCATCAATGAAAACGATAACAAAGCTATCCAGATATGGCTTGAAGACCCGGTTCATTAGATCCATGAAGATCGACGGAGAGTTCGTCAACCTGAATGACATGACTAAGAACTCATAATGGCCATACATGGTTCTGAATGCAGTTTTAGGGACGTCAGCTTCTCTAACTTTCAGCTGATAATAACCAGAACACATGTCAATCTTTGAAAACACTGTCGCTCCCTAAAGCTGATCAAAGATATCGTCAATCCTCGACAATGGATATTTATTCTTGATCGTGACTTTGTTGATCTCTCTGTAATCAATGCATAACCGCAAAGATCCATCTTTCTTTTTGACAAATAAAACCGGAGCTCCCCACGGAGAAGAACTCTGACGAATAAAGCCTTTGTCTAATAGATCCTACAACTTATTCTTCAGCTTCTTCATTTCATTCTGGGCCATTCGGTAAGGAGTTTTCAAAATCGGAGCAGTACCTGGAAACACATCAATCACAAACTCAACTTCATGGTTAGGTGAAAATCCATGCACATAATCTGCAAATACGTTAGGAAAATCCCGAACTACCTCAATCTCATTCAACTTCATTGTCATCTCAATATTAACATCTATCACAGCAGCTAAAAACCCCTGACACCCCTTTGATAACATTTCCTGAGCTTTGAGACAAGAAATACAAGAGTGCCAAGCGAAATACCTGAACTCCCGAAAATCCCGCTATCATCATCTTCTGCAGGAAATCCCACCGTCTTAGCCACGCAGTCAATAACGGCACGATATGACGGTAGCCAGTCCATTCCCAAAATAACATCAAACGCCACCATGGGAATAGTAATAAGATCAGCAAAATAGATTTTCTCATTCACTTGTACTGTACAACCTTTAAGAATAATAGAAGGCCATATTTTGTCTCATGATGGCAATAAAATATTATAGTGGAAGGTTCATAAGATGGAACAATATTCAAGGAGCGCAAGAAAATTTCAGACATAAGGAATGTGTAGCACCAGTGTCAATCAATGTAATAGTGGCCTTGCCTGAAATTAAGATAGTACCGGATATAACAGAAGTATCAAGATTTGCGCCTTCTTTGGTCATTGTGAAGATTCTGCCTTGAACCCTATCCTTCCCTTTCTCACCCTTTACTGGAAAATTTCTGATGACATGTTCAACACCTCCACAACGAAAGCATCGATTACTTCCAACCAAACACCCACTTGTATGCATTTGCCACATTTTGGACATACAGGTCGATCATATGCATGCGATGGCATAGGAGCTTTGGGTCGATGCTTCTCTTTCTCTTTGCCTCTGAACTTGCCCTTACCTTTCCATCCAGATCATTGGCCCTTAGTAGAAAAATCTTGGCGCCTCAACTATCTTTCTCTTTCAATTTCCTTCTCGTCCTGATCGGCCATCCTCGCTTTTTCAACAATATCATTATATGAAGCTACTCTAGATATACGAACGTCTCTTTTAATTTCAGCCCGAACACCTCTCAGAAAATGCTCGCCATTTTCAATGTCATTACTGGCCAGATATCGGGCAAACTGACACCCCTCTTCGAATTTGAGAATATAATCTTGCATTGACATATTTCCTTGCCTCAGTTCTAGAAATTCCTTCACTTTCTGACTTCGAACATCTCGAGAAAAATATTTGTCGTAGAATAAATCTTTAAACTCCTGCCACTTGAGTGCCGAGACATTAACTGATACCTTGGTGGCATCCCACCAAATCCTCGCCATCTTGGTCAGTAGAAAAATGGAACAGCTGACTCGATCTTTATCGTAAAACTAAAGGTAATCATAAATAGCCTCCACAACTTTGACCCATTCCAAGGCGACCACGGGATCAGTGCTACCATCAAATTCTAGTGGCTTCATCTTACAAAATCTTTTGTATGCGCCTTCACTACTGGGCTTGGGCCTCACTTGCTCTCTCTCTCTCTATCCCTCGCCCTGCATTCTGCATCCGTAAGAGCTGATGGACTTGCTCGACGTGTACCTTGGCCTGTTCTTTCAGTAACTTGCTAAATTCATCAACCACTCTAGATGATGAACTATCCTCCCCTTCTGATTCTTTACGCTTAGGCGGCATCATCCTATAATACATATTAGTTTAAAACCGTTTCCACACATAACATATCATAATTATTGAGGCTACACATCCATATTATATCAAATAATGCAAGTACATACATACCGAATTGTCGACAGCAGAGAAGTCATATGCCAAATCATTGTTCCAAAAATCTCGGCTCTGATACCAATAAATGTAACACTCGTGACTAAAATGCATAATCAGTACGGAAGCTTTTAAATATAATTTGGAGAAAAGGTGTATTTTTGTTAAAAAAATTTGGACAGCATCTCCCCGCTATTAGGACATGCCACCTGCCTCAAGCAACACATAAAACACAAGCAAAAGATTTTCATATACATCAGATACCAGTTAATACAGTATCCACACATATTTCTAATTCAAATAGCAAAACAAGATTTTCAATTTTTCCCAAAATAACCAAAAGCTTAACACATCAAAAATAGCATCCAATCAAAATCTCCAAAATTTGGCATATGCCCTTCTCTCGCTTCGACAACTCAGGGATGATCAGTCCTTCTTACTTGTGCCTGCATCACATGAACATAACTGGAATGAGTATAAAACTCAGCAAATGGAATCAATACTAACAATATACAAATATATCATTTTATTGTAAAACATAAAATGTAGCCTCAATTTCATTTTGTTGAAAACATTATCCTCCTCATATCATAAACGGCGAAACATCATTTAATATCATCCGTCAAGAATCATAATACAACAATACATAAGGATGATATTCATTTTCATTGATTAACTGAAGAATTGATAGTTTTTATAAGATAGTTCTTTCATTGCTAACCAGTTTCGTAAAAAAACCGAATCTTATAGAAGGGACATGTACCTCTGCATAAAATGCATCTTATAAGAGAACAGATGTTTTCATCGTTAATTGGCCAATTACATTGCGGATTTAGAATTACCATTTGCAACACCGCTACTATCACTGTAAATCCAATCATTTAATCATATAAAACTTCATTCACGCATTTTATCGAATACATTAGAGGCACCATTTAAAGTTCAACTCCTTCAATTCAAAATGCATATAATTGCAATACCATATATGCATATTTACACACACGCGCACACACACACACATATAATATATATATATATATATATATATATATATATATATATATCATGAATAGAAAATGAAAGGAGTTAACGTTCTAAAATCATCAAAACACATATATATAGGATCATGTGATTCATTTAAGAACTGATTCCACTTACTACACTTGGAGCAATTGGTTTCCTAAACCTTGACGATGATCCTACAACAATAAACCCAATAACTAACCATCAACACCCAAATAATAACCTTAAATAACCATTTAATCCAATACATCAATACAACTACCATCCCCCAACTTCACCATCAATCAATAACTCAAGAACAAGAAGAAAAACCACTTATCTTTGCTCCTCGCACTAAAAAGGTGAAGTTCCAACCCCGTATTGAAGATTAATTTCTTGATTTAATGAAAAGATAAGAAGAAGATGAATAACCCTAGCCTTAACTCGATGTAGAAGAGAAAGGAAGAATAGGAAAATGAGGAAAAAGTGAGTCTCATTCAATTTTATGTCTTAAAATACCCAAAACACACTTTTGCACTGTACAGGGCACTGGGGCGGTCGAGTTTTACCGCCCTAGCACGGACCTTATTGTACAAACCCAAAAATAAAGATCCAGACACGCTGGGGCGGTCATAAATTACCGCCCTAGCGCAGCACTTTCTGTCCCGACGCGCACTCTGCGCACATCTTCCCCAAAGATTGCTCCAGAAATGTCTCTTCCCTTCAAAATTTGAAAAAATTGTAAACATGAAAATCGTAGCTCTAAGTCTTGGCTTGGAACTCCAATTAGTTTCATGTTATTTGAAGATCTGAGTAAAATGTTATGCTTATTCTCCCAACATGTGTCAGTGCATGAACGACAAAACGCACGATAGACTTCGGGCCACTTTTGGCTCGTCTTCCATAATGATTTGAACAGAAGTCAAAACATGAAAGTTAGAGCCTTGTATCTTATCTTTCTAATGAAAGTTGCCTCAAACCATTTGGATCAGTATACTAATCATTATGTCAAAAACCACAACTACTGCCACAGTTTTTATACCGGTTCTGCATTTTTATGACCTATTTGAATCAAAATTAACTTTATATTCTACCCATCCATTCTATATCATTCATTACCATTCATATCATAACTTAAAGCCATAAACCATCACCATTACATCACATATCCCAAACAATCATCATAATAAACCATAAAAAGAATTATGAACATACTTAATCATAATCATTACCTTACATCATATGCATATGAATGTCTGGGCGTTACACATTCCTTCCAAAATATGGGGTGACCAAAATTTGTGAGAATGAGATAAGAGAGTGACAAAATTTTAGTTTAAAATTGTGTTATTTCATATAACCATTAATGAAATATTTATAATTTTTAATTCTTGACCAAATCAGGAATCTTGTTTGAAATAGGATATTGTAATTCAATTATTCAAAATATCTCATGTATGTATTAACTACTGTAAGGTCCAAAATACGATAACGTAATCCAACTACATGCAAATATAAGGAAAATATTAAAATACCTAATTAAAGTATTTTAATTACATTAATTAAATTTGGTATGCATGTTTACATGTTTAAAATATGAATTCCTGCTAGAATGCATATATAAGTATTTCTACGGTTATTCGAGACGCGATCGAAGAACAGAGACCGTGGATTGTAAAGGAAAAATATTTTTATTAAGTGGTTATTTTTAATTATTTAATATATGGTATAATTAATGTGTAAATTTCAAAAATAGTTTCTTTTGAGATGTTTTTACATGTCGAGTCATATTTTAAGCTAATAATCGATTTTTGACAAAAACAAGGACTTTTTGGAGACTCGGTTAATATTTTCAAAAATTTTCCTAAACGTGATATTTTTCTTAAATTCTAATGAGCCTATTATACTAATGTTTTTGAGCCTAATTGGCTACCATAATATCTATATTAAAACTTGACTCCAAAGCCCTCAAATCTCCTACACAACTCATGCATAAGCCATAGAAACCTAGGGTTTTCTCCTCCCTAGTAGCACACGCACACACCTACATATCCCTAGGGCAATTCACGTCAGGTTTTGAAGGAAAAAACGCAGCAAGATCTTCCCCGTCACTCCGGCAATGTTCCCTCGCGTCTAGACTTGAAGTTTCGTGCGTGAATCATGCAAAGGCATGCCTTATTCCTTTTTTTCTCATCATTCATGCCATAATACGTGTGAATATATATGTTTGCATGAAAAATCTGATATCCCTTTTAAATTTTTTGTTTTTAAGATACATACATGGAAAATCTTGGATTTATTGCCATACAAATCATGATATTGATGTTGCACAAGGGGCTGCCAGGTTAGGGATGATAGGGGCATGATTTAGGGGCTCTTAAAGGGTCCTAGAGGGGGCTGTCCAAGGCTGGAAAGGTAGGACAAGGGGCTGAACAAAATTGGGTTTCCAAGGGAGCTAGGCTTCGACTTTTTGGTTCTTGAAGGGTGCAGGCGTGTGCGAGGGGGGGGGGGGGTGGTGGTGGTCTGCATCCAGGTGACCTAGGAGGGCTGGTGCAAGGGCAAGGGCAAGAGCTGCATGGCTTGGCTGTGCAACCGTGCCACGCGTGCGATTGAGAAAAACCATTAACGTTCTCGTTAATGGGTGGTTAGGTTGGTCCAGGAGGGGTTCTAGGGGTTCGGTCTTGGTTCTATTATGTAAAAGCCCGAGCCACAAGTTGGCTTGTCGGGCACCTACTCTAAAATTATACCGAACAACCCTCCTTCGAACATTCTAAATGGTTATCATTCATCGAAAGGAAAAGTCTGTGGTTGTGTTTGTACATCATTAGCTCTTACGACCCGGGACAACACTGAGACTCTACATACTAGGATTGTGTTTTGACTCGTTTACCGACTCTGCGAGGGTCACAAGGTGGCGAGGTTGGGTGCAATTGCAACATGTATAGGAGCCAGTGCATTGTAGTCGGGGATTCACCGCTCACCTACGGGTGTTGATATCCTATGTGATCTAATGAAATAGTAGTGCATGAAATCTCTAGCTAGAGTGTAAGATGTACTTCTCTAGTTGTACATGCTATGACACTATGAATATTTCATGAATGTATCACATAGCTATCAAATCTAATATGCTACCCTCAATGAAACAATAGTTGCAGATTCGATCGGGATATATGAGATGAAGGGACCGTAGTGTACGTTAATCATCAAATCTAATATGCAACCCTCGATAAACCAATGGTTGCAGATTTGAAACGTCCCTTATTTTTTAACTTTAAAATCCTACTAATTTTTTTTTATTTTTTTCGTAATCATAAAATTCGAAACACTTATTTAAAATAACTCAACATTTAAAAATCTTAAATGCATAAAAATCCATAAATCATCAGCCACCAAAATCGTACGTCAAATTTTAAAATAATCCAAAACTAGACTTCAAAATAAAACATAAAATCTCTAAATCTTTTCGTAAAAACTTTAAATCTTAATCTAATGCGTAATAAATGTCCCTCATGAGTGTACTGATGGACTCGATCCGCTCAAGCATCAGCGCCTCCCTCAAAATCGTCCTTATCTGCAACCATCCAAACCTAGTGAGTCTAATGACTTAGCACGTCCTAACCATACGTAGCAAATAATACATATGCAGGCACATACATTAAAATCATACTTTTATTTAAAATAAGCTAGCATAAATTTGTAAGCGTGAACAAATCATTAAATCGTTAAGCTTTCCATCATCATTTATCATTTGGATGAAGTTCGATCCTTGAAAGTGACTAGCTGTAATCGTATCATCATGTGGTCGACTGATCAGCCTTAGCTCACCATTGTACATGGGGGCAAGGCGTCAGCAACTTTTGTCGCTGGGCCGTCGCCAAATATGGAAATACGATCGTTGAGCTCCCTCTCGGGCCTTCTCCCATAAACGGGCTCCCTTTTGGGCCTTTTCCCTCACGATATCCCCAATCATATCATATCATATTTGTCACAGTCAATTCACATCCTTCAAAATATTTTCCTTTCCTTTTATTTATAAAATATCGTATCCTTCAAAACTCGTAAAATAACATTTTTTAGGAAAAATCGTACAACTTTAGCATATATCGTAAAAATATCATATTTTCATCATAAACATTTTAAAATATCATTTAGCATGTATTATGATTCTTCTAGACACTGTCAGACCTTTCTTACCACCCGAGACGTAAAATGACCACTTTATCCCTGGACTACAAAATTCACGATTTTGAATTTTTATTACTTTTATTGACCCGAGCATATCCCAAATCATCATTTAAGCTTAAATTTGGCTTCTAACATTTTTCTTAGACGTAACCCCAAGCCTTTCGATTAATTGACTTAATAGTTAAACCGTGAAGCGTTTTAAAGCCAAATAATTTCAAAATTTAATATTTTCTTCCCAAACATTGAACATAAGATTTTCATACCTAAACCACCCCCGTGACACAAGAACCACACCTCGGTTCGAGCCACTATTCACACTAATCCCTAGCCGAGCACTTCACAACCTAGAACCCATCGCGTTTAAACAAATCCCGAGCCACCTACGAGCCACTTCAGGCCAGTCCTTGACTAGACCCTGGCCTACTCTCCTAGACCCCTCTGAACCACGTCTAGACCACCGTAGCCAGCCAGGACCAACCGCGCGCAAACCATCATCATCATGCGAAGCTTGCGGCTTTTCTCCCTCTGACCAGCAGACCACCGGTGCTTAGAAACTCGTACCCTCACCCTTAGCCACCCCTTCCAGACTGCTAAGCTCCCTCTGGTTCAAACCTAACCCATGAACCCTTTTCCCTGCCTCAAACCCTAGTGCGCACGCACCATCACCTTGAGGGATCGAGTCTGGCCACCACTCGTCGAGCCGTCCCTTCAGCCATCCTAGCACTCTTCCTGGCCCCTAGACGTAGCCTACCCAAGCCCTAGCCCATGGCCTGGTCGAGCCCAGATACGCTGCCTTCCCAGCCAAACCATATCCGAACCATCATGGCCAACAAGCCCTTAAAAACCCTAGCCTCCGTGTCCCTTAGCCATGCACGGTTCCGAACTACGTTCCTCCATGGAACGACTCTTTTTACAACTCATAAATGTCTTATATTGGCAACGTATCCTTAGGAATCATAAAACCATTCATATTTGTATAGAAACATCAAAACTTTGAAAAATAATCATTCAAGCATTAAATAATTTGATCTAAACATTTTTCATGCTTTAAAACATAGATAATGCATAATATGATTTGAATGATGCAAAAAGAAGGTTTAGAACGCTCGAATATTCGATTGTCGGCGTGGGTTGCGAAGAAGAACTGAAACGTCTGCTATTCATTTTGCTTAAAAAGTACTAGAAATTTTATTTTTAAATATTTGCACCATTTTAAAATAATAAATACAACTAGTATTTGAAAATCAATGGAAATAGTTTAGCATAAAAGTTATCCAACATTTACCAACCTAAAAAGCAATAAACCCGAAAAGTATCATCCTCTCAAAAACCACTCAAAAAGCATAAATAAATAGTCTTAAAAATATTTTAGCATAATCTTTAACATAAATCATAAGTGCGGAAAATAGAAGCGCTGGTCCTCGGGTTATGTGCATCTTTAGTCCAGTCAGGTCAACCATCAAGACCTCCTATTACATTATTATTTTAATCGCCTGCTTCAATCACACCTAGTGAGTCTAAAGACTCAACACATCATATCCTTGATAACAAATAATACGTATAAAACCACAAGCAACATTGAAAAATAATTATACGTAAAAATAACGTTTTCATGACATGCATAAACATCAAAACATAAACATTTTTATGAACATATTTCATATCATCCTCAACATATTCATATACATATTATCATCATCATATACGTATTAATTTTTTCCTTTCGTTGAATTCAGATCGTTAATTGTGACTTTCGTGTTCATCTACTTCTACGTCTACGTGTTGGACAATGTATCCATCTATATGTAACCACAGTACTGGGCGACGGGGACACCAACAACACTCTCACCGATCAACTAGGCCTTGTCCTTACGTATTAACATATCACCATATACATATACATATTCATATCCGTATACAAGGAAACACGATCGTCGGGCTCCCACTGGGACCATAACCCTCACGATATCTCCAATATATCATCGTATTAGTCACAATTACTTCACTTCCTTCAACGTTTAATATTCTCATCACTTTAAAAATTTAAACATGCATATAATGCTTTTCTTTTAAACCAAGCATGCAACATGTATTTTAAATGTCCACGTTAAATCATAAAATCCATAAACGTTTTAAAAATAACATTTTAACATATACATATCTATGAACATTTAAAAATCATAATTTAACATATAAAAATTCATAAACATGTGAAATAATCATATTAGCATATAAAACAACATTCAGGACACTGCCATGACGTTTACTAATTTTTAGGTGTAAAAAGATCGTTTTACCCCTGGACGTAAATTCTCACGTTTGACTTTTTCTTAATTACATTGAATCTAACATGTCCCAAATAATTATTGAAGCCTAAATTGAAATTTCCACAATTTTATTAGCTTAAATACTAGGCTTTTTAATTAATTTGTAAGTAGACATTTTGAAGGCGTTTTTAATCCCGAAAAATCTCAAACTTTAATATAAAATTCCTAAATTTAAAATGTAGTCTTTTTATATTATTTTAGCCCTTGTGAACCATGACTCGACCCCCGTGAGCCGTGTTTCAATTATTTTCCAAATTAAAACTCTAACTTGACCTATATGTTTCGACCCCAATCCATGGTTCGATTTTCACGAGCCACCCTCGAACCATGCTGTACCAAACACTGACCAACCCCCTTAGGCACGCTACTGGACCCTAGGCAAACAAGTAACCTGACCCTAGGTGCAAAACCAAAACACACCAGCTGATGCATGAAGTGGCCGAGACTTCAACTTTGACAAGGACTCTAGTTACTCGCCTAGGACCTAACCCACCGAGCCAGCCCTTGAACCCACACTTCAAGCACCCTCCTAGGACCCTAGTGGTTTGATCAAACTCAGCCCAAGCCCCCTTGTCCGAGCGCACAACCCTGCACAGGCCACAGAACCTGCACGTCTAACCTTGCATCTCTCGGGTAGGAGTCCTTGTTGGCTAGGACTCCTCTCAGCCCAAGACCCCTTATCCGAGCGCACAACCCTACTCTCGACTCTACCAGACCTTGCCGAGCCCTGGGCCCAAGCTGTGACCAAGCCGAGCCATCAAGACCCATCATCGAACCCTTATGCTCACATGACAGGATTTTCATACCAGTTTGTTTCTTTTGGTTTTTTTACAGCATGTGTGGCGTGTTCTTAAGACTCTAAACCCGTGTAAAGCATGCTGGTTCGATTCCTAACTCATGGTAGCCCCTTGAACATCATACAACATGATTTTGGAACAACAACCAAGCTTTAAAAGTTCATATTCATGTAAAAACGAAAATAAATAAATACACCACTTGTTTTCCATAAAATTCATGCATAAAAACTTATTATGGTGTGATAATGTTTTGAAGGAAGAATTATGCGTGCCTTTGCGTATTTAACGCACGATTATTCGTTGACGATGGAGAAGAATGTGGCAAGAACCTTGGCTTGAACTTTTTCCTTGAGCTTTTCGACTTTTCTTCTTAAAATATGATGTGTGTGTGCAGTGTGTTGGAGTGATTTTGGGTGAGAAAATTCTGAAAGTTGGCGTGTGAAAAGTGTAGGGTTTGGGTGGTTTAACATATTATAAAGATAATTATTTTTTTAATTAAGCTTAGGCCCATTAAGCTCACAAATTAGGCCCATTAGTCTTAATTAGGATTTAATTAAAATATTAAAATAGTTTTGTTAAAATAAATTGTGAATTTAATAACCGGGTTGCCAAAAAGTTCGTATTTTTGTTGAAAAACCAACACCGATAAAATTTACGTCCCGACGTATAAAATCACCTCAAAACGCCTTATTTTCAAAAATATGAAAAACTATCAACCATATTTTAAATAATTAAAAACAATTATTTAATAAAAATATTTTACGTTTTTCAACCCTCGGTCTCCGCTCTTCGATCGCAATTTGAATAATCCTTAAAAATACAGTTTTATGCATAATGACAATAAAATCCTATTTAACATATAATCATGCATGACACATAATCACTTAAGCAATTAAAATCAATTAATTAGTCATTTTTCAGAATTCTTAGATTTGCATGCAGTTGGATTACGTCGTCTTAATTTTAGACTTTACAAGAACGAACAGGCGACAAAAATCCTTGAATTTTCGCTCTCAAATTTTTGAAATTTTGTGTGGTGTATAAAATTTTGGCCATTCCATCTCCTTAGAAGCCTAAAATTTTGTTTAATAATTTTGGGTTTTAGGTGATTCAGAAGTGTACAGTTTAGGATCTCTAGGACTCTTGATTTGAAAATAATTAGGCCCATTAATCTTAGTTAAATTAAGCCTATTAAGATTTATTTAATTGTAAATTAATAGTTTACAAAAATTCTTTTTCAAAAATAATAGTTTTTGGGCCTTAAAAAGTTCTTCATTTGACTAAAACCGTCTTCCCGGATAAATTAGGGCTCGAATCGTAAAATAATTTGGACTCCAGTATTTTTAGAAAATTTTAATATATTTGGTCATTTTATCGAGCCTTAAAAACATTTATCGAAAACAATTTTCATCTTAGTCGTCCTCGATCTCTTTTCACCAGCCTAATATCGAATATTTGGCTAAAATCTTAAATTTCATGAAACCATATAGTTAAACTTTCAATCATATAATATGTATCATTTAAGCATTTAAAATAAATTAAAAAAAGTAATTTAAGTCATTTAAATTATTTGCATGCATGGTTTACGTGGGTTAATTTTTTGACATCAGGATATATGAGATGGAGGGACTGTACTGTATGTTAATCATAACTGATTGGTTCTTGCAGGCACTATCAGTGATACATAAGGAATCAATGGGACGATGCTACCAAACGCTCTTACCATAATTCAGTGGGTTTAATCAGAAAAACGATTTCTGACATTCTCATGATAAAATGTTGGTGCATGGAATGGGGCAAATTAGGGTAAGCCCGAATAAAAGAAAATGTCCTGAATCACAAAGAGTTGTGAACCCACGGCTAGCTGTATCCCTGAACTATTGAGGGTCACACAAGCACTAGATCATTTGTTCTCGTTGAGAGAATAAATTCAAGGAGTTGAATTTATAAAAAATTATGAGATAGTAAATTCAAGGAGTTGAATTTATGATAATTAAAGTTTGGAGAGAATAAATTCAAAGAGTTGAATTTATAAAAATTGAGGATTTAAATATTAACTCAAAGGTTGAATTTATTAAATATTAAATTAAATATAGTGGAAATTATATATAATAGGCTTGTAGGAGTACAAGTCCAACATGCTAAATAATTAAAGTTCTTAATGGACTTTAATATAATTAATCAAACTAGTTGGAATAGTCCAATTAATTAACTAAGTTCATTAAGTTTAATTAAGAAACCCTTGACTCATAATTAAGGTAATTAGGTTAAGGATTCATATTAAGGTAGGTGGCCACAAACCCTAGCCTCCACAAGTTTTGCAATTTTCGAAATCTCTCTCCAAAATTTCGACCACTTCATAAAAATAAAGGTTTGAGCCGTTTTTTTATTTTTGCATTCAAAAAATAAAATCTCTTCTAAATTTCTAGTGTAATTTAGAAGAAGAACAAGCAATCCGGTTATGGACCGGATTAGGAGGATCGAAGAAAGGAGTTCAAGAAGACTGTACGTAGAGTACTACAAGAGTTATATCCGCTAATCCCAAAATAGTTGGTACCGAGTGGTAAATTCAGTAAAGGTAAATTTACTAACGCCCTATGAATGATTGTTTTTGTTTAAATCATATGAGTGTCCAAAAATATCATTTGAATGTCAAATAAAATTTTAAAACTTCCGCTGCGATTAGACACGAAAAAACTGATTACCCAACACTAATAAGATAACGTATACTGAACATACTGAACAAACCGAACCATCTTTCAATCAAGTCCCCATGTTTGCGCCTTTCGTTAAGTATTCAGTTTTTGGAATAACCTGACAGACGAAAAAATGCCAATTAATTTATGGGAAAATTGTTAAAAAATCCCCATCTCCCTTTTCAATATTTTTTTTACTCCTCATCCCTTCAAATCTTTGTTTTAACTCCCCCATTTTTTGACTTTTCCAAGAATACCCTTACTACTCTAGATATGGTACCTGCATTGTTTTACCTATCGAGCCTGTTCTTAAAAGACGTATAGCCTCAAGAGATAAAGTTACGCAAGGTTTCCAGCCTATATACCATTTTTAAATGATCGATTTTTTTTTTCTGGCCAATCATGCTTCCGTATAATAAATTGAACTATTTACCTCTTTGACTGGAATGCCGTCGGGTTATATCCATCGAGTTTTACAGACTGCTCCTTACAGTCCAACCATACAATCGTAACAGATGGTTTCTAACGCAGATTCTTTCGATAGCACTTAGCACAACCCTATTTCGTTTCCTACCTCAGGTTGTATAGTAAAGTAGTTCAATTTGAAAATAATACATGATAAGGGCAAAAGGCTTGGTTCTTTTATCCAAACATACAAACTATTATTACATAGTAATCTCCTATAGAGGAAGAGGAACTTGTTTAGCTACTTATAGTAGCCGAAGTTAAAACACACATAAACTTAGAAAGAGAAAATATTACAATGTTTGGAAAGAAAATGAAGAGGTTGAATGATGCTTTCATCTTCCTTCTGCCTTCTTATTTATAGAAGCCCCTTTCGGATTTGTTTTTCGGACTTCAAACTCTTGCTATAACTTTTCTTTAATGCCTTCCATCTGTGATTGACACTATCTCTTGAGTGGATTGAGTGGGTGGTTGAGTGGTCCCTCCACTTTTCTTGAGTTGTCTTTCTCGAAATTATTAATCTAGAGATAGCTTGTTCTTCTGATTTTATCTCATGGCATAACCAGTAGATATGTGTTTGTATCATATTAGCTGAGATCTCGTTCCCCGCTTCTTTAAATAGTTTGTAGAGATTTTTGAAAATTACCAGCTGCTTTCTTACTACTTTAATCCGTCTTTTGGAAACCTTAAGATATGTAGCATAGATTTTTCTTTGGTTCCAAATTTCGTTTTAAATCTTGTGTGATTTTCTTGTTCTCATTTACTCTTTATTTATAATTGTGTTTGTGTCCAAGTTTTCTTGGTCATTTAGTGGGTTTATCACATGCCCACTAACTCTTGTCGGGGAATCTTTTAACTTTTGGTGTCCCCGAGGAAAACATGGTTGTGGTCCTTCACCACTTGGTCCTGTCTCTGCAAGATGCTTCATATCTTACTGAGATCTGAAGCCCTTGCCAAATTCTGGCTCCTTTTGATTTGGGTATTCTGGGCAGATTTTTTCTGACCATCTTCCCACATAAGCCATATTGCAGAATTTCCGACGAGTTTCTTTACTCCTCGACAGCTTGTTGTTCCACAAAAGATTTCTTTTCTTTTCAAATAAATCTTCTGCAAAAATTGTGGTTTTTCCTGTCATATTATTTAACATGAATGATCTGTTTATCGAATTATGATAAAATTTAAACGGAAACTTGACTTTGTTCATCTCAGTTAGACAGACCCATATACCCCATGCTCTTCTGGTGGAAATTTCATCTTCAGTTATTGAAGCAACCAGGGGTGTTTCCTCTTATGCCTATGTGGTTTACTTTAAATAATTTTTGGAAATCATTTTCCTTACAACACAAAGAGTACGTTTGTTAATACCCCTTAATCGTTTGTAATTCTTTTGTAATGCTGCCAAATGACACCATTCTGTCAATTTTCCTTTGAGAAAAGAGGCTCTTTGTGCCAATGTAGCTGGATTGCCAGAGACATATTCCCTTATGAGCATTTTTCTCCAGGGACTTAGCATTTTGGTGAAGAAATGTTGCACTGCTATATTTTCTTCGACCCCTGAATTCCATATGTATTTAGTGAATAACATAATGTATTCATCCACTAAACATATATCATGTAATTCAAGACTATACAGAGCTTGAGTGTATTTCTTTTTCTTCTCTGTATCTTGACTGTTAAAATAATATACCTCTATAAATTGTGCTTTAAATAGGGAAGCCATTTTCTCAGCTATCTCACTAAGAGATTCTCCAGCTAGGACTGACTCTTTGGTTTCCATCGATGTCATATCCCATGAAATTTTAACCGATCCTAAAAGACTCATTTCTAAAAGTTTAATGAATCCTTCTCTGTTGAGATCAAGTGTTCCTGCTGTAATTCTCATAGTTGATGTCCAGTCATCTATGAGATCTTCTCTGTTTTTTAAAATCTAGTACATCAAGGTTAAGTTGAAACGTCTACTAATTTTTTTTCTATTTTTAAAATGCTATTTTTCGAAAATAAACATTTACAAGCATGCATGCAATAACTTCTATTAATCACACATTTTTTAAAATAATATAAATCTGATATTGAAAATTACTGCAGTTAAATTTGTTCTCAAAACTCCGGTCGAATCATCAACATAAAAGAGACATAGTTTGAAAATATTCAATAAACACTCCTATCTCATAAACATGCTGTGCAGAAGAAATAAGGTCCTCGGGTTAGCGTGCGCACATCCATCCCTGCTTACTTAGTCGTCAGCACCTCCAATCTCCTGATCAATATGCTCACCTGCATCATTCACATCTAGTGAGTCTAAAGATTCAACACACCTGTAACGTTATAACGTGTATGGTACATAAATTTAATTTACGTAACTTGAATGCATGCAATCTAGGATTTTTATTTAAACGATGTGTTTATTTATTTTTATATATTTAATGCATTATTATTGCATGATAGGGTTCATTTCGAGATTATATTTAAAAGTTCATGCATTAGGGTTTCCAGATGCATTTCGCGCTCGATCGAGGAACGGAAACCAAGGAATTATCTGGAACATTATTTTAATTACATGTTTAATTTTTATTTATTAATATAAGGTGTTTTAAGTGTATTTTTCAAGAATTGGGCTTTGTTGGGTATTTTTACCCGTCAGAGCATATTTTTAATCGTTATGAGAATTTTAACGATTCGGATAACATTTTGAGGGCTCTGGCGATATTTTCAAAAATCTACCTAAACGAAATATTTTTTGAGAGTGTGTTTGTGCTTGATGGGCCTATTTTTAAGCTTGGTGGGCTCAAG
Organism: Primulina tabacum; assembly: GCF_025594145.1. Lineage (NCBI taxonomy): Eukaryota > Viridiplantae > Streptophyta > Magnoliopsida > Lamiales > Gesneriaceae > Primulina > Primulina tabacum. The sequence goes on along the minus strand of NC_134560.1, from coordinate 19,475,597 downwards.
ACTCATTTTAAACTTTTTAAAATTAATTAAGGGCCCATTTGTGTGGTGTTTCCTATTTAAATATGTCTCAAGCCTACCCTAAACATAAACCTAAAGTTATCAGCCGACACCCCTCTCCTTCAGCAGACACATGTGATTTTCCAGCAGCTTCTTTGATGAAAAAGTCGATACTCTCTTCACCTTTCAAGAAAGATCACTTTCCCGCTTCTCCGGCGCTTCCCCGACGTGCAATTCTCCTCGTTTTCATCCATAAAACGTCAAGGCATGCCACATACTTTTATTGCTGCATCATATACGCTATATACATGATGTATTGTGTTCATTTGTTTGTGTAATTCTCGATCAAACGCATATCATGCAAATCCCTCTGTTTTTGCTTAAATACATGCATCCTTTTGTTCTCTACTCATGTTTCTTCATGTTTTTGTGCAAGGCGTTGTTGGCTGCTATTTCTAGGGGGCCGAGACATGTCATGGTTTAAGGGAAATAGTGCTGGAGTCGAGACTTGGGGAGGGTTGATGTAGATCGAGAGTGGTGTCCCATGAATAGCTCGGTTTTGGGGAGATTACGTGCAAGGGTCGGGCCAGCAATGCAAGGACCAATCCAAGCCATGGACTAGACCCTGGTGGGTCTGAGACATGGCCTGGAAGGGTTTGACACGTGCTGAAACCATCCCCAAGCGCGATCGATCGAGTAGGTAGAAGATTAGCCGCAGGTTGGGTTCCCATGGAGACTAGCGAGTGATCGCGATTTCCAGAGTGCATGGGGCTGATCTCGTGTATGTTTTGGTCTAGTAGGGTCCTAGGGTGGTCTAGGAGAGGTCGGTTTGGATCTGGCCCGTTGGGCTTTGAGCTAGGGGCGAAAGTTTGAAGGGTAGTGCACCTAGGGTTTTCGTATGGGGCTTGGCTGAAATTCCAGCAGCTTGTGGCCTTGTTTTCATGGAGTTTAGTGAGTTGGGAATTGTTGTCTAGAGACTGGTAGAAAGTTTTTTAGGCATGGTTTAAGTTTGGATTAATTTGGTGAAAGTTCGGGTCGTTCGGGTTAAAACCGGGACTCCGGTCCAAGTTTTAAAACGAATCGATTAAGTTTAAAATGAACTCGAGTTTACGTCTAAAAAATATGTATAAATGTGTTTTGGGATGTTTTAAGGAGTTTGGTAAAATTTCGGGATGGAATTTAAAAGTCCAGGGGTAAAATGGTCATTTTGGGTTTGCAAGGGCAAAATGGTCATTTTGCACCCGGGGTGAGATTTTAGTTCTTGCAGCGCCCTGAGCACAAATTTGTCATGTTTTAAATGTTTGAACATTATGTTTATGATTTTTATGTAATTATGAAAAATTCGGTGCATGCTTTGTTTCAAGGAAAATTTACATATATGCATGTTTTTATGAAGTGGTGAACACGATGACACGTTTTGAAGGATGTGATTTGGTTGTGACTAACACAATTATATGAGATATTATGAGCTGAGGTCAAGGCTCAGTAGACGGGTAATGCTGTCGCTGATGTCCCCTCTGCCGGGTACTGCGGTTTATAGATGGATCCATCGAATAGAGCTGATACGAAGGTCACAACTAATGAACTGAATTTAATTAAAAGAAAATGTATACGTATATTATGTTATGTTGAGACATGTTTTGACATGTTATGATTTTATATGACACGTTTATGTTCATGTTTTTAAGTTCACGAAGCGTATGTTGTTTACGGTATTTTTCACTGTTGTGTGCTACATATATGTATTTGCTATTAACAGTGCAGGTGTGTTGAATCTTTAGACTCACTAGGCGTGTTTGATGCAGGTGAGATTTTATCTGAGGTGACTGGAGGTTCCGAACTCTGAGTAGGCAGGGCTGATGTGCGCACACGACCCGAGGATCACACTTTTCCGCACATCACGATTTTATGAGCTTTGAGTGGACACGAGCAGTTTTATATGTTTTATATTATGGTGTGGATTTTCAGGATTTTACGTGTTTTATTTTATCTGTGCATGATTATGGGCCGAGGTGGCAATGTTTTTAAACTGCAACATTTTTACATGTCGCTTGTTTACGATTATTTTTAAATGACATATTTTTCAGTAGAGTTGCATGCATGCAAAAATATTTAAATGTTATTTTCGAAAAATGAGCTTGGGAAAAAAAAAAATTAGCAGCATTTTAAATTAGTAGAAGTTTCAGTTGGTATCAGAGCAAGGGTCCTGTATAGGGTTGTGCCGCCTCCAGCTACTGTCGCTCAGTCTTCAAGCCTCAAGTTTGTAAGCTTTTACGATTTAAATGTTTTAAAAGATTTACTGTTATCACCTGTATGATTACGTGAGTTATGATGTACTTTACTTGTTTAAATGCTTTCACGATTTAAGGATTTATGTTTTAAAAACTAGATTAATTGCATGATGGGTTACATTTATAAATTGGATTGTATTCAGATATGTCTCCCAGACGTGCTCCTAGCACCGACCGCCAGGATGATATTCCTGGAGGCAGCAGAGGCCCTCCATCTCCACCACCACCGCCTATGGATGCAGCTACCCGAGTTCTAGAGGGTATCGCTAGGCTCTAGGAGCAGGAACAGCAGACTCCAAGGCCTCAAGTGTATGTTTATGAGCAGTTTTGGCGAATTAACTCGAAGGAGTTTGGGGGCACTACCGATCCATTCCTGGCTAAAGGATGGATTCGATCACTGGAGCTTCATTTCGAGTACTTGTAGATGAGAGATGACGCTCGGGCCAGTTGCGCCATTTACATGTTGAGGGATGATGCATCCCTCTGGTGGGAGGGAGCCGCTCATGCAGTGGACTTGGCTACTCTCACCTGGGACAGATTCAAGGAGATGTTCTATGGGAAGTTCTTTCCAATTGACGTCAGTGGCCTCCTGACGAGGGAGTTCATGAGTCTCCGACAAGGGGACTTATCTGTGGCGGAGTTTATCCGCAAGTTCGATCGGGGCTCCGATTTTGTGCCCATGATAGCTAGAGATGCCGCACAGAAGCTGAGGCATTTCTTGGATGGACTGAGACCCACCCTTCGTCAGTACGTCATGCTGATGAGGTCGACAGTGTATGATGAGGCCACCGCCTGTGCTTTTCAGGTGGAGCATGCGCTGCGAGACATCGATTTTGAGATGCAACGGAAGAGACAACAGACTTAGTCCAGTTCCCAGTCACAGAAGAAACAGTATTCAGGGCCATCGAGGCAGCAGGGGCAGTAGAAGCCCCAGGGTCAGTTTAGGAGGCCACAGCATCAGAGACCTCCGCAAGCGCCAAGGACGCCTAAGCCAGAGGACGGACAGGCTTGCAGACAGTGTAACTGGTTTCATTTCGGCAAGTGCATGTGGGAGACCTTTAAATGGTTCATTTGCGGACATGAGGGCCATAAAGTAGTAGACTGCCCTAGGAACAAGGGCCCCACTACTGGCCGAGTTTATGTGATGCACGTTGAGGAGGCCGAGGCAGAAGCAGACTCGACGCTGATTACTGGTAACCCTTTTGTTTAAGATTTTAAATTATCGCTAGATTGCATGGATTAATTTGTGGGATTGATAACATAGAAGGAATTAGGATGCATGTTCTACCTAGTTGGGATTAAGAAGTTAATTGATTAATTTGAGAATTTTATGGACCCATTTGCAGTAACCGATAATTTGAGGACCTAATCGCTAAAAATCAAGATTTCAGGGGACTATTTTCGAAACTCTAAGGACTAAACTGCAAATCAAAATTTTGAGGATTACTTGGGTTAATTCAGTAATTTTCGAGGATTTTGGGTTAATTGCTGATAAGAAATTATTTAAGTTCCAACACGATTAGATTTGATAGTATGTTCTGTCGCAGGGAGGATATACGTTTCAGGTGTAGCCACGCATGCATTGCTAGATTCAGGGGCTACACATTCGTTCATATCCGAATCATTCGTCAAGAGATTAGGAATCATACCAGTATCGATGGATTCAAGGTTCAGGGTGTCGATCCCATCCGGGGATCAGATGTTCACTTCCCAGATAGTGAAGAGATTGGAGCTTCGATTACAGAAATATGCGGTGCAGGCAGATTTGATAGTACTACCCTTGCTGTAGTTTGACATTATTCTGGGTATGGATTGGTTTTTTTTGAATGGGGTTGTCATAGACTTTCCACGGAGGTCAGTGTCTGTCCGACCACCAGTGGTAGGCCGTTTGTTTTTTAGGCAGCCAAACATTAGCAATTGCCGCACGTCATTTCCTGCATGTGTGCGAGGAAGCTTATGAAGAGAGGCTGCCAAGCATTCTTAGCCAGGATTGTATCTGTGACAGAGCCAGACAGTCAGAGGCTCGAGGACATGGATATGGTCGGTGAGTTCTCCAATGTTTTCCCTGACGATGTTTCAGGCATTCCACCAGATAGAGAGGTGAATTTTTCTATTGAGCTCATGCCAGGTACATTGCTGATATCTAAGATACCCTACCGCCTTGCACCTGCAGAGATGAAAGAACTGAAAGATCAGATACAATATTTGCTAGATATGAGATTTATTCGCCCTAGCTTTTCTCCGTGGGGTGCGCCAGTACTGTTTGTCAAGAAAAAGGATGGCAGCATGCGACTGTGCATTGATTACAGAGAGATGAACAGAGTCACAGTTAAGAACAAGTATCTGTTGTCGAGGATTGAGGATTTTTTTGATCAGCTGTAGAGAGCATCAGTGTTCTCAAAGATAGATCTTCGATCCATTTACCACCAGCTGAAAGTGAGAGATGCTGATGTGCACAAGACCGCCTTCCTGATGCATTATGGGCACTATGAGTTTATGGTGATGCCCTTTGATTTGACGAACGCGCCAACGATCTTCATGGATCTCATGAATCGCGTATTCCAACCATACTTGGATCAGTTCATCATAGTTTTCATTGACGATATCCTGATCTATTCGAAGATCCGAGAGGAGCATAGTCAGCATCTGAGGACCACACTGCAGACATTACAGGACAGACGGCTGTATGCCAAGTTCAGAAAGTGCGAGTTCTGGCTTGACAAGGTGACATTCTTGGGACACATTTTATATCAGGATGGTATTGAGGTCGAACCCAGTAAGGTCGAGGCAGTCAGAGATTGGCCAGTGCCTAAGAGTATGACAGAGATCCGTAGCTTCTTTGGATTAGCTGGTTACTACAAGAAGTTCATTCAAGGCTTCTCTTCTATTGCGGTGCCTATGACCGCCTTGACGAAAAAGAATGTCAAGTTTATCTGAGGATATGAGTGTCAGGAGAGCTTTGACAGATTGAATCTAGCATTGACCACAACACCAGTTCTAGCTATGCCATCAGGGCAGAGAGAGTTTGTGGTTTACACAGATGCATCGAAGCTTGGTTTGGACGTGGTTCTGATGCAGCATGACAGAGTTATAGCATATGCGTCCAGACAACTGAAGGTCCATGAGAAGAATTATCCGACTCATGACCTAAAGCTAGCCGCAGTGGTGTTTGCTCTGAAGATTTGGAGACACCATCTGTATGGGGAGAAGTGAAGGACTTTTACTGATCACAAGAGCCTGAAGTACTTCTTCACATAGAAAGAGCTGAATATGAGACAGAGGAGATGGCTAGAGCTAGTGAAGGATTATGACTGTGACATTAGCTACCATCCGGGTAAGGCTAATGTGGTTGCAGATGCTCTGAGCAGGAAGCACACAGTGATTGCCCATTTTTCGGTACAGAGACCGCTGCAGGCGGAGATTCAGATATTTGAGCTTGCAGTTTATGCTAGGGGCGATGCCCCGAATCTTGCTACTCTGACAATACAGCCAACATTGAGGGACAGAATCCGAACAGGGCAGAATTCTGACGAGCAGTTGCAGAAGTGGAGACAGAGGGACGAGGCTAAGGGCCAGAGACTATATGCAGTTGTAGACGGCATAGTCAGATATAGGGACCGTCTATGGGTTTCTGACAGTGATTCGCTGAGAGAAAATATCTTAAGCGAGGCCCACACCACCCTGTACTCCATCCATTCAGGGAGTATGAAGATGTATAAAGACCTTCAGACTCTTTATTGGTGGCCGAGCATGAAGCGAGATATTCTGCGTTTCATATCCGAGTGTTTGACTTGTCAGCAGGTTAACCCAGAGCATCAGAAACTTGCAGGGAAGCTGAGAACACTCCCTATCTCCGAGTGGAAATGGGAGAACATCACCACGGATTTTGTGACAGGGCTTCCGAGGATTACTGAAGGATATAATGCCATTTGGGTGATTGTTGATCGGCTCACTAAATCAGCACATTTTCTACGAATCAGGAAGACTTTCACCATGACTCAGTATGCAGATCTATACATCAGAGAGATAGTTAGACTGCACGGGATTCGAGTGTTCATCGTGTCAGACAGGGATCCGAGATTCATGTCTGCGTTCTGGAAGAGTATTCACCTGGCGTTGGGTACTAAGCTACTGTTCAGTACTGCTTTCCATCCTCAGACATATGGACAATTAGAGAGGGTGATTCAGATTCTGGAGGACCTACTCCGAGCTTGCATGATCGACTTCTAGGGCAGCTGGGAGCCTAAGTTATCTCTTGTGGAGTTCACATACAACAACAGTTATCAGGCATCGATCGGTATGGCTCCATACGAGGCACTGTACGGGAGGAAGTGTAGGTCGTCAGTGTATTGGGATGAGGTAGGAGAGAGAGCATATTTGGGTCCGGATATTGTCAGGCAGAGAGCAGAGTTAGTGGTCAGGATTCGAGACAGGATGAGGACCGCTCAGAGCCGTCAGAAGAGTTATGTAGATCAGAGGCGGTGAGATCTTGAGTTCGTAGTGAGAGATCATTTTTTCATGAAGGTTGCACCGATAAAGGGTGTGAGCCCTAGATTCATCGGACCATTCGAGATCCTAGAGAGAGTTGGTACACTCGCATACAGAGTTGCATTACTGCCGAATCTGGCGATAGTTCATAATGTGTTCCACGTCTCTATGCTGCGGAAGTACATGTCGAATCCTTCGCATGTGCTGAAATATTAGCCACTTCAGCTGACACCGCACCTGTCTTTCGAGGAAAAACACACTTAGATACTGGACAGATAAGAGAAGAGGCTCCGGAACAAGGTTATCCACATGGTCAAAGTCAAGTGGCTGAATCATTCCGAAGAAGAAGCCAAATGGGAGACGGAAACCGAGATGAGGAATCGCTACCCGGAGTTATTCGGTATGTTTTAATTTCGAAGACCAAATTTTATTTAAGGGGGGGAGAGTTGTAAGGTCCGGAAATTTAATTTATGTAACCTGAATGCATGCAATCTAGGATTTTATTTAAACGACGTGTTTATTTATTTTTATGCATTTAATGCATAATTTTTGCATGATATAATTCATTTCACGATTATTTTTAAAAGTTCATGCATTAGGGTTTCTAGATGCATTTTGCAATCGATCGAGTAACGGAGACCAGGAAATTATCAGGATTATTTTAATTACATGTTTAATTTTTATTTATTAATATAAAGTGTTCTAAGTGTATTTTTCAAGAATTGGGCTTTGTTGGGTATTTTTACCCGCCGAAGCATATTTTTAATCGGTACGAGAATTTTAACGATTCAGTGGACTTTTTGAGTGCTCTAGCGATATTTTCAAATACTTACCTAAACGAAATATTTTTCAGAAGTGTTTTTGGGCTTCATGAGCCTATTTTTATGCTTGGTGGGCTCAAGACTAATTTAAACTTTTGAAAATTAATTAAGGGCCAATTTGTGTGTGTTTCCTATTTAAATATGTCTTAAGCCTACCCTAGACCTAAACCTAAAGTTATCAGCCGACACCCCTCTCCTTCAGCAGCCACACGTGATTTTCCAGTAGCTTATTTGCTGCAAAAGTCGATCCTCCCTTCACCGTTGAAGCAAGATCACTTTCCCGCTCCTCCAGTGCTTCCCCGACACGCAAATCCCCTCGTTTTCATTCATAAAACATCAAGGCACGCCACGTACTTTTATTTTTGTATCATATACGCTATATACATGCTGTAATGTGTTTATTTGTTTGTGGAATTCTCGATCCAACGCATATCATGGAAATTCCTCAGTTTTGGCTTAAATACATGCATCATTTTGTTTTCTACTCACGTTTCTTCATGTTGTTGTGCAAGGGATTGTTTGCTGATGTTGATAAGGGGCCGAGGCATGTCATGGTTTAAAGGAAATAGTGCTGGAGTCGAGACTTGAGGAGGGTTGATGTAGATCGAGAGTGGTGTCCGATGAATGGCTCGGTTTTGGGGAGATTGCGTGCAAGGGTAGGGCCAGAAATGCAATGACCGATCCAAGCCATGGACCAGACCCTGGTGGGTCTAAGTCAAGGCCTGGAAGGGTTCGACATGTGCTGGAACCAGCCCCAAGCGCAATCGATCGAGTGGGTAGAAGATTAGCCGCAGGTTGGGTTCCCATGGAGACTAGCGAGTGATTGCGATTTCCAGCGTGCATGGGGCTGATATCGTGTTATGGTTTGGTCTAGTGGGGTCCTAGGGTTGTCTAGGAGAGGTTGGTTAGGAGTTGGTCTGTTCTGTTTTGGGCTAGGGGCGAAAGTTTGAAGGGTAGTGCACCTAGGGTTTTCGTATGGGGCTTGGCCGAAATTCAAGCAGCTTGGGGCCTTGTTTTCATGGGTTTCAGTGATCTGGGAATTGTGGTTTAGAGGCTGGTAGAAATTTTTTTAGGCATGGTTTAAGTTTGGATTAATTTGGTTAAAGTTCGGGTCGATTCGGGTTGAAACCGGGACCCCGGTCCAAATTTTAAAACGAATCGATTAAGTTTGAAACGAGCTCGAGTTTACATCTAAAAAATATGTATAAATGTGTTTTGGGATGTTTTAAGAATTTTGGTAAACTTCGGGTCGGGATTTAAAAGTCCAGGGATAAAATGGTCATTTTGGGTTTCCAGGGGTAAAATAGTCATTTTGCACCCGAGGTGAGATTTTAGTCCTAGCAGCGCCAATGAGCACAAATTTGTCATGTTTTAAATGTTTGAACAATTTGTTTATGATTTTTATGTAATTATGAAAAATACGGTGCATGCTTGGTTTCAAGAAAAATTTACATATATGCATGTTTTTATTAAGTGGCGAACAAGATGACACGTTTTGAAGGATGAGATTTGGTTGTGACTAACACAATTATAAGAGATATTATGAGCTGAGGCCAAGGCTCAGTGGATGGATAATGCTGTCGCTGATGTCCCCGCCACCGGGTACCGCGGTTTATAGATGGATCTATTGAATAGAGCTGATACGATAGAGCAGATACGAAGGTAACAACTAATGAACTGAATTCATTTAAAAAAATATATACGTATATTATGTTATGTTGAGACATGTTTAGACACGTTGTGATTTTATATGACACGTTTATGTTCATGTTTTTAAGATCACGAAGCGCATGTTGTTTACGGTATTTTTCACTGCTGTGTGCTACATATATGTATTTTGCTATTAACAGTATAGGTGTGTTGATTCTTTAGATTCACTAGGCGTGTTTGATGTAGGTGAAATTTTATCTGAGGAGACTGGAGGTTCCGAACTCTGAGTAGGCAGGGCTGATGTGCGCACACGACCCGAAGACCAAACTTTTCCGCACATCACGATTTTATGAGCTTTGAGTGGACACGAGCAGTTTTATACGTTTTATGTTATGCTGGGGATTTTCAGGATTTTACTTGTTTTATTTTATTTATGCATGATTATGGGCCGAGATTTCAATGTTTTTAAACTGCAACATTTTTACCTCTCGCTTGTTTACTATTATTTTTAAATGTCATATTTTTCAGTAGAGTTTCATGCATGCTAAAATATTTAAATGTTATTTTCGAAAAATGAGCTTGTCCAAATAAAAATAAAAATTTAGCATCATTTTAAATTAGTAGACGTTTCGTAACGAGTACATATACATAACATGCAACAGTGAAAAGTACTATACTCAACATACATTTCATTATGTTAAAAGCGTAAACGTAAACATATCATATAAAAGTATAACATGTCAAAACATGTCTTATCATAAACATCATATACGTATACATTTTCTTGATTGAATTCAGTTCTTTAGTTGTGACGTTCGTATCAGCTCTATCGTATCAGATCTATTTGATATCCATCTACGTATAACCGCGGTACCCGATGACGGGGACATCAGCGACATCATTACCCGTCCACTTAGCCTCAGCCTTACATATCATCGTATACAACTCCCATCCTTCAAAACATGTCATCATATTAATCACTTGTCAAAATCATGTGTATACGTAATTTTTCTTAAAATCAAGCATGCAACATATTTTTCATAATTTCATAAAAAGTCATAAACATGATAGCATAAACATTTAAAGCATGTCAAATCGTGTTTAGGACGCTGGCAGGACTAAAAACTTGACCTAGGTGCAAAATGATCATTTTGCCCTTGGAAACCCTAATTTACCATTTAACCCCTGGACCTCAGAATTTCGAC